>NC_143042.1:7890000-8198750 GCF_057628025.1 Oncorhynchus mykiss | reverse complement strand
CATGCTTCATGGTGGGATCCACACATGCAGAGATCATTTGTTCACCTACTCTGTGTCTCACAGCGGTTGTAACCAAACATCTCATATTTGGACTCATTAGACCAAAGGACAGATTTCCACCGGTCTAATGTCCATTGCTCATGTTTATTGGCCCAATCAAGTCTCTTCTTCTTATTGGTGTCCTTTAGTAGTGGTTTCTTTGCAGCAATTTGACCATGAAGGCCTGATCCACACAGTCTCCTCTGAACAGTTGTTGAGATGTGTCTGTTACTTGAACTCTGTGAAACATTTATTTGGGCTGTAATCTGAGGTGCAGTTAACTCTAATGAACTTATGCTCTGCAGCAAAGTTAACTCTGGGTCTTCCGGTCCTGTGGCGGTCCTTTTGAAACCCAGTTTCATCATAGATTTAGATTGTTTCTTCAAGTGCAATCTCAAAAACTTTCAAAGCTCTTGACATTTTCCAGATTGACTGAACTTCATGTCTTAAAGTAATGAAGGACTGTCATTTCTCTTTGCTTATTTGAGCTGTTCTTGCCATAATATGGACTTAGTCTTTTACCAAATAGGGATATCTTCTGTATACCACCCCTACCTTGTCACAACACAACTGATAGGCTGAAATGCATTAAGGAGGAAAGAAATTCCACAAATGAACTTTTAAGGCACACCTGATAATTGAAATGTATTCCAGGTGACTACCTCATGAAGCTGGTTGAGAGAATGCCAAGTGTGCTGTCACGATTGTTTACAAGGACGGACAAGGCACAGCATGATTAGAGTTCCACATATTTATTTAAGTGAAACTACACAAAACAACAAAGAATAAAAACGTGAAACCGCAGAGCACAATGCACTAACAAACAATATCCCACAAAGCAGGTGGGAACAAATGACACCTTAAGTATGATCCCCAATTAGAGACAACGATAATCAGCTGCCTCTAATTGGGAACCATACAAAATACACCAACTTAGAAATACCCCTAGTCACGCCCTAACCTAAAACACCATAGAGAACCCCAAGTGCTCTCTGTGGTCAGGGCGTGACAGTACCCCCCCCCCCCCCCCCCCCCCCCAAAGGTACGGACTCTGGCCGCAAAACCTGAAACCAGATGGGGAGGGTTAGGGGGGGTGACTAGCGTCGGTGGCAGCTCTTGTGCGGGTCGTAGCCCCCGCCCAGAACACGGATCCGGCCATGGAGCCGGGCTGAACGAGGAGCCGGGCTGAACGAGGAGCCGGGCTGAGCAAAGCTGTCGTCAAGGCAAAGGGTGGCTATTGGAAGAATCTCAAATCTAAAATAGTTTGATTTGTTTAACACTTTTTGGTTACTACATGATTCCATATGTGTTATTTCATAGCTTTGATATCTTCACTATTATTCTACAATGTATAAAATAGTAAAAATAAAGAAAAACCCTGGAATGAGTAGGCGTGTCCAAACTTTTGACTGGTACTGTACATGCTTATGCATTTATTCACACACAGTCATATACAGTATAAATGTTGTATGTGAACGTGTATGCGCCTACTGTACATAAATATGTTTGGAAATACACACATGAGCACACGCATGGGCGCACACACACACACACACACACACACACACACACACACACACACACACACACACACACACACACACACACACACACACACACACACACACACACACACACACACACACACACCACCCCGCCTCTAGGCCACCTGGGTAATATTGCCATACCCGTCCCACCCCTTTACACCTCATTTACCCTCACCCTATCCCACTCCCCTCCCCTCACATAATCCCACTTCCCTCACCTCATCTCACCACCCTCACCCCATTCCTCCACTCACACCCCAGAGGGGGGCTAATTGGTCTGTGTGATCTCCTTTTTTCCACCTCTGACCCCCTGATGCTAGAATGACAATCCTCCTCCACCCCTAACAACCCCCTCCACCCCCAACGCTTCGCCCCAATTAGGTGGGTCCTGTTTCCCCTCTCCAGTTACAGATGAGAGGTCACGGGGGTTGGAGGACCCACATGTTAGTTTTCCCTCTCTGGGTCCAGTGAAGCATGGAAAGTAACTGGACAACATAAACAGCTTTAGCAGTGAGGATATCAAAGGTTAAACAGAAAGTAGTGTTGACTTAACATAGAAAGTAGTGTTGACTTAAAATAGAAAGTAGTATTGACTTAACATAGAAAGTAGTATTGACTTAACATAGAAAGTAGTATTGACTTAACATAGAAAGTAGTATTGACTTAAAATAGAAAGTAGTATTGACTTAACATAGAAAGTAGTATTGACTTAACATAGAAAGTAGTATTGACTTAACATAGAAAGTAGTATTGACTTAACATAGAAAGTAGTATTGACTTAACATAGAAAGTAGTATTGACTTAACATAGAAAGTAGTATTGACTTAACATAGAAAGTAGTATTGACTTAAAATAGAAAGTAGTATTGACTTTGAGGAAAATAGTGACAGGTGGAAAAGCAGGAAGGGGTGAGGAGAAAGAACACATTCCAGAGAGAGGTACAGGAATGTAGGGAAACAGCAAAAGGGCAAAAGGAATAATGAGAATGTGTTAGAGAGCAAAAATGGGAGAACAGTGAGGAAGAGAGAGTGAGAGAGAGGATGCAGCTTAAGCCCCTTTAACAGATATATCAACAAATAGGCGAGGGCACTAGAACAGTCTGCAGCACCCTACGAGAATCTGAAGTCAAATGTCTACTGTTTGCTGATGATCTGGTGCTTCTGTCACCAACCAAGGAGGGCCTACAGCAGCATCTAGATCATCTGCACAGATTCTGGCAGACCTGGGCCCTGACAGTAAATCTCAGTAAGACAAAAATAATGGTGTTCCAAAAAAGGTCCAGTTGCCAGGACCATCTAGACACCATTGCCCTAGAGCACACAAAAAACTATACATGCCTCGGCCTAAACATCAGCGTCACTGGTAACTTCCACGAAGTTGTGAACGAGCTGACAGACAAGGCAAGAAGGGCCTTCTATGCAATCAAAAGGAACATACAATTTGACATACAAATTAGGATCTGGCTAAAAATACTTGAATCAGTTATAGAACCCATTGCCCTTTGTGGTTGTGGGGTCTGGGGTCCGCTCACCAACCACTAATTCACAAAATGGGACAAACAACAAATTGAGACTCTGCATGCATAATTCTGCAAAAATATCCCCAGTGTACAACGTAAAACACCAAATAATGCATGCAGAGCAGAATTATAGTCCAAGCTGGTCCTGGGACAGCAACACAATTAGACCCAACCAAATCATGAGAAAACAAAAAGACACATTGGAAAGAATGACAAAGAAACAGAGCCAACTAGAATTCTATTTGGCCCTAACCAGAGTGTACACAATGTCAGAATACCTGACCACTGTGACTGACCCAAATTTAAGGAAAACTTTGACTATGTCCAGACTCAGTGAGCATAGCCTTGCTATTGAGAAGGCAGACCTGGCTCTCAAGAGAAGACAGGCTATGTACACACTGCCCACAAAATGAGGTGGAAACTGAGCTGCACTCCCTAACCTCCTGTCAAATGTATGATCATATTAGAGCCACCTATTTCCCTCAGATTACACAGATCCACAAATAATTTGAAAAGAAACGTAATTTTGATAAACTCCCATATCTACTGGGTGAAATATCACAGTGTGCCATCACAGCAGCATTATTTGTGAACTGTTGCCACAAGAAAAGGTCAACTAGTGAAGAACAAACACCATTATAAATACAACCCATATTTATGTGTACTTATTTCCCCTTTTGTTCTTGAACTATTTGCACATCGTTACCACACTGTATATAGACATAATGACATTTGAATGTCTTTATTCTTTTGGAACTTCTGTGAGTGTAATGTTTACTGTTAATTTTTATTGTCTATTTCACTGTTGTTTCTGATGTTAACATATGTTTCCAATGCCTTGAATTGAATTGAGAGGGAGATAGATAGCGATAAAGCTTTGTGCTCACTGAGTTGAAACCAATGGGACACACAGATGAAGAGTGACAGGGAGATGGAGAGTTTTAGAAGGAGGGACAACTGTTCATATGGCACAGCTAGAGAGCACGAGACAGACAGGAGGAGAGCGTACAGACAGAAAGCGATAAAGCTTTGCTCACTGAGCAGAAACCAAGTCTTTCCCCTAACCTCCCCATAATAAAACCACAATCTCAGAGTCTTAACCCAGTGAATCAAGGTGTTATAGGGGCTCTCCTCTCCATATGGTGGTGTGTTTCGTCAACTAGCTAATGGAGAGCAGATGTGGAGGTATTTCACAAGTGTGGCTTCGGAAAACATTCCTGCACATAAATCCAATTAACTTAAAAACTGGACGCAGGCAGGCGACCGCCCGCTCCAAATCCAGTTGACTTAGGTAATGTAGTTAGAAGGATGAACAACGGAGGATGGAAAGATATAGACAGTCTGCGTTGTGCCTACGTCAAGGCTAAAGGCTAATTGTTTTAGCACGCTGAAGCTGAGGTAAGCTAAAGTAAACTGCCGTGGTTATTCACACGCGTCACTGTTTTGGTTTATCTGGAAGTTGTCAAAGCATGAGACAGACACATTTGTAGCTGGTGGTCACTTGAGTTGTAAAACCCAGGGTGTTGAACACATGCTGGCTGACTAAACGAGGGTGAGCATCCTTTTCTCTTGGGGCAGCAGAAAGTCTGGATGAAGATCCAATACTTTACCTCTAATCATAGATCTAGTTTAAGATCACCCAAACCCTAACACCTATATTGAACACAAAAATCTGACCATGGACCAGTAGTTATGGGCAACGTCTATCAACAATGCAAGGCTAAGCTGGGAGACCATCACTGGGATAAAACAGCTCTTAGTTGGTGTGGCCGCAGCTGCAAGGTTGTCTGGCACCTCATTCACTGCTAACTGGCTCCACGTGTGTAGGGGGACAAGCCTAAATAAATTAGCCTCCCATTCCCCCCCTGCCACCATAGACCCACATCCACGCCTGCCCTTGGCGCAAGGCCCTTTTAGTGGCACAGCGGGACTGCTGTGGTCTTGTGTGGCTTTATTAACTGGGTTGGGGCATGGAGAGGTGAGATTGGGGAGGGGAGATTGGGGAGGGGGACAGGGAGGAGAGAGTCCCACCAGGTGCTAATAGATTTCCTGCAGCTTTGAAACGTTTGTTTGTGTGGGTCCCCTGGAATGGCGTAGGGTTTCATCTGTGGCAAATTACCTGGACCAGGGTTTGACCTCCCTGCAACACTCCTGGCCCAGACACACACTCCTGGACTGACACACACACCCGGACAGATGTGAAAACACACACCCAGAAATACACGCCTACACACCTTTCCTCTATTCCTTAACTCCGCCCACCCTCAGCCACCCACCCTCAAAAGACATACACAAAAAAAATGCAACTCTCTCCACACGCATGTCTGTACACCTCCTGCTAACCAAACAAACACATTAACACCTGATGTGCAAACAGTCACGTTTCAAAACTAGCCAACCTGGGGAGAGCTGCTGTGAGGGAGGCAGACTTGCGTGTGTTTGTTTCCCTCCCCTCATGTGTGTGAGTCTATGTCTGTAAGTCTTTGTGTGTGAGTCTTTGTGTGTGAGTCTGTGTGTGTGAGTCTGTGGGGTTTATGTTTGTGTGAGGGGTCCAGGCAGGGGGGGGGGGGGGGGGGGGGGTCTGGCATTGGGACTGTGTGTATGAGTCAGAGCACTAAGTGACCTAAAGCAGGGGAGACAGTGTGTGTGTGTGTGGCATCTTCTCTCCAAAACAAGCAGCTGTGGGCCCTCTCTGGGAGTCACACACACAAACATGGTATACAGGGCTATCGTGTCAGAAGATGTTTATCTGAATGAGCAGGCAGCTCCCTGTATGCCCCAGTCTCTGCCTCTTCATCACAGGCACGTTATTACGATCTACGCCCCCCAGAACTGCTGCAACTCAGCCCAATTCACAGTCACACACACCTGGCCCTCACAGCTGAGGAAATAACTCACTCCGCTTGATCACAAAGATGTCTGGATGTCTGTTCTTTGTCTGCCTGTGTTATGTCAGTGTCTAAGTCCTAGATGCATGCAGATCAAGCGTTAACCTGCGATAGCCGACACCCGCATCGCTGTTGTTTTGGCGGTGTACAAGCTGTCACTGCGTTAGAACGGTCAAATCGGTGAGAAGCTGCTCTTCTGGTTATTGTCAAGAAGCCACACCCGTCCCACTCGCGTTAGAAGTTCACAACGACAAAGTGTAGGCTATATAGAAATAATGACACTCAAATTGAAAATCATTAAACAAAAAATGATTTCTATCAGCCTAATGGAGCTGTAATTAAATCTCACATTCCAGTGGTTGAACTTGTAAACAAGGCTGCATGTCATTTCTCTTAATGCGACTCTGTGCAGCCAATGGCCGTGTCCGCTTTAGGTATAATGTCGGGTATTTTGTAATATATACTGTACATAATCTGTCTGTCTTTTCTATTGGTCTTGTTTGTCTTCTGCCTGTATGATTGTCCATCCATCCTTCAATCCCGACATCCACCCAGCCACCTACCCACCCACCCAGCCACCTACCCACCCACCCACCCAGCCACCTACCCACCCACCCAGCCACCTACCCACCAGTGGAGGCTGCTGACGGGAGAAAGGATCTAAATAATGACCGGAACAGAGCAAATGGAACAGCATCAAACACATGGAAACCATGGAAACCATGTGTTTGATGTATTTGATACCAATCCACTGATCCCGCTCTAGTCGTTACCAACAGCCTGTTCTCCCCAATTAAGGTGCCACCAACCTCCTGTGCCACCCACCCATCCATCTCTCTCTGTTTACCCATCCACATAGTAAAGGTATATGATTGTGTCTTGCTGTTTATCAGTGGTTCAGCAGTTTAACACACATATCAGACTCTTTCACAACACAATGGGTATTTCCCCTTTCCTTTACGTCTGTACACAAACCACTTCTTCTTTCCTGGTCTCTATGACCGGCTGGCCTCCAGTCATTATTCCAGCTAAGAGAGTTGACGTGCGAGCGCCAGTCACGCCGGTGGTTTTGTCAGTGTAATGAGAACCACATCAAACTATCAGCGCTGGTCATGCTGCTCAATGAGGCGGTACTGGGCCAGGCTGGACCACATCTGCCTGGGGGTACGATACATTAGGGAGGGCGATTCACTTTCACGACGGCCAGAACATGAAAGGAACATGAAAAGGGAGTGCTACCAGACTACAGCAATTTACAGCCAAGAGTGTGCTGAAACAACCAGCAGACGAGTCACCCAGCGAGAGTTAGTGACAGCTGAAGGTAGAACTACTTCAGTGCAGAGATCGGGGAGTGGTTGCACAGGTGGAGGGGAGTTTGGATTGGAAGTCATATTGGAGGGAAGGTGGGGGGCTGCACCAAGGGGGATGGGGGGCTTGTGGTTACCACCAAACACACACCGCACGCCACAAAACTTCTAAACACTAACTAAAGCACATGGCCCTTGGCAGGTTACCTACTGTGGAAGGTGGCCCGAAATAAGGGGCTGCTACAAAGCATCTGTGCCCTATAGCTTAAAACATGACTTGTAATCATTATAGGTAAATATAACTGGTCTCCAATTCTGTGGCTAACTCGGAGGCCCACTTCCATAAACAGAAGTATTCTGGCATGGATATGATGTCCTCAAGGTTTCTCCCTGTCAGTGGTGGCAGGTACTAGGGCTGTTACGTGACCGTATTACCACCACACCGGCGGTCACGAGTCATGATGGCAGTCAAATTCCACGTGACCGCGTCGTCACTGTCATTAGGCTTCTCCCAGCTCTATAGCCGCTGATGGACATTAGTAGCCTACCAAACTTACTAACTGCCTGGTACCCAGCACTCTATTGTCCCTCTAATCACTCTGACATCAATGCAAATTTAATTAAAAATCTAATCAAACAATTCATGGGAGCCCATGAGCTCACATTACGCAACATTTCTATAGGCTATACATTTTGAGTGAGAAAACAGTGTGAGGGACTCGATTATAAAGAGGATCCCATCAGCTTTCTATAGGCTAGAACTACTATATTTATTAACTTTCCTAATATTAAACACATTGCTTTGCTTTACAACAGGAGTATAGCCTACCTGGCTGGCATGAAAATGAACCACGGGAAAAGCATCCTCCATTCGCTATTTGTAGGTTGTGTGTGGAAGCCAGGAGATGCTAAATGTGTTTATGTTAATTAACAGTCAATTACCGTGAGAACGGCAGTTATTTGCTTGAAAATCACAGACTGACAAAATGTTATGACCGCCACAGCCCTAGCTGGTATCTCTTTAAATCGGAGGACAGGCTCAATGGATGGAATGGAATAAATGGAATGGTATTAATACCATTTCAGCCATTCCATTCCAGTCATTTCTATGAGCCTTCCTCCTCTTAACAGCCTCCACTGTATTCAATAGGCAGTGCCTGTTCTAAAAAGGCTGCCTGGCCCCTGTATGCTACCCCAATGGGCCCCCTGACGCAGGAACCCTGTGTAAACGTTTACTGTAATCTTCTCTCTTTTACATGTCATCTAATCTCTAATGATGACTGGAAGAGTGAGCTGCGGAGCTGCGAGCTGGAGACCAAGGACCTTGAGGTCACTGGCCAGCTACAGTACATGAGAGAGGTGCTGTATTAACAGACCCTGGGAAAAACAAACAATCTAAGTATAAACGTCTCAGCTGTCCTAAATTGGGGTCCCAATCCCCATTCCCGTTCAAATCTCATAGGATTAAGATGTTGACCACCGTCACAAGACCGTAATGGCCGTCCCGACAAAAGGCAAGTGAAACCTGCTTACGAGGCATTTAGAAAAGGAAATCCAAAGCTATGTCAAGTCAGGAGATCTGCAAACAAATACGGTTCTATAGAAACACAATGGACTTCAATAGGGATGTTGATAATGCCTTGAAGTTGCACTGAGAAGCCTGGAGACTCAGAGTTTTGAAATGGGCTCAACCAAAATCTCATCAAAGTCTAGGTGGTCTGATCTTTTCTGTCTTTTGTTGGTTGAGGTTTAGAATGTTGCTTTTCCTGCAGCTCTCGACAGCTTCCCACAAAGCTGTTCTCTCATCATCTATCCCCACTGGACCACATGTATCTTCATGTAACTCTGTGTTAGTTTTGGGGGCTCAGTAGGTTTTCACTGTGGGTACTTAAGTCTTTGGTTGTCTCCATGTCATCACCATCAACACATATAGTTTAACACATTTCTCAATTATAGACATATTTCAAATGACATAGTCTTAAACGATTGACCATATCCCCATAAGCCAGTGTTACAGTTATTAAGAGTGAATGTTAAGGTGAATGCATTAGCTCATTCTAAAGGGATTACGTAACAGCCTATCAGCATGTAAATATTGTGCCAACATTCCTTCTCACCAATGAAGTGCAACTAATAGACTCCATTTAAACAGTGCATTAGGGTTAACTCACCTAAACCACCACCAATGTGCAGTTCCACCATCTCTGTGATGCTTGGCGTCCATTTTGTATCTGTATTTCTGTTCACTAGTAATGAAATACATGTATTTATGCGAACATATCGTGGTGCATCCAGTGTGCAGTTTCCGTCAGATGTGGATCAACACAAAGCTGCAAGCCGAAACTCGGATAACAATCAAAACACAACATGACCGAGACAGAACATAAACAGGAGGGGCCATCTTGGAAACCAGACTCAGAAAGCAGAGCCTCTGGCACCGTGTACTTAGTGTCATGTCGAGGTGACCAGAGGTGTCATGGCCATATATTTTTGTTGTTGTTGTTGTTTCCCTCTGATATTACTAGCCACATAGCAATTTTAGGAAGTTTGCTTTAGTTACCCCATATAGGTACCCAGTCTCCCAAACTCATAACTTGCTACTCAGATGCCATTTCAGGCTATCAATCAAGTTAGAGTAGCTAGCTTGTGTAACTACAGGTAACTGCCAAAATAAAGGCAACACCAACATAAAGTGTCTTAATAAGGCGTTGGGCCACCACAGGCCAGAACAGCTTCAATGTGCCTTGTCATAGATTCTACAAGTGTCTGGAACTCTATTGGAGGGATGCGACACCATTCTTCCAAGAGAAATTCCATCGTCTAGTGTTTTGATGTTGGTGAAAAATGCTGTCTCAGGCACAGCTCCAGAATCTCCCATAAGTGTTCAAGTGTGTTGAAATCTGATAACTGAGACACTGATGACATATGGCTTACATTGTTTTCATGCTCATCAAACCATTCAGTGACCACTCGTGCCCTGTGGATGGTAGCCAAAATGATGGCCTGCCCAGCCTTTTTTATACATGACCGTATGCATAATGACATGTTAATTGCTTAATTAACTTTCAATATACTTTGTATCCCTCATTTACTCAAGCATTTCCATTAGTTTGGTAGTTACCTGTATTATAGCTGGCCTGCCTGCTGGCAAGGTTGGTAGAATTTATAAAAGCAAGCAATAACTAAATGTACTGAATAAGACTCACATTCCTTTCATTATTTTAGCCAGATCTTAGCAGAGAAGCTTTTGATTATGTTTCTTTAAAAAAAGAACCACCGGCAGGAGGATACAGACCACTCATCCATATCTGGCTTAGAAAACACTTTCTGAAGAATCTCTATTGGTGAAGTGGAGTCCAAATAGAAGTAGAAAACCCCTGACATGCAGAGGCAGCATACCCAGAAGCAAGTTTTGGTAACACTTACTCATCCAGCTGTAATGCTTTATAACTTTGTATAAGCACATGTGAACCGTATCTTATAACAAGGCTTATAATATGTCTCTCTATATCAGGAGTCGGTAATAGGCTGCCCCGCAGGCCAAAACCGGCCCGCAGGGTTTAGTTTTGGGTCAAAAAGACTAAAATCACCAGGAATTCAGCTAAACATTTGTTTAATTTAGAAAATGTATTCCCATATATTCCCACAAAAGAGATGTACAGTGGGGCACAAAATTATTTAGTCAGCCACCAATTGTGTAAGTTCTCCAACTTAAAAAGATGAGAGAGGCCTGTAATTTTCATCATAGGTACACTTCAACTATGACAGACAAAATTAGGGAATAAAATGCCGAAAATCACATTGTAGGATTTTTAATGAATTTATTTGCAAATTATGGTGGAAAATAAGTATTTGGTCACCTACAAACAAGCAAGATTTCTGGCTCTCACAGACCTGTAACTTCTTCTTTAATAGGATCCTCTGTCCTCCACTCGTTACCTGTATTAATGGCACCTGTTTGAACTTGTTATCAGTATAAAAGACACCTGTCCACAACCTCAAACAGTCACACTCCAAACTCCACTATGGCCAAGACCAAAGAGCTGTCAAAGGACACCAGAAACAAAATTGTAGACCTGCACCAGGCTGGGAAGACTGAATCTGCAATAGGTAAGCAGCTTGGTTTGAAGAAATCAACTGTGGGAGCAATTATTAGGAAATGGAAGACATACAAGACCACTGATAATCTCCCTCGATCTGGGGCTCCACGCAAGATCTCACCCCGGGGGGTCAAAATGATCACAAGAACGGTGAGCAAAAATCCCAGAACCACACGGGGGGACCTAGTGAATGACCTGCAGAGAGCTGGGACCAAAGTAACAAAGCCTACCATCAGTAACACACTACGCCGCCAGGGACTCAAATCCTGCAGTGCCAGACGTGTCCCCCTGCTTAAGCCAGTACATGTCCAGGCCCGTCTGAAGTTTGCTAGAGTGCATTTAGATAATCCAGAAGAAGATTGGGAGAATGTTATATGGTCAGATGAAACCAAAATATAACTTTTTGGTTGCATCCAAAGAACACCATACCTACTGTGAAGCATGGGGGTGGAAACATGATTTTGGGGCTGTTTTTCTGCAAAGGGACCAGGACGACTGATACGTGTAAAGGAAAGAATGAATGGGCCATGTATCGTGAGATTTTGAGTGAAAACCTCCTTCCATCAGCAAGGGCATTGAAGATGAAACGTGGCTGGGTCTTTCAGCATGACAATGATCCCAAACACACCGCCCGGGCATCGAAGGAGTGGCTTCGTAAGAAGCATTTCAAGGTCCTGGAGTGGCCTAGCCAGTCTCCAGATCTCAACCCCATAGAAAATCTTTGGAGGGAGTTGAAAGTCCGAGTTGCCCAGCAACAGCCCCAAAACATCACTGCTCTAGAGGAGATCTGCATGGAGGAATGGGCCAAAATACCAGCAACAGTGTGTGGAAACTTTGTGAAGACTGACAGAAAACGTTTGACCTCTGTCATTGCCAACAAAGGGTATATAACAAAGTATTGAGATAAACTTTTGTTTTATTGACCAAATACTTATTTTCCACCATAATTTGCAAATAAATAAATAAAAAATCCTACAATGTCAATTTCTGGATTTTCTTTCTCATTTTGTCTGGCATAGTTGAAGTGTACCTATGATGAAAATTACTGGCCTCTCTCATATTTTTAAGTGGGAGAACTTGCACAATTGGTGGCTGACTAAATACTTTTTTGCCCCACTGTATGTGATCGTGTCTCAATGTAATCCTGGCATGAAATTATTATTTAAAAAAATAACCTTTTTTGGGGGCTTAGTTGTGGTCAATTTGCAGGGTACAAGTTAGTATAATTATGTTCTGACTCTCCGACCATCTGCTCTGACAAAAATGGACTGGGGCTGTATCTATTTGCCTACCCCTGCTCTATAAGTTACATTTTCAACGGTCTTAAACTGACATTATAAAAGGGCTCATACATGCTCATAACAAGTCCTACAATGCATTATAATGCATTATAACTGGGTGATTTAGGTTAAGTGTTACCCATTTTTTTAGCAAGGTACACAAGCATATATTTATTAAAACATATTCCAGAGAAAGAGTAGAGACTGCAGACTGAGCATGCAGTCTAGTTTGAAATATAGGTCAAGGGATTGGATGTGTCACGTGTCAAAAGGTCAGCCAAAATGTGAAGTGATATGCCCAATGAACGTTTGCCAACAAACCTTATGGGACTCTGCTCAGCTTTACCATTTGCTGCTGAAAGCTATGACATTTCACTGCTGAGTTTGACCTTCACTACGCCCTACTACAGACTCTGTACAATGTTTATGGTTTTTCTTTGTAGTTTATGATATTATTACAAGTTCTTACAAAGAGATAGTGAGGGAACGACTGAGCCGTTCCATAGTGCTTTGGTCGTAATTGTTATGGTCAATTTCCTGCTTGGGGTCTGTAAAATATGTAATTTCATATTATTGCTCTCTGCTTAGTCATTTCCACAGCTGTGCTACCAGTAATAAAGACTGTTTTATTAATCATAAATACTAAAAGGCATTGTAATTGGACTCATTAAAATGTCCCTTAGCACCAGAGAGACTTACGCGTTCGTTCTTGGGGCCTGCAGTATATCATACAGTATAAGGGACAATTTTAACGTTGATCGTAAGGGGTAAAATGAGCATGTAGTCTGTCTTTGGGGGGCTGTGAAGGAGTATGTGGCTATGGATGTAGACTTGACAGCAGCTGGTTTCAGGTTCAAGTCTGAGAAGGATCTCTGCTACCGACTAAATCAATTTACATTCGATAAACATACTGTCGGAGAAGGGGGGATTACACAGTACATGAAAAAGCTCTCTTTATCAATAAGTGCATCTTCATACAGTTGAAGTCGGAAGTTTACATACACTTATGTTGGAGTAATTAAAACTCGCTTTTCAACCACTCCACAAATGTCTTGTTAACAAACTACAGTTTTGGCAAGTCGGTTAGTACATCTACTTTGTGCATGACACAAGTAATTTCTCCAACAATTGTTTACAGACAGATTATTTCACTGTATCACAATTCCAGTGGATCAGAAGTTTACATGAACTAAGTTGACTGTGCCTTGAAACAGCTTGGAAAATTCCAGAAAATTATGTAATGGATTTAGAAGCTTCTGATAGGCTAATTGACATAATTTGAGTCAATTGGAGGTGTACCTGTGGATGTTTTTCAAGGCCTACCTTCAAACTCAGTGCCTCTTTACTTGACATCATGGGAAAAATCTAAATAAATCAGCCAAGACCTCAGATTTGTTTTGTAGACCTCCACAAGTCTGGTTCATCATTGGGAGCAATTTCCAAATGCCTGAATGTACCATGTTCATTTGTATAAACAATAGTACGCAAGTATAAACACCATGGGACCACGCAGCCGTCATACCACTCAGGAAGGAGACACATTCTGTCTCCAAGAGATATACGTACTTTGGTGCGAAAAGTGTAAATCAATCCCAGAAGAACAGCCAAAGGACCTTGTGAAGATGCTGGAGGAAACAGGTACAAAAGTATCTATATCCACAGTAAAACGAGTCCTATATCGACATAACCTGAAAGGTCGCTCAGCAAGGAAGAGGCCACTGCTCCAAAACCACCATAAAAAAGCCAGACTACAGTTTGCAACTACACATGGGGACAAAGATTGTACTTTTTGGAGAAATGTCCTCTGTTCTGATGAAACAAAAATAGAACTGTTTGGCCATAATGACCATCGTTATGTTTCGAGGAAAAAGGGCGAGGCTTGCAAGCCGAAGAACACCATCCCAACCGTGAAGCACGGGGGTGGCAGAGTCATGTTGTGTGGTGCTTTTTCTGCAGGAGGGACTGGTGCACTTCACAAAATAGATGGTATCATGAGGCAGGAAAATTATGTGGATATATTGAAGCAACATCTCAAGACATCAGTCAGGAAGTTAAAGCTTGGTCGCAAATGTATCTTCCAAATGGACAATGACCCCAAGCATACTTCCAAAGTTGTGGCAAAATGGCTTAAGGACAATAGCCATCACAAAGCCCTGACCTCAATCTCATGGAGAATTTGTGGGCAGAACTGAAAAAACATGTACGAGCAAGGAGGCCTACAAACCTGACTCAGTTACACCAGCTCTGTTCAAGAGGAAGGGGCCAAAATTCACACAACTTATTGTGCGAATCTTGTGGAAGGCTACCTGAAACTTTTGACTCAAGTTAAACAGTTTAAAGGCAATGCTACCAAATACTAATTCCGTTTATTGTAAACTTCTGACCCACTGGGAATGTGATGAAAGAAATAAAAGCTGAAATAAAATCACTCTCTCTACTATTATTCGGACATTTCCCATTCTTAAAATAAAGTGGTGATCCTAACTGATCTAATACAGGGAATTATTACTAGGATTAAATGTCAGGAATTGTGAAAAACTGAGTTTAAATGTATTTGGCTTATGTGTATGTAAACTTCCAACTTCAACTGTAAATGTGTCCGTTAAGCAAATTCAGTGTCATAACCACAGAGAGATATAGATATTCTTCACTTTCACTTCCTGGATGTTGTTGTTGGCCCGGCCTCAATTCTCATCGCTGATTGGCCGGTGGGAGTCACTGGGGGACACTGGGATAGCAGACTGCAGCTTCTTTCAGTTTCTCACACACATTGTGGGGAAAAGTGGGAAATGTGTTTAGGCAACGTTACAGTAACAGTAAGTCAATCTGGGTTGGGGAGGAAAGGGCCCAGAACTGCAAGAGGACACCATTCAATAGCTAATGAGAAAGTTTTATTCTGAATATACTGTATTTGCACATGAATAAGCATTTTCCAGGATTATAAACATTACTATTTTCTTTCTTTCGTCCGAGAATAATAACAGTATCGTACAAATTTATACATGACTGATTCAGGTGAATCAAGTTCCACAAAAGTGTAACATCTTAAAAGCACAATCAAGGAAGATTGACGCGGAGGCCCACCAATAGCCTGTCAAAAAGGAGTCTGACAAGGGGAGATTAGTGGACATGTCCACCAATGGTCTGCCATGAAAACGCTGGCAGAGAAAGATTGGGGGGCGGTCCCACCAATAGCCTGACATAGTGTTGCAGGCATGGAACACTCCCCTTAAAACACACTGAGAGTTCATGATAACAAAAAAAGAGTCCAGAAAAAGCATAACCCACACAATCCACACAGAGAGCACCACAGCATCAAAAAACACATCCAATCACTCTGCTAATATGTTATTCCTGAGGTGACAGCATCTGATTTTAGCCCTTAGAGTGGCATGAAATAACCAGACACCATTTCCCAAGGGTCTAGCCTGGTCTTGAATGTGACAACCTGTGACAGAGGAAAATATATGTATTGTCACATACACCGGAGAGCTGCAGTGAATTGTGTTGTTTTACAGGGTCAGCCATAGTAGTACAGCGCCCCTGGAGCAAATTAGGGTTAAGTGCCTTGCTCAAGGGCAAATTGACCGATTTTTCACCTTGTCGGCTCGTGCATTCGAACCAGTGACATTTCGGTTACTGGCCCAATGCTCTAACCGCTAGGCCACTGCGCTCACTCAGACCAGGGCGGTACCAAATGCTGTCTCCTCAAGAGAAAGGCAGTAGAAGCTGTATCGTTATCGTTATCATATCATAAACAAACACCCAACAAACCCACGTTATTATGCTTCCTATCCCAACAATACACACCAAAGCAGGAGAAGAAAGAGGGTACTTTATCTCATTGCCTGCCACTGATACAGTATCATGGCATTATCATGCAACACAGGGAAAATAGATGAGATTTGCACTTATTCAATCCTAAACGTTGCATAAACGTTAGTAATAGGTTTCCCGGTAAACAGAGAAAGAGAGTCCTATGGCACTTGATATTCTTGAATGTTCTTAGATATTGAGGGTCTTAAATACAGGATGTTAGTTAGTTTCCCCACAGAACATTGAAACAACCAATACGGGACCCTAAATGTCACCTCAGACCACTCGTATAGTTTCGGACATGACAGCAGTCCGCCTTTGGTGATGGTACTCGAGTTTCGCCACATAACATATTGGCAAATAATCATAGCTTAAGACTGGGATCATAACAAAAGTCCCCTTCCTCTTCAGTGTTTCAGAGAAATGGAAAAAGTCCAGATGGATTTTATTCTGGTTGACGTAAGAACGCTTTGTAATTATAATTTAAGCAATGATAATGAGGTGTGGGAGAAGTATTTGAATGGCACTAGAGACCACACAGCGTAATCATGTAGTTTCCCAACTCTACACTGAATTGACTATGCGGTTTCCTGAGTCCATATGCCTCTGTTTTCAAAGGAAACAATGCGTGAATGTTTCTGACATTACCCCAAGGCTCCTTTAAAGTCCCTGTTTTGGCAGTTGTTTGCATTTTCATTTACAGCAATTAATTCAATGAAGTATTACTAATACTAGTCTTAAGCAAGTTATCGGAAACTATGATTGTCAATTGTTATCGAATCGATTGTCTGAAATGATCTTGTTTAGTGCTTAAGAGGTCAATTCAGTGCCAGGAACTCCTCTATATTTTCTCTACAACAGATCAGTAACACTAAATCGACCATCAGATCACGTCCCAGTCGAACAAGCTGAATTGCATCATAAAGATAAAAACGTTTTTTTAAAGCACAGCATGTCTACCATGTCCCTCTTGTGAACCATGTTCAAAAATTAAACAAATACAATCCATTTAGAGAGGAATTGTTGATATTCTGACATGATAATAAAACCGCGTTTTAATAAAACCGTTTTTCCACAACGCTGAATAAAGAAACTTAACCTTATGTCTCTTTCACTCAAAGTTATTCCACTGCATCGTTTGGCTAGGATGATTGACGGGTCCAGATTTGGTCCTGAATAAAACGAGGCACATTTCTGTTATTTCTCATGTAGTATGTTGGTAGCTGTTCTTGTGGGGAAATGAGTTAGCAGGTGTATACCATAGTATAGTACACTCAGAAAGACAGTATCCTATTGTCAATCTGTCTTGAATCTCTAATTCATAAAGTTATTAAAGTACCAGAACCACAAGGCACACAGAAACTAAGAAAGTACAACAGGACTGATATCCACACTGATATGAATGAATTTAGATTGGAGTGTATTGATCGACATTTCCAATAGGTCTTAAAGCAATTTACGTTTTGAGGGGGAAATTGACTTTGCAACGAGGTGCAATGGTTTTTGATTTGGGGAAATGTTCTCTTCAATAGCGGGCAGAACATTGTGAGAAAGACAGATCCTTGAAGTTGCAAGTCACTTATTCAACGATACTTAAATCAAGAAGTGAGACATGAGCAAGCACAAATAAACTGTCATGTACCAAGTCTACATTTCCTACATCCCTCCTACTCTTTCTCTTCATTTTATATCCATTGCATTGACACATTGAAATCAATCAAAAAATAATGGCATTAAAGCCAACATTACACACTAGCATGCAGCTATGCCCTTCATCCTAATAAAAAACAAAAACAAACTTATATATTCAAATAAATACCAAACACATCAAGTTTCCTTCAGGTCAGTAGCCACACAGTCAAATAAATACCAAACACATCAAGTTTCCTTCAGGTCAGTAGCCACACAGTCAAATAAATAAAGCTAAAGGGTTTGTCTGACTAAGAATCAACATGGCACTAGAGATTAGACCAATGAGCGCACTAGAGGCCAGCCGGGGTGCCCTGATTGGTCAATTGCACTTTGGCAATGATGGTTAGTTCAGAGGGACCAGATACCAAGATGGTAGGACCCGACATTGACCATTTGTGGTCAAGGTTGAGGGAGAAGTGGTTGACCGCAAACAGAAAGGGATCAATCACTTCAAACAGGAGATAGTAAGTGGGGGCAAAAGGGTTCATATGTGACCACATGTACGTGAATGAATATGATCGTTGTACACCACATCTATACAAGGACAGCAGCGTGAATGTAAATGTGTTGCTACTTTTAAATGGGAGTTGAAACGAACAGAATAATGCCAACAGCACCCCAGTGTAAAATAAAAAACATTCTGATTTCTGACTTCCTATTAAACAACTTATTGCAACTTGAACAAAACAAACACACATTTCAATACTGAGTAACAAGCCACTGCAAAAGGTTTAGAAATAAATAAATAACTTTGTGACAAACACAACGGGACTGTTGCGAAGGGCAGCACTGTTTCTGGCAGTGTTGAATACAAATCAACGGGGATCTCTTTTAGAACATCACAAAAAAAAAAAAAAACCTAAAAGGAACCCAAAATGAAGAGGCAGTCCTTTCACTTTCCCCCTGGCACTGTAAGGCAGTCCAACCTGTAGCATTTGCAGGGTTGTCATCGTCGAGCCAAACAAAGGTCAAAGTTCACCACTCAATCACCTCGATCTCCCTAGCTCAGATGGCTGGAAGCTCAGATGGCTGGAGGGGAAAAGCCAGGGGTCAGGGGTCAGGGATGAAAGTTCTCGCTTAGAATTTATTTTACATCCCGCCGATGTTAACTTTCCTCACTTTCTCCCACCCCTGGGTGAAGAAATGTAACGAAACCCTTGAAAAACGCAAATATCCCAAAAAGAAGATCTGTCAGGAAGTGGTTTCAGATGTTTTTTTGTTTTAGCGTTCGGCGTTTTGAGGCGGCGTTGCATGCCGGTTGCCGGGGGCAACCGAGGTCTTCAGAGGTCACGAGGGGACGGCGTGGTGAGTTGAGCCGGCCAGGAGCCAGAGCAGGGCCAGCTGCAGCGCCACCATGGCCAACAGGGACGGGCTCAGAGCGGACGCCCCACCACAGTCAAAGTCCTCCTCCTGTGACCACGGCAACAAGAGGGGAGGAGGAAGGTGGCAGGGAGGAAGGTGGCAGGGGGACAAGTTAGTGACAGACACAACCCTGCTGACTAAAAGATAATTGGTTCAGTAGGGGTACAACAGCCCAGTATGTCTTACATATTCATAAAGCTACTGTATGTTTGATGACATAATAGCAAGGTATAATGGTACTAGACTGCATATCCACATTGAATAGAGATTGGGGTATGTATGGAATAATTGTAATCTGAGTATGGAATAATCCATGTCGGATTCTCTGATGTCTGATAATCTGTACAGCTCTATAGAGTGGAGCGTAATAGCAAAACATTTTCAGGCATGTATCATTTTCTACATCATAAAATAAATAAGAATTTGTTAGAGTTAAATTAGGAAGCAAGGGCCTGCGTTAGCTAGCATCTAGATTAGTAAACACGTCAGTAGACAAACAGACCGATAAAGAGAGATGGAAATAAATACATAGTATGATACAGAGAGAGAGAGAGAGAGAGAGCGAGAGCGAGAGCGAGAGAGAGCGAGAGCGAGAGCGAGAGCGAGAGCGAGAGCGAGAGAGAGAGAGAGAGAGAGAGAGAGAGAGAGAGAGAGAGAGAGAGAGAGAGAGAGAGAGTGCTTGATGGGACTGACCCGAGACAGCACATGAACAGTGGCGGCAGTAACATGAGCAGAGAGGAGGCCAATGGAGAGCCTGCGCTCGTCGGGCACATGTGCTCATCCTAACCATCAACAGCCAATCAAAGAGCAGGAAAGAAACAGAAACAGAGAGAAAGAGAAAGTCATGCAGCAAACATTCCACAGTTAGCAGTTAGAAAGTCCATGTGCAAAGTGAATGGGCAGAAGAACGGAGAAAACAGAACACTTTGTGGAAAGGTGAAGAGAGAGAAACAGAGAGAAGCATCTAGGTGTGTGTGTGTGTGTGTGTGTGTGTGTGTGTGTGTGTGTAATAAATAGAAAGAGTGCAAGCAGAAGATGTTAACACCATCATGAAACTTTGAGAAACCAAAAGGTTTGCCACTGGGATAAGACGAGTCTGAAAAACAAACCAAAGCATTCAAGTGCAGAGATTTCACACACAAAGGATTTTAGTCATTTACACTACATATTTGCTTACTGTTGAACCATACAGTGCAGTATGTCAATACCTGGCAATAACTTGTATTTGTGTGGGAAATCTCTGCACATACAGTAATCCAAAGACAAGAATAGAGAAAGAGGCAGCCATTTTGAGTAAAAGATGGAACATTAACAAGAGAACTATGCACATTGAGAAAAGCACATGCATTGTGAAAACATATTAGTGTATTGTGAGTTTTGACATTGTGACGTTACATTTGACGGTTGCCATTTTTAAACACAGAGGATGACAAAATAATGACGTGACCTACCCTCTCGTTGTTGTCGAAACAGGCATCTGGACCTTTTCGGAACCTTGGTTTCTCAGCCATTTCACATGGGTCTGGTCCCTCAGCTACATCAACCCATTTAGGAAATAAACCATTGGTTCTGGTAGCTCAATTGGCTAGAATATATCTACTGAACCAAAATAGACACGCAACATGTGAAAAGTGTTGGTCCCATGTTTCATAAACTGAAATAAGTTATCCCATAAATGTTCCAACAAAAAGCTTATTTCTCTCAAACTGTGTGCACAAATTTGTTTAGATCCCTGTTAGTGAGCATTTCTCCTCTGCCAAGATAATCTATTCATCTGACAGGTGTGGCATATCAAGAAGCTGACTAAACAGCATGATCATTATCCAGGTGCACTTAGTGCTGGGGGCACTCTAATATGTGCAGTTTTGCCACACAACACAATGCCACTGATGTCTCAAGTTTTGAGGGAGCGTGCAACTGTCATGATGACTGCAGGAATGTCATCTGCGTGCTCGTCATCCTCACCAGGGTCTTGACCTGACTGCAGTTCAGCATTGTAACTGACTTCAGTGGGCAAAGGTTCACCTTCGATGGTCACTGGCACACTGGAGAAGTGGGTTCTTCACAGATGAATACCGGTTTCAACTGTACCGGAAAGATAGCAGACTGATGTTTGTTGATGTCAACGTTGTGAACAGAGTGCCCAATGGTGGAGGTGGGGTTATGGTATGGGAAGGCTCAAGCTATGGACAATGAGCACAATTGCATTTTATCGATGGCAATTTGAATACACAGAGATACGGTGACGAGATCCTGAGGCCCATTGTCGTGCCATTCATCACCTGCCATCACCTCATGTTTCAGTATGAAAATGCACGGCCCCACATCACAAGGATCTGTACACAATAACTGGAAGCTGAAAATGTCCTAGCTTTTCCATGGCCTGCATACTCACCATACATGTCACCCATTGAGCATGTTTGAGATGCTCTGGATCGACGTGTGTGACAGTGTATTACAGTTCCCGCCAACATCTAGCAACTTTGCACAGTCATTGAAGAGGAGTGGGACAACATTCCACAGGCCACAATCAACAGCCTGATCAACTCTATGCGAAGGAGATGTGTCATGCTGCATGAGGCAAACAGTGGTCACACCAGATACTGACTGGTTTTTTGATCCACCCCACAGGTATTTGTGACCAACAGATGCATATCTGTATTCTCAGTCATGTGAAATCCATAGATTAGGGCCCTTATAACTCAGTAAAATATTTTAAATGTTTGCATGTTGCGTTTATATTTTTGTTCAGTGTAGTACTTGCATCACCAGATATTGTGGGCACAGAATTAAATGGAACACTATTATATTGTATCTCTATGGCTGTATGTAACCCACTTTGTGGCCACACATACCCAATCTGTATCACTATCCACTTTGGATTGAAGTAAATTACCATATCAAATTAAATATCAAGCCATAACACTAATCGAAATGTGAAAGAACAATCGGAACAGATGCTTTCAGAAAGACATGGAAAAACCACGTCATTTTTGGAGCAAATCAAATAGTCTCCCCTGAAACCCTTTTGGCTGCCATTTTGAATTTATGTGAATTTTCATTAGGCTCCTTGTATAATTGGCTACAGCCCTGGTGTGTTGGAGGGGATATGATGGATTTGATTGTAAGCCTTTCAGAGTGGATTAGCCTTCGCTATCATCTGCCACAGAGAGAGACAGGAGACTGAGTCAGTACAGGTCTGAGTTTGGTTCAACAGCCATAGAGAGAGACAGGAGACTGAGTCAGTACAGGTCTGAGTTTGGTTCAACAGCCACAGAGAGAGACAGGAGACTGAGTCAGTACAGGTCTGAGTTTGGTTCAACATCCACAGAGAGAGAGACAGGAGACTGAGTCAGTACAGGTCTGAGTTTGGTTCAACATCCACAGAGAGAGACAGGAGACTGAGTCAGTACAGGTCTGAGTTTGGTTCATCTGTAACAGAGAGAGAAGCCAGTCAGTCAGTACAGGTCTGAGTTTGGTTCAACAGCCACAGAGAGAGACGGGAGACAGTCAGTACAGGTCTGAGTTTGGTTCAACATCCACAGAGAGAGACAGGAGACTGAGTCAGTACAGGTCTGAGTTTGGTTCAACAGCCACAGAGAGAGACGGGAGACAGTCAGTACAGGTCTGAGTTTGGTTCAACATCCACAGAGAGAGACAGGAGACTGAGTCAGTACAGGTCTGAGTTTGGTTCAACAGCAACACAGAGAGAGAGACAGGAGACTGAGTCAGTACAGGTCTGAGTTTGGTTCAACAGCCACAGAGAGAGACAGGAGACTGAGTCAGTACAGGTCTGAGTTTGGTTCATCTGTAACAGAGAGAGAAGCCAGTCAGTCAGTACAGGTCTGAGTTTCACTTAGCCATAGAGGAAGTTCTGATCCATTGAGGAATATGAAAAATATTGTACTCTGCTTGTAAAAGTCAAGAATATAGGGACCAGTAGGATAAAAGAAAAAACCTGTACAACTGTACACCTTTTAATAATTAAACAAATAATAATCTAGTTAGATGTGATTATTTTAAGAAGAGTCACTGTATATACAAAGACCAGTAAACTAGAACTAACAGACTGTAAGTAGTACAGATGAACTACACAACTACATTAGACATGAATATATTACTACTGTATTACAATATTAAACATTAGTGCTCTATTGACTGTATGTTTAAAGGATACAAGGCTGCTCGGCCTGTATTAAGGGCTTGTGGTCACATGACATGCAGGTGAGCTTGGCGTCGGCGATGACGAACACCAGGTTGGTCTTCCACAGCTTCTCAGCATGGAACATCCTGGATCGAGACAGAAACAAGACACAGGGGAGATGCCATGAGACATGGCATTGGGAAAGACAGGGTACTACAAGACTAGGGTTGAAAAATTCCTGAAACTTTCCCTAATGTTCACATGTTTTCCAGAAATCCCGGTTGGAAGATTCCCGGAATCTAATTATATTTCAAGTGAAACACCCGTATGTTCCAATGAGAACATAATTGTCTGAATGGGTTGAGTTGAGTCGACCTACCAAACATAAGCTGCATCCAACCTTGAAGGGTCGGTGTGAGGGCAACACTGTCTGCTTATATATGGTCCAAGCTCTAGTCCTAAATTACACCGGCCTCAGACCATAGCAGACCATAGCGGAAACACAGGCCGGCAGTTTTGAGTTTAGACAAAAATTTACCTTCTTTATGGTGGTTGTTAACTGGCGACGTATGCGAAGCTAATGCACAGCAACACAGTGCGGCAGGCACCCCATTAGACAGCACGAGGGAGCCTTAAAACAGCAAACGCACCGCCAAGATTGTGGTCTGCCTTGCAGCATACTGACTCTACCTCACCTTCAAGGCATGTGGAGTTTACTACCTCCTCGGCCCAGGGAACTCCACTTTGTCATTAGAGTGACGGATTTATTCGGTTGAGTGCAATTGCACTGGCAGCACAGCAGACCACTAGCAGCACTAGCAGACCACTAGCAGACCACTAGCAGACCACAAGCAGAGCACTAGCAGACCACTAGCAGACCACTAGCAGCCCTAGCAGACCACTAGCAGCACTAGCAGACCACTAGCAGACCACAAGCAGAGCACTAGCAGACCACTAGCAGCACTAGCAGACCACTAGCAGAGCACTAGCAGAGCACTAGCAGACCACTAGCAGACCAATAGCAGCACTAGCAGACCACTAGCAGCACTAGCAGACCACTAGCAGACCACTAGCAGACCACTAGCAGCACTAGCAGACCACTAGCAGCACTAGCAGACCACTAGCAGAGCACTAGCAGAGCACTAGCAGACCACTAGCAGACCACTAGCAGCCCTAGCAGACCACTAGCAGCACTAGCAGACCACTAACAGACCACAAGCAGAGCACTAGCAGACCACTAGCAGCACTAGCAGACCACTAGCAGAGCACTAGCAGACCACTAGCAGCACTAGCAGACCACTAGCAGCACTAGCAGACCACTAGCAGACCACTAGCAGCACTAGCAGACCACTAGCAGCACTAGCAGACCACTAGCAGAGCACTAGCAGACCACTAGCAGCGCACTAGCAGCGCACTAGCAGAGCACTAGCAGAGCACTAGCAGACCACTAGCAGACTACTAGCAGCACCAGCAGACCACTAGCAGACCACTAGCAGACCACAAGCAGAGCACTAGCAGACCATTAGCAGCACTGGCAGACCACCAGCAGACCACTAGCAGAGCACTAGCAGACCACAAGCAGAGCACTAGCAGACCACTAGCAGCACTAGCAGACCACTAGCAGACCATTAGCAGAGCACTAGCAGGCCACTAGCAGACCACTAGCAGACCACTAGCAGAGTACTAGCAGACCACAAGCAGAGCACACCAAGACTATATAACAAGAGTACTTTAGAATGAAATCGCACATAACCTGTGTGAAGAAGTTGTTTGTAGTCTCAGTGATTTAGCTATGTGGTGGGGTGGAGGGAATGAAGGTGCTTGTAGTCAATTGAGGGGTTCTGATTCCCAAGATTCTTTGCGTCCAACATTAAACCCACTGTGCCTTCCAGCCTGGCCAAAAGTAGTGTACTACAGCCAAAAGTAGTGTACTACCACATTGCCATTTCAGATGTATACACAGTCATTAAAACCAATTGTATGGCAGCACCATCTTTAGATAGGATCCTATGCCCTATTATTGGAACTAAACTGTCAGAGGTAATATGGGTCAAGCACATTCCACTGTCTTGAATCTGCACAGCTGGTTTAGAGCAGGCCTGATAGCAATCAGCCAGTGCCTTTTCCCCACTGAGCCACATAGAATAATGTATTCTATTGAGGTAGAGTTGTACTTGGCTCTTGGTGGGTTCATATATAATAAGTGTGACGAGCAATGATCCCTCTAATTTCTTTCGGCACTGAGCAAATTTCAGGTCTGCTGAGCGCAAACTTTCTGTGCAACATCTGGTGTGTGTTTATTGTGAACACTGAGGCTGAACTCGCTTTAAGTTACAGTTTCAACAGTGGCCAAGTAGGCTACTGTGGCTATTTGATCATAATGTAGGCCTATCAGAGTGGTCTACCATCAAAAACAATGGAGAAAATGCACCCCATAACATTTTAACATGGAAATAGCTGTTCTATCATTCAGCCTACAGTAGCAGCCAATGTGTGGTGTTCAATGTAGGTCTACATTCCATAAGACTTTTGTAAAAAAACACGCAGGACTTGACATGAACCTGTTTATCCACTTGCCCTTCATACAAGGTGACTGAAAATGTATTGTTTGATGCAAGAAACCACTTAACAAAATAAAATGCTTTTTTATTCCCATACCATTATTACAGAGAATCAGACAAATGATGCTTTGATCTCAAAACAAGCGTATCTACTCCCAACCTCTCATGCTGTAAGCACAGTCCAGTCGAAAGTGAACGGCACAGATCCATATATGGCAAAGGTCTATTTGCATATGTCTGATTCTACTGCAGTTCTGATTGGTTATGCCGCACCGTAGAATAGAGTGTGGACCTGAGTCGTGCATGTCAATGCAATAGAATCGTACTCCAATGCGCTCTTCCTACAAGAACATTTCTTGCATAATTCGTTTTGTTTCGGTATGTTGCATTGAAAGTGGGTAATATTGTATTTATTTGATCACAATTCCCAAATTAAAGGGACATTTTGATAGTATTAACTAAAGGAGAGAACTAGAATGTTGAGTGAAGTTCCATCTCGTGCTCTGTGTGGCAGTTCCAGAGGATTGTTGATGAGGTTTTACCAAGGTTATGTTCAGTTGGGTACGCAATACCAAAATGTTTTGCAATGGAAAATGGAATACTATGTTGTTATTGGACAAGTTTAGGTAGTGCCTACCCATTAAAAAAAAAATCTCCCTACTGTAAAGGACCCTGGAGTGTGTAAAATAGGTTGCAGTGAATGACAGCTCTCACCTGGAGCAGTTTTCACAGTCTAGTGTTCCTCTGAAGGACTTTTCCTCGTTGTCATAGAAGTATTGAGTCTGCTCCGTGATACAGCTCTCCTTGGACATGTCAGGTATTTCGTCATCAGTGTCTGCTGTGGAACACACAGCACGCGCACACAAATGCAGCACACACGCACGCGCACAACAGACACGCACACAAACAAACAAACAGATTGTCAAGGATCCAGCAAGGTAGGGGTTATGTCCATAGAACACACCGTGTACATTCTCAAGTTCTGAGAAGACAAATTACTGTTCAGTTGCTCTGGTAGCCAAAACATACAGAAATCCATCTACATTTGAACAATGTTATTTCTCAATTAATATTCCTGGCATAGCTCATCATTGCTTGATGAATAACTTGCTATGCTCTGAGAATACCGTCATTGCTTTCATAACAACAGCGCCAATACTTTTATTAAGGGCCCATCAAGCTAAATAGAAAAGGGGCATTTTATAACAACGTGATTTTTTATGAGATCATACTTAACAACCTAATTCAAAACAAATGTTTTAGAAGAGTCGGAAATCTCACCTGCGTGCAGGAAATTAGGGAATGCTATGCTAACCAATAATTGCTGTAGTATCGACCTGTAGGGAATCAAAGTACACAAATTAATACCTCTTGACAGAACATCCAACATCCTGTCCGTGACAGGAAAAATACTCACATACTGTATCATCACAACCCACATTTCTTACAGATTTTCATTCAGATGGCGAGTTTATTGGCTTTTAGCGAAAGAACCGCAAATGTCATAATCAAAAAGCCTTTGTGTGGAAAAATATGACAATGTGTTAGCCTCCCTGTAAACAAATCTAATTTTATTGGACATATTGTAAGACACACAGCGAATGAAATCAGGACAGAAGGCGAGCTGGTGTAAACAAAGTGCTCTGGGACCTGTAGAATGCTTACACAGATGGCCCACAGACTGCCTCTGTATTTTTACATCTGCATTGGGAACAGTGTTAAAGAACCAAGAGTTGGGTCTCACCAGGCTGCTGCTGATGCTAACCATCCAACGTTCAAAATGTCTGCTATGGTGGGCTGCAAGGGACAAAAAGGTTGGGTATTACAAAACACATTACAAAAACATATTTTCACATGGTGAAGCCCAAGCGTAACTTCAGGTAATCGAAACAACTCCCAATAACTAAACATTCCATGTAAAACAGCACATTTTAAACTTGGGCTTATACCTTTTCTAAACATCCTGATTGTGCTGGCAAAGCGAGTCTCGAGCCGAGGCATTTGCCAAGTGCGCGGACACCGACTCAGACAAGCCAGACAAGATTTTGGAAGGGAATTAGCACAGAGCCCACCACAACAGATGCTAGTGTAAATCTACAAAGTGAAAAGGAACAACAAGTAGGTTCCCGGTTTGACTGAAAAAACAACCATGTTGTTTTGATTATGATTAGCATGCAATGCTCTGGTCTAGTGACTCAGGCCTGTGTCCTTTCTTTCCAGGTTGATAGAGTTTGGTCATCAAGGGGAGCTAACTAACCATGTTAAAAGTCATATCAAATTCCAATCAAAAGCTATTATCTACATCTTTGATCTACTTTTGTAGTCAAAATCTATTTGTCAGTAACAATGAAAATGTAGATCAAAGTCTACAAAGATTCTGTATGTTAATTAACAAACGTATGATAAAAATCTAGACCCAACATTGACCTAAATAATTCTGTAAATGACTTTAAATTAAAGTGATAGATCACTCAAAAAGTGTGTCAGAAGACTACAGACCACAAACGTTGTTGGTTGTGTAGATCCAGCTTTAGATGTGCTATCTTAATTTTATCAATATTTTGTTGCAGAGAATTTTCCATTGCAAATTAGGTAGGTTTAAAAAGGCCTCTAAAGTTTGTAATTTCTTTTTCAAAATGTGAGACTATGTCCTAACAAAAAATGTATCAACCACTACAAAAATGTGCATGAACTTTAATCCACATTTCCTGTTGCTGCAGGGTTAACAAAGAAACTCTCCTTCCAGACTCACATTAAGCATCTCCAATCCAAAATTAAATCTAAAATTGTCTTGTCACTGGTCACCCCCAAAGCCAATTCTTCCTTTGGCCTCCTTTCCTTCCAGATCACAGATCACTGCACCTGTACATAGCCCATGTGTAAATAGTCCATCTAACTACCTCATCCCCATACTGTATTTATTCATTTATCTTGCTCCTTTGCACCCCAGTATCTCTACTTGCACATTCATTTTCTGCACATCTACCATTCCCGTGTTTAATTGCTATATTGTAATTACTTCGCCACCATGGCCTATTTATTGCCTTACCTCCCTTATCCCACCTCATTTGCACACACTGTATATAGACTTTTTATATTGTGTTATTGACTGTATGTTTGTTTATTCCATGTGTAACTCTGTGTTGTTGTTTGTGTCGAACTGCTTAGCTTTATTTTGGCCAGGTCGCAGTTGTTCTCAACTAGCCCCAACTAGCCTACCTGGTTAATTAAATAAAGGTGAAATAAAAAAAATACATGATTTTTTTTCCTGCTGCAAGAAACTGTCCAAATGAAGATGCATGTGTATATACCTTAAATTAGATTGCCTCAAACCAATGGGAAAGACGCGCACAAATAGCCAGATCTACACAACAAATAGCTTTAAACATGGACTTATCACCTTATCAAATAGCTAGATCTACACAACAAATGTCTTGAGACATGTCACCTTATCAAATAGCCAGATCTACACAACAAATGTCTTGAGACATGTCACCTTATCAAATAGCCAGATCTACACAACAAATGTCTTGAGACATATCACCTTATCAAATAGCCAGATCTACACAACAAATGGCTTGAGACATGTCACCTTATCAAATAGCCAGATCTACACAACAAATGGCTTGAGACATGTCACCTTATCAAATAGCCAGATCTACACAACAAATGGCTTGAGACATATCACCTTATCAAATAGCCAGATCTACACAACAAATGGCTTGAGACATGTCACCTTATCAAATAGCCAGATCTACACAACAAATGGCTTGAGACATGTCACCTTATCAAATAGCCAGATCTACACAACAAATGGCTTGAGACATATCACCTTATCAAATAGCCAGATCTACACAACAAATGGCTTGAGACATGTCACCTTATCAAATAGCCAGATCTACACAACAAATGGCTTGAGACATGTTACCTTATCAAATAGCCAGATCTACACAACAAATGGCTTGAGACATATCACCTTATCAAATAGCCAGATCTACACAACAAATAGCTTGAGACATATCACCTTGATCTTAGACGACGTTTGACGTCTAAAAACATCTGACAAGTTTTGATTTTAGAGTGAACCATCACTTTAAACTACAATTCTGTGGCTTGTTATTCCAAATGTTCAATACCCCTTTAAGATCCCATATTACAACAGCTTCAAAATAGTCTTAGCGCCACCTAACACTCAGTCCACTCCAAGTGTTACCCAAAGACATTACTCTGACTAATCCATTATTTTCAGGAGGCCTTTGACTGCTCAAACGGCTCTTACTCGTTATCCCGCATTTCCCCTGGTGTCCATCTAATCTGTATTTATGGTTATTTCTGGTCCTTTGGTGACGGTGTGTGTGTATGTGTGTATGTGTGTGTGTCTCTGGCTTATGTAACTCACCACGTAGACTGAGCGCAGGCCCGCCGCGGACCCCTTGCTCTCCCTCTTGGGGTCGCAGACCGACTGGTAGTCGTACGTCTTGTTGAGCGTGAACAGAGACATGTTGACCAGGTTGACCATGAGGATAGGGTCGATCATCCCGAAGAACTGGCCGATCTGTAGGGGGGGGGGGGGGGATGTGCAAGCGCATTGCACATGTAAGATCCAGTGGACGCAGAACAGACACTTATGCACATGAACACACACAGATTGACGCAGATACATTGGACGTACACACACACACAACACACACACACACACACACACGCACCACACATCTGCGACCACCTGTGAGTTCCCAGTGCCCATATAAACATTTATAATAACATTTCTGAAAATAAATACAAATAAAACAGATAGGTGCAGTGAAATGTGTTGTTCTAAAGGGTCGGCTATAGTAGTACGGCGCCCCTGGAGAAATTAGGGTTAAGTGCCTTGCTCAAGGGCACATCGACAGGTTTTTCACCTTATTGGTTCAGGTATTTGAACCAGCCACCTTTTGTTTACTGGCCCAAAGCTCTAACCACTAGGCTACCTGCCACTCTTTATAATTGACGGATATACACTGAGTGTACAAAACATTAAGAGCAACTTCCTAATATTGAATTGCACCTCCTTTTGCCCTCAGAACAGCCTCAATTCGTCGGGGGCATGGATTATAAGGTGCCGCATGCATTCCACAGGGATGCTGGCCCACGTTGACGCCAATGCTTCCCACAGTTGTGTCAAGTGGGCTGGATGTCCTTTGGGTGTTGGACCATCGTTGATACACACGGGACACTCAAATCGGTGCGTCTGGCACCTACTACCATACCCCATTCAAAGGCACTTAAATATTTTGACTTGCCCATTCACCCTCTGAATGGCACACATTTAACCTGTCTCCTCCCCTTCATCTACACTGATTGAAGTGGATTTAACAGGTGACATCAATAAGGGATCATAGCTTTCAACTGGATTGACCTGGTCAGTCTATGTCATGTTTTGTACACTCAGAGTATAACCCAGGTGATTTGAGTAAAAATCCTGTCCAGGACTGACCAGTCCAGAAATAACCCTCGCTGATAGGCTAGTGTGGCTAACCATTTCAAAAAGGTTTTCCTTAGCATTTTTTTTGTTGATAGGATTAAAAACCCAAACGCTTTAATCTTGGTGAAGTCATCTCAGCTCTCATGAGCACTCGGACACACACACATTTTTAAAACACACGCACACATGAATGTGCTCTCTCACACACACACTCCCGCACATGTACTCCCGCGCACGCACACAATCACACACAATCAGTAAATCACCCATGGCTCACCCAGCTAATATGTAGCAGTGGGATTCAATTGAATCAAATTAACACAGTATACCAGGAAGCCTAAATGAACATGGAGGAAGTGGTCGTGGCACGTCTAGACACCCTTTCGGTGTGATAGCACCTTATGTGTGTGTGCGGGTGTATGTGCGTACGTCAGAGCAAGCGTACGTGATAGTGTGTGAGTTTGTGTGTGTGTGTGTGTGTGTGTGTGTGTCTGCTAGAACCAAAAAAATGCCCTCCTCTTCCGCTATGCAAGGTCGCGGTGAGCAACCCCAAAATCACACCACTCCCCTCATTTTGGACCCTGAAACCCCAAGATTCTGAGAAAGAGTTGGTTATGGCTCACCACGTCTATCATAAGGAAATATAAATCAATGCTTCTATAAAAACCTGTCTCCCCTTTCCCTGTAGAAAAACACAAATAATGAATTAACAGTCACAGATCTGTCGGCTGGGACCCGCCAGGACCCCCTGGAGAGGGAGAGCCGTACCTCCTGTAGGAAACATGATTTAGGGTCGAGCGGCCTTCTCCAAACAAGGAACCCTCGTTTTTTAGTGCTCCTGCCAAACATCTAAAGGGGACTGATTTATCCAGCGCACACCCTGATTGGGGCCTGCAGCCTGAAAAACATTTATTCAAGTGGTAGGGTGAGGGGCCCACACTGGGTGTAGTGTGTGTGTGTGTGTGTGTGTGTGGGGGGGGGGGGGGGGGGGGGTATGGTGAAGTTAGGTTCAGATAGGGTTTGAGTGGGTTGAAGTGCACATGGGGTTAGGTTGTATAAGGTTGGAACATGTTGGGTAAACTTAGTCGGGATCAGGTTGATTTGAGTTGGGCCAGTGTTGACTATGGGTTGAGTACGGCTGAACAAGGTAATATCAATGGAATAAGAGTCGGATGAGAGTGACTCACCTGACCGATGTATTCATCCCGATTGGCCATGACTAGGAATCCCCCATCATCCAGGATGACACAGTCCACATGCTGGAATCATATAGAGATAATGGGATAAACCATCATCATATAAGGGGAGGTAGTATTGGATAATTCTCAATCACTATTTGCAGGCTTAATCAAGTCATCTTAATTCAATAGTTGTATTTGTCTTAAAATTCTATCGCCAATCAAATAATCATATTTAATATAACTGTATAATCAATCAAATTATCTTACCTCATCATTCCTCTGACAACCACAGATCTCGTCCTTACACTGTAGAGACAAGAAACGGTTTTCATTTCAGACACAAAGAGTTAATTAAGAGTCATTATGAAATAACGTCACTCTACTTACGTTCATCTTCAGAGTAGCATTGATGAAGTTGGTCATCCAGGTATTGATGTCCAGTTTCACTCCCACAACTGCAATCAACCACACAACCACAACAACATTACAGTTCCATTATGGTGTGAACTAAACAACCACCACAACATTACAGTTCCATTATGGTGTGAACTAAACAACCACCACAACATTACAGTTCCATTATGGTGTGAACTAAACATCCACCACAACATTACAGTTCCATTATGGTGTGAACTAAACAACATTACAGTTCCATTATGGTGTGAACTAAACAACATTACAGTTCCATTATGGTGTGAACTAAACAACATTACAGTTCCATTATGGTGTGAACTAAACAACCACCACAAATTTACAGTTCCATTATGGTGTGAACTAAACAACCACCACAACATTACAGTTCCACTATAGACTGAACTAAACATCCACCACACCATTACAGTTCCATTATGGTGTGAACTAAACAACCACCACAACATTACAGTTCCATTATGGTGTGAACTAAACAACCACCACAACATTACAGTTCCATTATGGTGTGAACTAAACAACAACCACAACATTACAGTTCCATTATGGTGTGAACTAAACAACATTACAGTTCCATTATGGTGTGAACTAAACAACATTACAGTTCCATTATGGTGTGAACTAAACAATCACCACAACATTACAGTTCCATTATGGTGTGAACTAAACAACACTACAGTTCCATTATGGTGTGAACTAAACAACCACCAAAACATTACAGTTCCATTATGGTGTGAACTAAACAACCACCACAACATTACAGTTCCATTATGGTGTGAACTAAACAACCACCACAACATTACAGTTCCATTATGGTGTGAACTAAACAACCACCACAACATTACAGTTCCATTATGGTGTGAACTAAACAACCACCACAACATTACAGTTCCATTATGGTGTGAACTAAACAACCACCACAACATTACAGTTCCTAAACAACCACCACAACATTACAGTTCCATTATGGTGTGAACTCAACAACCACCACAACATTACAGTTCCATTATGGTGTGAACTAAACAACCACCACAACATTACAGTTCTTAAACAACCACCACAACATTACAGTTCCATTGTGGTGTGAACTAAACAACCACCACAACATTGCAGTTCCATTATGGTGTGAACTAAACAACCACTACAACATTACAGTTCCATTATGGTGTGAACTAAACAACCACCACAACATTACAGTTCCACTATAGACTGAACTAAACATCCACCACAACATTACAGTTCCACTATAGACTGAACTAAACATCCACCACAACATTACAGTTCCATTATGGTGTGAACTAAACAACCACCACAACATTACAGTTCCATTATGGTGTGAACTAAACAACCACCACAACATTACAGTTCCATTATGGTATGAACTCAACAACCACCACAACATTACAGTTCCATTGTGGTGTGAACTAAACAACCACCACAACATTACAGTTCCTAAACAACCACCACAACATTACAGTTCCATTGTGGTGTGAACTAAACAACCACCACAACATTACAGTTCCATTATGGTGTGAACTAAACAACCACCACAACATTACAGTTCCTAAACAACCACCACATGATTACAGTTCGATTATGGTGTGAACTAAACAACCACCACAACATTACAGTTCCATTATGGTGTGAACTAAACAACCACCACAACATTACAGTTCCATCATGGTGTGAACTAATCAACCACCACAACATTACAGTTCCATTATGGTGTGAACTAAACAACCACCACAACATTACAGTTCCATTATGGTGTGAACTAATCAACCACCACAACATTACAGTTCCATTATGGTGTGAACTAAACAACCACCACAACATTACAGTTCCATTATGGTGTGAACTAAACAACCACCACAACATTACAGTTCCATTATGGTGTGAACTAAACAACCACCACAACATTACAGTTCCTAAACAACCACCACATGATTACAGTTCGATTATGGTGTGAACTAAACAACCACCACAACATTACAGTTCCATTATGGTGTGAACTAAACAACCACCACAACATTACAGTTCCATTATGGTGTGAACTAATCAACCACCACAACATTACAGTTCCATTATGGTGTGAACTAAACAACCACCACAACATTACAGTTCCATTATGGTGTGAACTAAACAACCACCACAACATTACAGTTCCATTATGGTATGAACTCAACAACCACCACAACATTACAGTTCCATTGTGGTGTGAACTAAACAACCACCACAACATTACAGTTCCTAAACAACCACCACAACATTACAGTTCCATTGTGGTGTGAACTAAACAACCACCACAACATTACAGTTCCATTATGGTGTGAACTAAACAACCACCACAACATTACAGTTCCTAAACAACCACCACATGATTACAGTTCGATTATGGTGTGAACTAAACAACCACCACAACATTACAGTTCCATTATGGTGTGAACTAAACAACCACCACAACATTACAGTTCCATTATGGTGTGAACTAATCAACCACCACAACATTACAGTTCCATTATGGTGTGAACTAAACAACCACCACAACATTACAGTTCCATTATGGTGTGAACTAATCAACCACCACAACATTACAGTTCCATTATGGTGTGAACTAAACAACCACCACAACATTACAGTTCCATTATGGTGTGAACTAAACAACCACCACAACATTACAGTTCCACTATAGACTGAACTAAACATCCACCACATGATTACAGTTCCATTATGGTGTGAACTAAACAACCACCACAACATTACAGTTCCATTATGGTGTGAACTAAACAACCACCACAACATTACAGTTCCATTATGGTGTGAACTAAACAACCACCACAACATTACAGTTCCATTATGGTGTGAACTAAACAACCACCACACCATTACAGTTCCATTATGGTGTGAACTAAACAACCCCCACAACATTACAGTTCCATTATGGTGTGAACTAAACAACCACCACAACATTACAGTTCCATTATGGTGTGAACTAAACAACAACCACAACATTACAGTTCCATTATGGTGTGAACTAAACAACCACCACACCATTACAGTTCCATTATGGTGTGAACTAAACAACCCCCACAACATTACAGTTCCATTATGGTGTGAACTAAACAACCACCACAACATTACAGTTCCATTATGGTGTGAACTAAACAACAACCACAACATTACAGTTCCATTATGGTGTGAACTAAACATCCACCACAACATTACAGTTCCATTATGGTGTGAACTAAACAACATTACAGTTCCATTATGGTGTGAACTAAACAACATTACAGTTCCATTATGGTGTGAACTAAACAACATTACAGTTCCATTATGGTGTGAACTAAACAACCACCACAAATTTACAGTTCCATTATGGTGTGAACTAAACAACCACCACAACATTACAGTTCCACTATAGACTGAACTAAACATCCACCACACCATTACAGTTCCATTATGGTGTGAACTAAACAACCACCACAACATTACAGTTCCATTATGGTGTGAACTAAACAACCACCACAACATTACAGTTCCATTATGGTGTGAACTAAACAACAACCACAACATTACAGTTCCATTATGGTGTGAACTAAACAACATTACAGTTCCATTATGGTGTGAACTAAACAACATTACAGTTCCATTATGGTGTGAACTAAACAATCACCACAACATTACAGTTCCATTATGGTGTGAACTAAACAACACTACAGTTCCATTATGGTGTGAACTAAACAACCACCAAAACATTACAGTTCCATTATGGTGTGAACTAAACAACCACCACAACATTACAGTTCCATTATGGTGTGAACTAAACAACCACCACAACATTACAGTTCCATTATGGTGTGAACTAAACAACCACCACAACATTACAGTTCCATTATGGTGTGAACTAAACAACCACCACAACATTACAGTTCCATTATGGTGTGAACTAAACAACCACCACAACATTACAGTTCCTAAACAACCACCACAACATTACAGTTCCATTATGGTGTGAACTCAACAACCACCACAACATTACAGTTCCATTATGGTGTGAACTAAACAACCACCACAACATTACAGTTCTTAAACAACCACCACAACATTACAGTTCCATTGTGGTGTGAACTAAACAACCACCACAACATTGCAGTTCCATTATGGTGTGAACTAAACAACCACTACAACATTACAGTTCCATTATGGTGTGAACTAAACAACCACCACAACATTACAGTTCCACTATAGACTGAACTAAACATCCACCACAACATTACAGTTCCACTATAGACTGAACTAAACATCCACCACAACATTACAGTTCCATTATGGTGTGAACTAAACAACCACCACAACATTACAGTTCCATTATGGTGTGAACTAAACAACCACCACAACATTACAGTTCCATTATGGTATGAACTCAACAACCACCACAACATTACAGTTCCATTGTGGTGTGAACTAAACAACCACCACAACATTACAGTTCCTAAACAACCACCACAACATTACAGTTCCATTGTGGTGTGAACTAAACAACCACCACAACATTACAGTTCCATTATGGTGTGAACTAAACAACCACCACAACATTACAGTTCCTAAACAACCACCACATGATTACAGTTCGATTATGGTGTGAACTAAACAACCACCACAACATTACAGTTCCATTATGGTGTGAACTAAACAACCACCACAACATTACAGTTCCATCATGGTGTGAACTAATCAACCACCACAACATTACAGTTCCATTATGGTGTGAACTAAACAACCACCACAACATTACAGTTCCATTATGGTGTGAACTAATCAACCACCACAACATTACAGTTCCATTATGGTGTGAACTAAACAACCACCACAACATTACAGTTCCATTATGGTGTGAACTAAACAACCACCACAACATTACAGTTCCATTATGGTGTGAACTAAACAACCACCACAACATTACAGTTCCTAAACAACCACCACATGATTACAGTTCGATTATGGTGTGAACTAAACAACCACCACAACATTACAGTTCCATTATGGTGTGAACTAAACAACCACCACAACATTACAGTTCCATTATGGTGTGAACTAATCAACCACCACAACATTACAGTTCCATTATGGTGTGAACTAAACAACCACCACAACATTACAGTTCCATTATGGTGTGAACTAAACAACCACCACAACATTACAGTTCCATTATGGTATGAACTCAACAACCACCACAACATTACAGTTCCATTGTGGTGTGAACTAAACAACCACCACAACATTACAGTTCCTAAACAACCACCACAACATTACAGTTCCATTGTGGTGTGAACTAAACAACCACCACAACATTACAGTTCCATTATGGTGTGAACTAAACAACCACCACAACATTACAGTTCCTAAACAACCACCACATGATTACAGTTCGATTATGGTGTGAACTAAACAACCACCACAACATTACAGTTCCATTATGGTGTGAACTAAACAACCACCACAACATTACAGTTCCATTATGGTGTGAACTAATCAACCACCACAACATTACAGTTCCATTATGGTGTGAACTAAACAACCACCACAACATTACAGTTCCATTATGGTGTGAACTAATCAACCACCACAACATTACAGTTCCATTATGGTGTGAACTAAACAACCACCACAACATTACAGTTCCATTATGGTGTGAACTAAACAACCACCACAACATTACAGTTCCACTATAGACTGAACTAAACATCCACCACATGATTACAGTTCCATTATGGTGTGAACTAAACAACCACCACAACATTACAGTTCCATTATGGTGTGAACTAAACAACCACCACAACATTACAGTTCCATTATGGTGTGAACTAAACAACCACCACAACATTACAGTTCCATTATGGTGTGAACTAAACAACCACCACACCATTACAGTTCCATTATGGTGTGAACTAAACAACCCCCACAACATTACAGTTCCATTATGGTGTGAACTAAACAACCACCACAACATTACAGTTCCATTATGGTGTGAACTAAACAACAACCACAACATTACAGTTCCATTATGGTGTGAACTAAACAACCACCACAACATTACACTTCCACTATAGACTGAACTAAACATCCACCACACCATTACAGTTCCATTATGGTGTGAACTAAACAACCACCACAACATTACAGTTCCATTATGGTGTGAACTAAACAACCACCACAACATTACAGTTCCATTATGGTGTGAACTAAACAACCACCACAACATTACACTTCCACTATAGACTGAACTAAACATCCACCACACCATTACAGTTCCATTATGGTGTGAACTAAACAACCCCCACAACATTACAGTTCCATTATGGTGTGAACTAAACAACCACCACAACATTACACTTCCACTATAGACTGAACTAAACATCCACCACACCATTACAGTTCCATTATGGTGTGAACTAAACAACCACCACAACATTACAGTTCCATTATGGTGTGAACTAAATAACCACCACAACATTACAGTTCCATTATGGTGTGAACTAAACAACATTACAGTTCCATTATGGTGTGAACTAAACAACCACCACAACATTACAGTTCCATTGTGGTGTGAACTAAACAACCACCACAACATTACAGTTCCATTATGGTGTGAACTAAACAACCACCACAGCATTACAGTTCCATTATGGTGTGAACTAAACAACCACCACAACCTTTTATGCTCTGGACAGAAACAAGTCACTGAAGGGGGACTACATGGACATTATTTTGATGTTTTCCGTTGCAAATGTTTTTTTTAAATGTACGGTTGTGCGCCCAATTAAACATGACCCTGGTATGTAGAGTCCTTACCTGCTGGTTTGAGTCTGACTCCATCAATGTCCAGGTTCACTGCTCTGCTCACCAGGACTGAGTCCTCAGTCACTGAGACAAGAGAGGGAACAGAAATGGTCAGTTAGGAAGGAAGGAAGGAAAGACGGACAGACGGAAAGACGGACAGACGGACAGACAGACAGACAGACAGACAGACAGACACATACATACACACACTCCCTTGACTTACTGTTGGTGTCCTCCTGGTAGGGTGTTGGTGTGAAGATGTAGATGTCATTGTCCAGACTTCTCTTATAGAAGCTTGACTCGTATGTCTCAGGGTCCTCTGTCCAGTCTAGTCCAGCACTGAAAAACACACACATACTCAGCTGCATCAACATGAATACTACAGACTTATCAAGTGAGCAAACATTCCTACAGAACATAATATACTGAATGTAAATTACTGATCAGGTTGAACTGCTCTACATGAAGCTGTATAGGTAGTTATCATCATTAGAACAATGGATAGAGAGAGAGAGAGCTGAAAGAGAGAGAGAGCTGAGAGAGACAGAGCTGAGAGAGAGAGAGAGAGAGAGAGAGAGAGAGAGAGAGATAGCTGAGAGAGTCAGAAAGAGAGAGAGATAGCTGAGAGAGTCAGAAAGAGAGAGAGATAGCTGAGAGAGTCAGAAAGAGAGAGAGAGAGAGAGAGAGGAAGAGAGCTGAGAGAGAGATGATAGAGAGAGAGGCAAGAGAGAGAGACGAGAGAGAGAGAGAGAAGAGAGAGAGAGAGGAGAGAGAGAGCTGAGAGAGAGAAGAGAGAGAAAAGGAGATAGAGAGATAAAACATCACATATCAACTTGAGGAATACCTCTTGGGATAAATGCGAGTGATTCCTCCATCAGTGGCCACAAACCTGGCCAGGACTCCATTTCTGAAAGGAATAGGAAAATTCAATGACAAAAGTATCCAGTCCTTCAGTGCATCATGTTACAACACAAAAATGTATGTTTAAATCATGCAAGCTGACAATGTGTATCTGTTTTTCCTTGTTTGTGTTCATAGCTAGGTGGAATAAACTTTCACAAACCACAACCTTTTAGTTAAATCTACTTGATTAAAACAAGAATGATGCTTTTGTGTGTGGATTGTGTGCTTTCGTGCGCATAGTTTGGTTGACTCACGGCATCTGATCCCTCCACTGCTTAACAAGGTCTGATGTGATGCCAGCGTCCAGCAACAATCTGTTCACCAGATCCACGTTGCCTGAAAGACAAGGAACCAACATCACTTGGCTTGATTCAATAATAACAGAAGGCTGAAACCCATTGACCTGCCTGCTGAGTGATCAGTATCTGGTCTTTGTCGGTATAGAGGATTTTCCTTCTTCTTCAATTCAATTTAGCTTTATTCTTTGACCTTCAGACAGTGGCCATGAAACTGAGTCATCTTAATAAGAGCAGTGTGTTTGGTCTGCAGGTTGGAATTTATTGTCAGGAATCTTGACCTGGAGGCATCGCTGCAGAGTGGTCACTAGCTGTCACAGCCAAATCCGATTTTAAACCTAACCCTAACCACACTGCTAACCTTAATGCCTAATCCTAACCTTACATTTTAAAAAGCACACATTTGGACTTATGCAGCTAGCCCAGCTAGTGGATATTGCTCAGACGCTGACCAAGAGGCCTACCGTGAGTCAGAGAGCCACTGACACAAGCTGTGACTCAATCTATATAATAGGAGGAGGGGGATGGAGGGAAGAAAGAGGAAGGGGCAGAGAGATAGAGTAATGTGGGAGGAGTTGGAAGAGAGGGGGAGACCAAGAGAAAGAGAGAGAGCGAAGGAGGTCAAGATGAGAGAGGTAGAGAGAGTAATGTGTGTGAGAGAGAGAGAGAGAGAGAGAGAGAGAGAAAGAGCGAGGGAGGTCAAGATAAGAGAGCGGTAGAGAGAGTAATGTGAGAGAGAGAGATAGAGAGAGAGAGAGAGAGAGAGAGAGAGAGAGTAAGGAAGAAAGGGATCAAATAAAGAGATGATGGATCAGAAGATGGATAGAAAGAGTAGAATGGGAAAACACATTCCCATCTTGTTTTCCAAGTTGTGTGGGCTGTCATCCAATGCTGTCATCCAATGCTGTCATCCAATGCTGTCATGATAGCAGAACAAGCACATTCTCTGAATCTTCTGTAACGTGAGCCTGTAACGTTAGCAACCATATTACTATGAAGTAAAGTCATTAACTAGTACTTAATAAAGAAGTGCACTTGGAGTGTGTTTGGGGGAATGCAACAAGTCATTTCAGAGACGTCTGACATGACCAATACAACACAAACGCACTCAACTGAACACAGACTACTACGCGATCAAAGGGGGACCGTTTTCTTTCTGTCGCGAGCCGCACTTTGAACCCGTTGCCTTTGCTGCTCCAGTCCATTAATGTTGAGACTCGGTAACCCTCCATTTACAACACACCGCACACACATCAGAGAAAACAGCTGGTGTAACACTTTATCCCCCCCCCTCCGTTCCCTCCACCTGCCCCAGTGGTTTTCATTAGGGGCCTCTGATTGAAGGCAGGCCAGGAATTCTAATGTACTTCACCGCCACTGCAGTGGCTTAAACAAGTAAAGCATGTAATGTCCCACTCTCCACCCATCCAAACATCCCACAAGGTCTGTATACACAGCAGTCTATAGTCCTGCAGAGAACGCCCATCAATCTCCCAAGCAGAAATGGACAATTAAGGGAACTAATATCCTAATTACGGGAACTAATATCCCAATTATATTACAGGGGTATTTACAATTGATTGTTTCAAGTGACTTTTTCAAACCTAAAAATCTGACTACACCACACATCAAGCTTATAAACGTTACTTTTGAGAGACATCGTTGCATTTCTAGGACAAACTTGAATGAGAAAAAAAGAACTGAGTATCTTTTCAATTGAGATGGAGGAGTACTACTTTTCAAACCAACACATCAGACCAATAAACATGAGCTTTGAGTGACATTGCTACATTTCTAGGAAACACTTGAGAGGGAAAAAAAAGGAATGGGGCGAGTAATTAAGTCTACTATTATATCAGAGAGTGATGTACTGCTAATGCATTGGTCAGATGTCGGAGACTCGGTCTCCATCAGTCTGAAATCTCCGGCACGCAGGCCTGATTTGGCCCATTTTATTGCTCCGCTCGCACTCTCACCTCGACGGGGTTCTGGTCTTTCTCACAAACACACAGTAATTGGACCAGTAGGTGGGGTATGTGGGGGTATATAACTTGGTGGAGTGTGTGTGTTTGTGTTTGTGTGTGTGTGTTGCGGCAAAGGCGAGGCATCTAACACGTGTGTCCTGAGGCATATGATGGTCAGACTTTTAGATTTAGGATCAAACAGGCCAACACAAGGATGGAGGGGTTCTACAGACGGAGAGGCCTGACTGTCTTTATTCTGTATACAGTAGACTGCATAGCAGTCACTCCAGACTTCCAGATCTATGGGTCACTATAGACACCCCAGGGAACAGGTTCAGTTGGCCCTCCTATGAAGACATCAATACTGTCCAAGACCCATGTTGTTCTAGTGCCCACTGAACAACGGTCTAACAACCAAAATGTTTCACGTGACTTGTTGAGCCTAAATTATCATTATTAAAGGATCATCATAAAATATATTTCAGAGTGCTTCATTACGTGTAATGTATATGTTAAAAAATAATGTACAAATGTAACTGATGTCTCAATCTATTCACCACCAGTTCTGAGCAGCGAGTGTTAACCCACGGATGGTTGTTGGTTAGTGGCTGGAAGAGGGAACATAGGAAAGGTGTTTAATTGTCCCTGGTGTTAGCCACTCTTTGTTGGAAGTGAGAAACCAAGGGAAGTTGTTTGGTTGTTCCTGGTCTTAGCTACTCTTTGTTGGAAGGGAGAAACCCAGGGAAGGTGTCTGGTTGTTCGTGATCTCAGCTACTCTTTGTTGGAAGGGAGAAACCCAGGGAAGGTCTCTGGTTGTCCCTGGTATTAGCTACTCTTCTTTGGAAGGGAGAAACCCAGGGAAGGCGTCTGATTTTCCCTGGTATTAGCTCTACTCTTTGTTGGAAGGGAGAAACCCAGGGAAGGCGTCTGATTTTCCCTGGTATTAGCTACTCTTTGTTGGAAGGGAGAAACCAAGGGAATGTGTCTGATTGTCCCTGGTCTTAGCTACTCTTTGTTGGAAGGGAGAAACCCAAGGAAGGTGTTTGGTTGTCCCTGGTCTTAGCTACTCTTTGTTGGAAGGGAGAAACCCAAGGAAGGTGTTTGGTTGTCCCTGGTCTTAGCTACTCACACAGTGGGTTGTTGGGAGTCTTCCTGTCGATGTACTCGTTGAAGTCCATCAGGAACTCTGTGTTGTTTTTAGACGGCTTCAGATCCTTACAGTACTCCCTATGGGATGAAAAAAAAACTAACTCAAATCCTATACATGTATATGTACAGGTAACTGCCAAAATAAAGGCAACACCAACATAAAGTGTCTTAATAGGGTGTTGGGCCACCACAGGCCAGAACAGCTTCAATGTACCTTGTCATAGATTCTGCAAGTGTCTTAATAGGGTGTTGGGCCACCACAGGCCAGAACAGCTTCAATGTACCTTGGCATAGATTCTACAAGTGTCTGGAACTCTATTGGAGGGATGCGACACCATTCTTCCACAAGAAATTCCATAATTTGGTGTTTTGTTGATGGTGGAAAAAGCTGTCTCAGGCACCTCTCTAGAATCTCCCATAAGTGTTCAATTAGGTTGAGATCTGGTCACTGAGACAGCAAGGGCATATGGTTTACATGCTCAACAAACAATTGAGTGACCACTCGTACCCTGTGGATGGGGGCATTGTCATCCTATGGGAGCATAGCCATGGTAGCCAAAATAATGGCCTGCCCAGCATTTTTTATACATGACCCTAAGCATGATGGGATGTTAATTAACTCAGGAACCACACCTGTTTGGAAGAACTTGCTTTCAATATACTTTGTTATCCCTCATTTACTCAGGCGTCTCCTTTATTTTATCAGTTACCTGTATGTAAAACCTTTCTACAAATAACAGTCAATCTTCTTACCTTGGTGCAATGAGAGTGTATCCATACTCCTCAAACTTGTCTTCCTGCAGGCTTTCAGAGACTGTAGAAGAGCAGAAAGCTGTGAGTCCTACAAACATCTCTCTGTGCTATTCATATACACAGACCTTGGAACCGGAAGAAGTGTATCACACCTAACTCATGTCAAGTTAACATGATGACCATTGATTGATACAGATGCTGATGAGATTCATGGCTGATGGATCAAATGACTTCTGTCAGAGACTGTAGACTGTCAACTGATGGGCCATGGTGATTCAGACATCATGAAGACAATCCCCAGTCCTAGACGGTCCACAGTTTGTATAGACACATGACTCCATGTCTGATAGAGAGATACAGCTTTGATGAATGTAAGTTAAGTGTTGTCTGTCAACTCCTCATTTTAAAGCATGGTGGGGGTATACATTCCTCTGTCCATCGTCACAGGGTGACCGTACCACCCCCTCCACCCAAGGAGCTTGGCTCATAGAAGTTTGTATCTTAAAGGTGGTAAATACTATGGTAAAGACTAGGTTTGGTAGCATAGAAGACAATGCAGGAAATACGCTCTATGTAAAGGGTTTATACTTAGTTGACTGTGACTAGAACTAGGTCTAGAAAAATCTACGGACAGCAGTGTACAGCAGAGAAAAATAAAGTATGAGACAATCTCTAATGAACAGATGTAAATCAGGTTGTGTGGACGACATGGAACCTTGGCGTGGGAATGACTTCCCTATGCATGCTGGGAAAAACAGCAGACAGACACGACTCTTCGAACAGGAGGAGAGAGACAAGAGGAGAAAAAATACTTGCCCTCGTCCCCTGGAGTGGACAAAATCCCCGCAGAGAGAGTATGTGAAAGATAGATGCATCCCCATGGGTGAATGAGGGAAGGAAGGAGGGAAGGAAAGTAGAAAAAACAGGGTAAAACCACAAGGGTCAAAGGTCAACAATATATTTTATTCAGAGAGCGAGGCCTTGAATAAAAATATTGCACTCCCATCAAAAGGTTTCTTCTCAAAATGTAAATGTTGACAGATCAAGCTACAAGGAGCACGCAACGAGAGGCCTTCAATGTGGTTTAAAATGAGCATTCTAGCGATAACATTGCATTGCTTTCAATGCATTGATTTCAATGACCATTATCATCATATTGTCTGTACTGTAATACAGTGGTAATGATGAATCCATGGGGTTATTAGTGTTGAGTAATGTATTCATATGACAATGCCATGGAAAGGAATAGAAGAGACATTCATCATGGAACATAATCCTGTTGTATTGCTTGGATATTACCTTGATATTGTTTAAAATATGGGGCTTATTATTATTATATTGTGGTGCGGTATTCGTCATGACCTCATGGGCTAGACTTCAGACTAGTACGTGAGGTCTTTGGTAGTAATTGTTGGAAAATAATGATGTCCATGTGTAGATTCTTGGTACATCGTCAATACTTCAATTACATGAAGTCTGATTTAAAAGACATTAATGACAGCCCAATGTTTATTTTGTCACTTTTTCTGAAATCATAGATTGCCTCCACCTACAGTGTCTTTAAGAAAGTGAATGAATGTATACAAACACGAAAGACACACACAGATACACAGATTTTCAATGAACCAGAGACATGTTTTAGGGAACTCCACTGAAAGATGTGGATACCATGCTGAAAGCAAACGTTCCATGACAATCACATACACTTTAGAATGTAAACATGCAACCTAGACTGATATTAAATTGTACAGTATTTGTACAATTAGGGGTGAAAGGTGAAAGGTTGGAGAGTTTAGTTACATGGCTGGGCAAGCCGATACCATTACAATACAGTCAAACCAGGAAGTGAATTGAAATCGAATCAGAGTCATTATTGTCAATAAGGATTTTTAGATTCTTGAATAGGAATTTCAAATCACTTCTGGTTCTGTCTGAATTTAAATGGAGCCTACCCCAACCAAATGTGTTTTGGATAAAACAACAATGGCCACTCTCTCAATAAAAGTAGACTGTTAGTGTGTTATGTGACTCAGCGACCACATGAGACACACTCACACACAGGGGATACATACTGGTGCACACAAAAGGAGAGAGAGGGACAAAGAGAGAGACACAGAGAGAGAGAGGGAGAGGGAGAGAGAGAGAGAGAGAGAGAGAGAGAGAGAGGGAGAGAGAGAGAGAGAGAGAGAGGGAGAGAGAGAGAGAGAGAGAGAGAGGTGATGCTCTGTGGGGATGAGGTGGTTTCTGTCTTTCATTAAGACTATTTTACGAGCCTGTAAACCTCTGAATGATTAAAAAAGAGAAACTAAAAAAGGCAGAAACTGTCCAGTCATGTTTTGGGCGAACACTCATCGCTTTCTCTTTTATGGGTTCACCTTAAAATAATGCAAACATCCTCCCCTCTGTCCTTCCTGCTAGCTAGACTCTGGAAGGTTAGTGCCAAAGCCACATCTGAGTGCCATTGGGGCAGGTGGGATAAACAACATGCATACAGAGGCTCGTGAAAATACACACTCATACACACACTCACTATGGGGCAGCAGCATCGCATGCAAGGCTCTCCTTGTGTGTGGTCAGACTAGGGACTGAATCAGTGTGATCAAACACTATCTAAATCAGTTATAAGACGTATATCTAAATGACTCAGATTCTTGTATGTCACGACATCATTACACTACTATGGACCTCTTTACACTACACTACTTTGACAACACATTCTAGGTCCAGGAGAGATACTGTAGTGTAAAGAGACAGATCTAGATTTTATCTTTAGGAGATGTCTCCCATACTACCTCCAGAGGAAGTGAGGGAGACAGCTACACCACATACCCCCCCTCCCACACCACATGTCCCTGCAAGAATGACTTTCATTACCCTAATACCAGTAGATGGCATTTTGTTTGCCTATATACTACAGTATTTCCGGTATGCTAATAGCTGCACTTACACAGGAAGCAGGAATGTGGCTTTGGCAACACCACATCACAAGGTTAGTGTAAACAGAAAAGTTGCAAATCTAGTGTTGAAGAGAGATGGTGTGCCTAGAGGAATGGTGTTGTATTGGTAAGGAGATGGAACACAATTATGTTAGTTGCAGGAACTTCTTCACTAAGATAAAACAGAGCATTATGGGTACTGTAGTTCATCATGCTACAGGTGTGAGCGCAGGAGGACAGGGAAGGTGTGAGGTAAGATACAGGAGGAGAATACTTGCCCAATTCCACTGAGGGGGTTCCAACACACGGAGAAGACAGGGGTGAGAAGGTCAGCAGGTGAGGACAGGAAGGAGGGCAGGGGGAGCGGGAAAGAGAAGGGGACAGGAACGAAGCAAACAGGGGTACACAATATTTTATTCCTCTGAGTGTTGAATAAGAACATTGCAGCTTGAACAGGATGTATGAGAAATGGGTTTCCCGTTTTACTGCAGAAAACAGATGATCAACCGTCCCAATCAGCTAAGGGACTGACTGGTAGGAAAGTAAGACAGATTGTGTGTCTTTGTGTGTGTGTGTGTGTGCTTGGGGGACCGAACAGACCCACAGGAGGTACCCAGACAAACTGAACTTCCCAGGAAGACCTGTGTGTATATGTGCATGTATGTGTGTGTATGTGTATCCCAGTGGTAAGGGACAGTAGAGTGTGGAGAGGGGAATAAAACAGACCCACAGGAGATACCCAGACTACAAAGACAGAAACACAGACCTTCCTATGGAAGACCCATCATCCTAACCCAATGACTGACTAACAACACACAATGATTTGACTAATGGGAATCTCGCAGCTTGAAGGGGACATGAGAGGGGAGTTTGAACACATGTGGAAATAAGTGTAGTGTGTGAGAGTGAGCGAATGAGAGAGGGAGTGTGTTTGTGTGTGCTCACAGACAAGCTGAAACGTGAGGCTTCCCTTAACCCCTATGTGGTATACATTTAAATGTCATTGCCATCTTACAAATGTGTTTTGTCATTCTGTCTATATGCAAAGGAAATGTTTACTGCGTATAAGGTCATGCCTTGATATAGGTCAGGAGAATGCTACTTACATTTGGCCTGGGTGATGGTGTCTCCGATAGTAGTGTGGATGTAATGCAGGCTGTACACTGGAAGGACCAAGGCTAGACTGGGAGCACACACACACACACACACACACACACACACACACACACAGAATAATAGGCACACACGAATAGGTGCACACGCACAGAGATGAATAGGTGCATACACACTTACATGCCACACACACATACCACATTTTCATATTTTGCACAGTTCTAACAAATAACACATTTGCAAGAATCACAGATCATCTCCACATAAACTTGATCCACACATCAAAACAAAAATGCATTAAAAACGTGTCACCTCTGAAGCTAAAACTTTCACAAAGACATATTCTGCTGAGCTTTGTAACTTATTTTTTATAAGTACATTTATCATATGTACAGTTCACTCCTCGCAACTTTGTAAAAGGCATCATTCCCCATTCAAATACAATATTTCTTATTTTGCTCCAGATATCTGCATGCTCCAGTTTAGTGCACACATTTAGGACTGTCTCAAAAGGGTTTGGACTAGGTGGTACATACACATTTAGGACAGTCTCAAAAGGGTTTGGACTAGTTGGTACACACACATTTAGGACAGTCTCAAGAGGGTTTGGACTAGTTGGTACACAGCTACAACCAGAAGTTACTTTGTTTGTAGCAGGTTAGGAGAACTTACGCAGCAGGTTAGGAGAATTCACTTAACAGGTTAGGAGAATTGGGGTAAGGTTAGGATTAGTTAAAACGCTCTCCTAACTTGCTACGAAATGTCAATTCCGGGCGTATCCGTACTCTGTCTAGCAACAACCATAGAGATAGATAGAGGCCTCATCTTTGTATCTGTGCCATTATTGCGTCTGTTACAGCATGGGCAGCGTCATTGAGGCAATCTCCATTTTGAAGTAGTGCATTTTCTTCTTCACAATTGGCTGATTCCTCCTGATGACCCGGTTGGACATGACTCCAACAGGGTCACCAGGAGGGATCAGCCAATGAATTTGGATGTCCACCCAGTTGACTACATTAAAATCTGAGATTTGCACAACTAACCCAAGATAGACCACAGACTGTCATTTCCAATGGGAGCAAATTCATTATAGTGGGCAGAACAAGCAAGGAGGTGGACAGAGACAAGCACGAGTTAGTGAGATCCTATTGGCGTGTTCTAGCATGTATTTGCATATTTCCCTTAGGGAACGCATACTCTGAAGTGTACATGTGCAATAGCTCAATTCGCCCTTACACCCCTTCTAAACAACAAAACTTTTTGAAACTTTGGCAAAGGGTAAAGTCTCCAAAACATAATAAACATAACAGAATGTCGGCCAAAATCCATCCAGCTCCATCTTCTCTCACATCTTCTCTCACTTTCAAGCGGTTGCATTGATCAGGTGTCAGTGCACTACTCGTAGTCATAAGAGATGAAAACAGTGACCCCTATTGTTCTTCTAGATAGGGCTCGGAGTGTTTATGGAACCTAGTTATATGCCTTGACCAGGTAAAACTCCAGACTCTTGACCCATGAGAGTTTTCTTGGTCAAGTCACGTGGTCAGAATAAAAACTCAAGGCCCTAAAAATGAATAGTGTACATGGTATACTCAGGTAGGGGTACAAATACAGTACATGTAGCTGTTACCTGTAATCTGTACCCTTTACAGGGGCATATGTGTACGATCTTTCGCTTCGGTCTATGTACCGCTGTGGAGCAGAACACACATTTGTCATCAAAGGGACAGCTCACCCCGAAATAGTCTAAAAATTAGTTTTTTGTTTTTCCATCATGTTTTAGTTTACCTCATCCTGGGACTTCACTAGTGTGTGTACGGTGCGGTGGCCGGTTTCTCCATGAATCATGTTCGTTCTTATCTGAGGACAAAAAACACTTAGCTCTTAGGAGCAAGTTCAACCCACAACAGGATAGAATGTGGACACAAAGGTGGAAGCATTAAAGAAGACCGTCAGTGGTCTCCATCTTACCTCTACTTTAATCTCATCCTCCAGCTCAGCGTCCAGGAAGTCCAGAGTTACAGGCTCCTGAAATTTAGGATTCTAGAGTGCGAGACAGAGAGCGAGAGACAAAGAGCGAGAGAGAAAGTGCGAGAGAAAGTGCGAGAGAGAAAGTGCGAAACAGTGTAAGAGAGAGTGAGAGAGAGAGAGAGAGAGAGAGAGAGAGAGAGAGAGACAGAGAGCGAGAGAGAAAGTGTGAGAGAAAGTGCGAGAGAGAAAGTGCAAAAAAGAGTAAGAGAGAGTGAGAGAGAGAGAGAGAGAGAGAGAGAGAGACAGAGAGTGCACGCATGCGCGCGAGAGAGATTTAATACAACATTTACTGTTTTATAGATTGAATCAACGCAGGAAAGAGTTCCCCCAGGAATTATTTAAGACAGTCTATGTGAAACGACCTTTAAGGGTGGCAATAGTCATGCAAAAGACAACAGACCTGTGAAAAAAAGCAGCCTACCTGTCTATTTTAAATATTATGGGTATTTTGCTTACTGCAAATTAGTCATGCAAAAATTACCCTATGTCCAGATTTAAATGATTTCCAGTCAGGATTTGTCTCAATTTTTGTCCGTGAACCCTTCCTCATGAGCCTAGACAGATACAGCACCAAAACTCCAAAACAAACTTTATGAAATAGGAGTTGAGATATTAACAGGAGCTAAACCAAACCATTTAATACAGATAAGGTACAAACACAAACATACAAAGATAAGCTATGTGCCAACCTTTCCTCTACCTACATGTACATTTTACCTCAACTAACCTGTGCCACCGCACATTGACTCTGTACCGGTACCCCCTGTAGACAGCCTCGCTACTGTTATTTTATTGTTGCTCTTTAATTATTTGTTATTTTTCTGTTTTGTTATTTTGTTTTTAAACATGTTTTACTTCAGTTTATTTTAGTATATACTTTCTTAACACTTATTTTTCTTAAAACTGCATTGTTGGTTAAAACCTCTCTAGGCTAGGGGGCGGTATTTTCACATCCGGATGAAAAGCGTGCCCAAAGTAAACTGCCTGCTACTCAGGCCCAGAAGCTAAGATATGCATATTATTAGTAGATTTGGATAGTAAACACTCTGAAGTTTCGAAAACTGTTTGAATGATGTCTGTGAGTATAACAGGACTTATTTGGCAGGCAAAACTCTGAGGACAAACCATCCAGGATTTTTTGTTGTTGTTGAGGTAATGCTCTTTTCAATGGGTTTTCTATGGGGATCTGGTTTTCTAAATCACTTGCTTGCAATTCCTATCGCTTCCACTGGACGTCAACAGTCTTTAGAAATGGTATAATACCTAACTCAGATGGACCCCTAGTGCTTCACACACATAGTAGTATATCACTCAGAGGGACCCCTAGTGCTTCACACACAGGCATTCACACACACAGGCACTCACAAATTGGTTGATGTTTTTCCTTTGAGTAATGAGGAAGTAGCCCTGTTCAGAACGAGGGTCGAGTGAAGTGTGTTGTTGTTTGTTAGAGTCGTGTGACATGAAAGCACGCTCCACTTTGTTTTCATCCGGTATTGAACGCAGTTTATCCCGTCTTAAATGTGAGTGATTATTTACGTTAAAAAATACCTAAAGTTGTATTAGGAAAGTTGTGTGAAATGTTTGGACAAAGATTACAGGTAACTTGTGAGATATTTTGTAGTCATGTTGCGTGAGTTGGAACCAGTGTTTTTCTGGATCAAATGCACCAAATAAATGGACATTTTGGATATATAATGACGGAATTAATCGAACAAAAGGACCATTTGTCATGTTTATGGGACATATTGGAGTGCCAACAGAAGAAGCTCGTCAAAGGCATGAATTATATCTTTATTTCTGAGTTTTGTGTCGCGCCTGGCGGGTTGAATTATGATTGTCTGTGTTTGTTTGATGGGGTGCTATCCTCAGATAATTGTATGGTTTGCTTTCGCTGTAAAGCCTTTTTGAAATCTGACACGTTGGCTGGATTAACAACAAGTGTAACTTTAATTTGGTGTATTGCATGTGTGATTTCATGAAAGTTTAATATTTCTAGTAATTTAATTTGAATTTGGTGCTCTGCCATTTCACTGGATGTTGTCAAATCGATCCTGTTAAAGGGATTTGATCCCTAAGAAGTTTTAAGGGCTTGTAAGTAAGCATTTCACTGTAAGGTCTGGCTCATATTGTATTTGGCGCCGGTACCTTATTATTATCTATCCTGATGCCTAGTCACTTTACCCTGGCTTCATGTACATATCTAACTCAAATACCTCGTACCTCTGCACATTGATCTGGTACTGGTACTCCCTGTATATAGCTCCACATTGATCTGGTACTGGTACTCGCTGTATATAGCTCCACATTGATCTGGTACTGGTACTCCCTGTATATAGCTCCACATTGGTCTGGTACTGGTACTCCCTGTTTATAGTTCTACATTGATCTGGTACTGGTACACAAGAATGGAGCTATATACAGGCAGTACCAGATCAATGTGGAGCTATATATATATATATATATATATATATATATATATATATATTTAATTTGACCTTTATAAGTCAGTTAATATCACCAAACCACAGCATTTATCTGAAGTCTTTACCCATACTTGTGTATTTACTTAATGCACAGTAATGATGTTTTGATACAAGAACACCAGTGACATATTTCCTCAGGGCAGTTTACGGGAAAGCTGTGAGGCGGACATTACACTAAAGACTGATGTGAAACACATGGCTACGTGGGCGTAAGCTCCATGTTCTCCCTGTGTTTGTTGTGTGGAAATCATGAAGTGTCCCTCGCAAACCTTCTCTACACAAACCCATATGGTGACCTTTTCCGAGATAGCTTTGTTTGGCTAGCTTCCCCTAGTGCTAAGTGTGGCTAGGCTACCTAGGCTACACTAGGGTAATGTTATGCTAGGCTAACGGTAGGCTAACGCCAGGCTGCTAAATCTTAAAAGAACAGATGAGTGTTGTAGTTTTGTGTGTGTGTGTGTGTGTGTGTGTGTGTGTGTACTGTACCTTTGGGCAGAGGTTGGGATGCAGCAAGACGTAACCGTTGGGGTCAATGGCAAAGTAATAACCATTTGGTCCAAACTACAAGAGATAGAAAGAGACAGGATAGTTAGTGTGTGTGTCGATGGTATTGATGGTGTTCTGGATACTGTGTAGCACACAGGCGAGTGTGTCTTACTGTAAATCTCGGTGTTAATCTTTTGATGTCGTCCAGAGACACATCGATAGCCATCACTCCCAGGATCAGCTGGTTTTGGGGCCTCTGGGAGAAAAAACAAACAAGGAAAGCATTATATAGTACCTCACTCAGACGGACCCCTAGTGCTTCACACACACAGTAGTATATCACTCAGAGGGACCCTTAGTGCTTCACACACAGGCATTCACAAAAACAATTTAACTCCGATGACTCAAGTCCCTTGGCGACTTTAAAAAACATTTCCAAAGTAAAGAGCACAGTGGAGATAAAACATGTCCTTTAGAAATCCTTGTTGTTACTGTGACTCATTAACGAGTCATTCTCAGCCTGGCTTTAGTCATTACAGGTCCATCAAACACCATCCATGTATTGATACGTAGGCTATGTGTGCTGTGTTTAAAGGTATGTAGATCTGTTCTTGAGCTGATCTTGTCCACTAATTGTCTATATGTTTTGTGTGGATCCCAGCAAGAGTAGCTGAGGCTTTCACAACAACTAATGAGGATCCTACTAAAATACCGAAATACCAAATAGCATGATCTTGACGCAGTTAGCTACTGTTATCAGATGTCGTTGCTTCCTGTGGCACAGAGTGGGCAGGCTTTGAAGAGTGACACTATAAAATGGCTGACAAGTACCTCAACAAGGAGATAGTAGAGGAAGAAAGGACCCACATCGTAATCGACTGCCGAGCAGACAAGGTAAAAATCTGTCGTTCTGCCCCTGAGCAAGGCAGTTAACCCACTGTTCCCAGTCCTGTGGTGTGACCCAGTGTTCAGTTCTGGAGGTGAACCTGGCTGAGAGATCATCAACGCCCTGCTTCTGGGACATACTACTGTGCAAATCAAACACACTTCTGAAAGCTCATTGCGGGAATGCAAGTAAATTAGTAAGTAAGCAAGTAAGCAGTCAGCCAGCCAGTCAGTCAGTCAGTCAACCAGCCAGTCAGTCAGTTAGTCAACCAGCCAGCCAGTCAGTCAGTCAGTCAACCAGTCCGTCAACCAGTCAGTCAACCAGCCAGTCAGCCAGCCAGTCAACCAACCAGTCAGTCAACCAGCCAGCCAGTCAACCAGCCAGCCAGCCATCCAGCCAGTCAACCAGCCAGCCAGTCAACCAGCCAGCCATCCAGCCAGTCAGTCAGCGCTGTACCTGTAGTCCCCTCTCTTTGTCAGCTTTGGTGTTGGTCTTGTTGAAGACTGGAAGTGTTCCTGTGATCACCAGACCCAGCTCCTGTCAACCAGATCACATGTATTTTCAGTCCGTCTCCTTTAGAACAGCATGTCAACACCCCGACTGGTCTTATCAGACTGATAACAACAGGTATAATATGCACCAGTTGAAGCTGGTGGGGGGAGCTATAGGAGGATGGGCTCATTGTAATGGCTGGAATGGAATCAATGGAACGGAGACAAACATGTGGTTTCAATATGTTTGATGCGTTTAATACCGTTCCATTGAATCCATTCCTACCATTACAATGAGCCCATCCTCCTATAACTCCTCCCACCAGCCTCCTCTGCTATGCATTCTCTATGCACATGTACTGTATACTGGTGTAGGTTGTGTTCATGTACTATAGTCTATAGGTAAGAATAGTACTTGAAATGAAATAGTAGCCTGGTCCCATATCTGTTTGTGTTGTAAACTCAAGCACAAGCAGATATGAGAACAGGCTAATGTACTAGCCCTGTGGAGCAAGACCACAAGGCAGATTATAGTGAGAGTCCATAATACTAACTTTCCATTGGTGTCAGAGAGGGTAATTAATGACGCAAATACACTTTCCAATACAAACACCAGCTACCTAGTTATAAATACAAATAGCAGAAATAATGGGAAGCTGTGCAGGGTAGTATTTACAGTGTGAATTTGGGGACAACAAGGCTTACACAGGGTGTCAGGCTGTTGACTATGGTAAGTGTAGATACTGTATTATAAACTTGCTATGTGTGTCAGAGTGCAACTAGTGACGCAAACACCCTTTTAATACAAACACCAGCTGTCTAGATCTAAAAGTAGCTCCTATCAAAGTCAAGCGGCGTCCTGACTTAAACAGTGGATAAGGGATGAAAGTGCATCCGATAGAGAAAACGTCACGTTTCCATGTTCAATCATATAACATTGTTTACTATGGAATGAGAAAGAAAGAAAGACTCAAAATGACACGTCTTTGCAGGTAACCAGACACAGGGCCATGTGGTGTGCCGCTTTGCTTGTGTGTGTGTGTGAGAGAACACACAGTGGGCCGCTATTGTGACGTGTGGCTGGAGAAGCATCTGTTTCCAGTAATGAGGTGGACAGCCTCCATCACCACGACAGGGAAGACACCATCTCTCTAGTGCGTCTGGATGGTCTTCATGCTGTTATGTGTGCTTGCTGGAAATGTGCGATGACCTCTGAATCTGTAATCAGATTTCCTTATTGCACTGAGACTGTGTCATGCTGTTGGATTTGACACTATACATCCATCTTGCTATGTCTCCCACTTCACATTATATACTAAACAAAAATATATGTGTGTATGGCGTTGTGTGGGCGAGCGGTTTGCTGATGTCAACGTTGTGTGGGCGAGCGGTTTGCTGATGTCAACGTTGTGTGGGCGAGCGGTTTGCTGATGTCAACGTTGTGTGGGCGAGCGGTTTGCTGATGTCAACGTTGTGTGGGCGAGCGGTTTGCTGATGTCAACGTTGTGTGGGCGAGCGGTTTGCTGATGTCAACGTTGTGTGGGCGAGCGGTTTGCTGATGTCAACGTTGTGTGGGCGAGCGGTTTGCTGATGTCAACGTTGTGTGAACAGAGTGCCCCATGGTGGCGGTGGGGTTATAGTATGGGCAGGCATAAACTTCGGACAATGAACACAATTGCATTTTATCGATGGCAATTTGAATGCACAGAGATACCGTGACGAGATCCTGAGGCCCATTGTCGTGCCATTCATTCACACCATCACCTCCTGTTTCAGCATAATAATGCACAGCCCCATATTGCAAAGATCTGTGCACAATTCCTGGAAGCTGAACATTTCCCAGGTCTTCCATGGCCTGCATACTTACCAGACATGTTACCCATTGAGCATGTTTGGGATGCTCTGGATTGATGTGTACGACAGCATGTTCCTGTTCCCGCCAATATCCAGCAACTTCGCACAACCATTGAAGAGTGGGACAACATTCCACAGGCCACAATTAACAGCCTGATCAACTCTATGTGAAGGAGATGTGTTGCGCACTGCATGACGCAGATGGTGGTCACACCAGATACTGACTCGTTTCTGAACCACGCCCCTACCTTTTTTTAAGGTACAGTATCTGTGACCAACAGACGCATATCTGTATTCCTAGTCATGTGAAATCCATAGATTAGGGCCTAGCAATTTTTTTTTATTGATTGATTTTCTTATATGAACTGTAACTCAGTAAAATCTTTGAACTTGGTGCACGTCGCGTTTATATTTTTGTTCAGTATGAATATTGTTCTGAAGTCAACGTACCACCGTGTGTGCTGGGTTGTTTCTAACTTGGCTCCGCTGCTGTTCAACATAAATCAATAACTGGCTGATTTAAATTACACATATTTTTTGACAACTTGTTTCAGTGCACTGGGTCCTTGCCTTATCTACTGTTGAAGTTCATACAAAACTTGAACTTGATATGAGCTATTTCCAGAACCAGAAAGTGTGTGTTCATGTAAAATATGAACTCAATACGTGATATTTTTAGAACTAGATATCTGGTGTTTGTATTGGAAAATTGTATTTGCGTCACTAGTTGGACTCTCAGACACCCTTAGCAAGTTTATATACAGTATGTGCATTAACCATAGTCAACAGTGTCTTGGCTGGTGGTACTGTAGTATTGGGAAGTACATTTTCTTCACTATTAGAAGCCTTTGACACCCAAGTCTGTATTAGTTCTACCCTCCAGTGTTGGGGTAAAGTTGTACAAATATGTACAAATATTGAATTCCAATTAAATTCCAAAAGATGTAAATGTTTTTACATTTCCAATTCAATTCCACTAAAAAAGTACAAATATTCCAATGACATAACTTGAAAAAATGTCATTCAAATTTATTTCAAAGTAAATTCTCTACGAGTGAATTCAAGAATTGAATTGGAATTTCAGTTTAAATTGGAAATTACCCCAATTCTGGTACACTTTAATGTAAACTTGATTCCGACCCTGGTACAGTTTAATGTAAACTTGATTCCAACCCTGGTACAGTTTAATGTAAACTTGATTCCAACCCTGGTACAGTTTAATGTAAACTTGATCTCAACCCTGGTACAGTTTAATGTAAACTTGATTCCAACCCTGGTACACTTTAATGTAAACTTGATCCCAACCCTGGTACAGTTTAATATAAACTTGATCCCAACCCTGGTACAGTTTAATGTAAACTCGATCCCAACCCTGGTACACTTTAATGTAAACTTGATCCCAACCCTGGTACAGTTTAATGTAAACTTGATCCCAACCCTGGTACAGTTTAATGTAAACTTGATCCCAACCCTGGTACAGTTTAATGTAAACTCGATCCCAACCCTGGTACACTTTAATGTAAACTTGATCCCAACCCTGGTACAGTTTAATGTAAACTTGATCCCAACCCTGGTACACTTTAATGTAAACTTGATCTCAACCCTGGTACAGTTTAATGTAAACTTGATCCCAACCCTGGTACAGTTTAAAGTAAACTTGATTCCAACCCTGGTACAGTTTAATGTAAACTTGATCCCAACCCTGGTACACTTTAATGTAAACTTGATCCCAACCCTGGTACAGTTTAATGTAAACTTGATCCCAACCCTGGTACACTTTAATGTAAACTTGATCCCAACCCTGGTACACTTTAATATAAACTTGATTCCAACCCTGGTACACTTTAATGTAAACTTGATCCCAACCCTGGTACACTTTAATGTAAACTTGATCCCAACCCTGGTACAGTTTAATGTAAACTTGATCCCAACCCTGGTACAGTTTAATGTAAACTTGATCCCAACCCTGGTACACTTTAATGTAAACTTGATTCCAACCCTGGTACAGTTTAATGTAAACTTGATCCCAACCCTGGTACACTTTAATGTAAACTTGATCCCAACCCTGGTACAGTTTAATGTAAACTTGATCCCAACCCTGGTACAGTTTAATGTAAACTCGATCCCAACCCTGGTACACTTTAATGTAAACTTGATCCCAACCCTGGTACAGTTTAATGTAAACTTGATCCCAACCCTGGTACACTTTAATGTAAACTTGATCCCAACCCTGGTACAGTTTAATGTAAACTTGATCCCAACCCTGGTACAGTTTAATGTAAACTCGATCCCAACCCTGGTACACTTTAATGTAAACTTGATCCCAACCCTGGTACAGTTTAATGTAAACTTGATCCCAACCCTGGTACAGTTTAATGTAAACTCGATCCCAACCCTGGTACAGTTTAATGTAAACTTGATCCCAACCCTGGTACAGTTTAATGTAAACTTGATCCCAACCCTGGAACAGTTTAATGTAAACTTGATCCCAACCCTGGTACACTTTAATATAAACTTGATTCCAACCCTGGTACACTTTAATGTAAACTTGATCCCAACCCTGGTACACTTTAATGTAAACTTGATCCCAACCCTGGTACACTTTAATGTAAACTTAATCCCAACCCTGGTACAGTTTAATGTAAACTTGATTCCAACCCTGGTACAGTTTAATGTAAACTTGATCCCAACCCTGGTACACTTTAATGTAAACTTGATCCCAACCCTGGTACAGTTTAATATAAACTTGATCCCAACCCTGGTACAGTTTAATGTAAACTCGATCCCAACCCTGGTACACTTTAATGTAAACTTGATCCCAACCCTGGTACAGTTTAATGTAAACTTGATCCCAACCCTGGTATAGTTTAATGTAAACTTGATCCCAACCCTGGTACAGTTTAATGTAAACTCGATCCCAACCCTGGTACACTTTAATGTAAACTTGATCCCAACCCTGGTACAGTTTAATGTAAACTTGATCCCAACCCTGGTACACTTTAATGTAAACTTGATCCCAACCCTGGTACAGTTTAATGTAAACTTGATCCCAACCCTGGTACAGTTTAATGTAAACTTGATTCCAACCCTGGTACAGTTTAATGTAAACTTGATCCCAACCCTGGTACACTTTAATGTAAACTTGATCCCAACCCTGGTACAGTTTAATATAAACTTGATTCCAACCCTGGTACACTTTAATGTAAACTTGATCCCAACCCTGGTACACTTTAATGTAAACTTGATCCCAACCCTGGTACAGTTTAATGTAAACTTGATCCCAACCCTGGTACAGTTTAATGTAAACTTGATCCCAACCCTGGTACACTTTAATGTAAACTTGATTCCAACCCTGGTACAGTTTAATGTAAACTTGATCCCAACCCTGGTACACTTTAATGTAAACTTGATCCCAACCCTGGTACAGTTTAATGTAAACTTGATCCCAACCCTGGTACAGTTTAATGTAAACTCGATCCCAACCCTGGTACACTTTAATGTAAACTTGATCCCAACCCTGGTACAGTTTAATGTAAACTTGATCCCAACCCTGGTACACTTTAATGTAAACTTGATCCCAACCCTGGTACAGTTTAATGTAAACTTGATCCCAACCCTGGTACAGTTTAATGTAAACTCGATCCCAACCCTGGTACACTTTAATGTAAACTTGATCCCAACCCTGGTACAGTTTAATGTAAACTTGATCCCAACCCTGGTACAGTTTAATGTAAACTCGATCCCAACCCTGGTACAGTTTAATGTAAACTTGATCCCAACCCTGGTACAGTTTAATGTAAACTTGATCCCAACCCTGGAACAGTTTAATGTAAACTTGATCCCAACCCTGGTACACTTTAATATAAACTTGATTCCAACCCTGGTACACTTTAATGTAAACTTGATCCCAACCCTGGTACACTTTAATGTAAACTTGATCCCAACCCTGGTACACTTTAATGTAAACTTGATCCCAACCCTGGTACAGTTTAATGTAAACTCGATCCCAACTTTGGTACACTTTAAAAACCCAATAATGTTATGGGTCCATCAGACAAAAACATGAACACAACACAAGGGTTAATGAATAGTGTAATAGTGTAAAAGTGTACTGCAGGATTTGTTTTGAACCATTTGAACCTGTATTCCTATATTTCCTGTATAGCTAGGCTGTCTGAACAGTGACAGCCTGTATTCCTATATTTCCTGTATAGCTAGGCTGTCTGAACAGTGACAGCCTGTATTGCTATATTTCCTGTATAGCTAGGCTGTCTGAACAGTGACAGCCTGTATTGCTATATTTCCTGTATAGCTAGTCTGTCTGAACAGTGACAGCCTGTATTCCTATATTTCCTGTATAGCTAGGCTGTCTGAACAGTGACAGCCTGTATTCCTATATTTCCTGTATAGCTAGTCTGTCTGAACAGTGACAGCCTGTATTCCTATATTTCCTGTATAGCTAGGCTGTCTGAACAGTGACAGCCTGTATTCCTATATTTCCTGTATAGCTAGGCTGTCTGAACAGTGACAGGATTAGCCTGAAAGTCTGAGGGAATTGAATTTGAGTTGGAATTTGTGGAATTGTTGGGGACAATATTGAATTAGGGAATTTGGAATTGAAAGGAATTGAATTATCTCTGAATTCAAAGACTGACCTGTATTTTGAATTTAATTCAATGGAATTTACAGGGAGAGAATTGAACTGGAATTGCATTTGTGGAATTGACTCCAATCCTGAAGTGTAAACACGTCACCCATCTTCACTGTAACCATCCAGAATACAACTTCACACTATTTCTTATACTGTGCTGTAACTATATTCACACCACTGCTGTTGATTCATATTTGATCCCCCGTTCAATATTGTATCAGTTGGTGTAACGTACCAGTGCGTCCTGGTAAACGTTGGTCCATTGAACCTGCTTGGCCTTGTTGTTTGCTTTGACCATGGGCCTTCCCAGTACATCCAGATACTCCTGTTGTGTGTGAGAGAGGAATCAGACCAAACCAATGAGACAATCACTACTGTGCATTGAATAGCATGACTATATAGAGAGGTGTACCATATGACCACAAGAGGGCATAAGACACAAACTCGAAAGAACTGTAGAAACACTGTATTGCATTATTACAACGTGCCAGATTTACTGAACATTTGCACCAAAGCAAGGTTTGCCTCTTATAGTTGAGTTTAGACCAGTGTTTTAAGATCTATTTGATTACTGTTTACCTGAGTGTTGATCCTGATAGCACCGATGGACGGGATTTCATAATAGTACCCTGGAACACAGGTATTTCACCTTTACACGTCATAACTTACAATATAACACACCAGGACACAGTATGGCAGACTTGGGCTCTGATTGAATCCCATGACAATGCATCCTTGTTCTCTTCCTGGAAGTAGTCACTTATCTGACATGGTCTGGTCCTACTGTAAAAGCATTAGGGTGGACACATTGCTTTCCCTCATCTAATCATATCAGATAGGTAGGAAGGAGGTAGTATTCAGGCAGGGCCGTGACGTATGTGTGTTTGCGCGCGTGTGTGTTCTGTACCTTTGTTGGTGCAGGCCATCCACTGGATTGGTCCTTTGTCATAGTTGTGTTGGCCCACTGAGAACGTGAATATCCGCACCTAAAGGGTCAACATAGGGTCAAGGGTCATAAATAGATGTAACATGTCTGTATCTGTGTACAGTATGTTTCAGTGTATGCATATGCCTTGTATATCTCTACAGTATGTATATGTTGGTGTGTATTATCTAGCAAGAGATGGGAACACTAGTCCACCCGTTGCCCTGGGATTTCTACACTCTGCTTACCAAACACATTTACACAGTATACGTCCGATTATGAACAAATATACACACCTCAGGAGGCTGGTGAAGGGAGGACGGCTCATAATAATGACTGGAATGGAGTGACTGTAATGGTATCAGACACTAGGAAAATATGTATTTGATGTGTTCGAATACCATTCCATGGATTCTGCTCCAGCCATTACCATGAGTCCGTCCTCCCCAATTAAGGTGCAACCAGCCCCCTGTGATACACACATCTGTATCATTGAGTAATTGAAGCGCTTTGATTTATGCACGACAGAATGCATCCTGTAGCAGCTCCTCTGATGGAGATCTTCCCCAGGATCATGTAAACTACCCACAGAACCTCCTCTTCCTGAGGGTTCCTTATGTCTGTGTGTAGGAGACGTCTCTATCTCTCAACCAACCTTTTTGTCAGCGTTATACTTCTGGAAGATCTCCTGGGCCCTCTCCTCTCCTCCGTCAGTGAACAGCATGATGATCTTGTTACACAACGCCCTGCCCTGGGTCACGTTCAACTAGAGAGACAGAGAGGGGAATGACGGAGGGGGGATAGAAAGAGTGGCGAGAGGAGGGGGGGGAGTGGGGACACAGAGAGAGAAGTGGGTTTACAGAGAGAGAAAGAGAGAGAGGGGGGAGTGGGGACACAGAGAGAGAAGTGGGTTTACAGAGAGAGAAAGAGAGAGAGGGGGGAGTGGGGACACAGCACAGAGAGAGAACGAGAGAGAGGACGAGTAGGGACACAGAGACGGGGGGGGGGGGGTGGGTTTGGGGGTGAGAGGAAACAACACAACATACATTTTATGTCATTTAAATGACTAAAGCACAGTGATTAGGTTTACGATGCACTGTGTGTTTACAAACCATCAGAAAATAAATCAGTTATTGAAAGATCATTTTATTGTATCTTGAACCACTATTTCCCCAGGTCTTGTATTTGTTGTACTCAAACTAATTGACCTTTAGGATGGGACAATGAAGATTTATTGAATTGAAAAGGTCAGACCTGGACAAACCATTCCCAACTAAATCCACTTATTTTACTTTCAATAAACTTAACTCTAAGAGTGTTGACTTTCCTTTTTACAAATCATTTAATTTCATTTATGAATGTGGGCACCCTATAAGGTTTGATAGAAAAGGTTTAATGTATCGCCATCAGAGTCCTATTTATAAGGAACCAAATGGAGGAAAACGGACTGAAACAGGGAGAGAGACTGCCTGAATTTGTCCAATAACAAACGTTTTGCTACGGTGTGCCCAAATGAATTACGACCCAAGTGATTGAAACAAATGGAAGAGTGAAATGTCCAAAATCACCAGCAGATGGCGAAACGTGACAACAATAACAGGTGGGGCGATTACTAGTACTATAGCTAGTGTTTCCATTTTTATTCTCATAATTTAAGCTAATCTAATGTCTCCATTTCATCGAGTTACATCAACCACGTGGGCTAATGAAAAACAGGGAAAACACAGGGGACACAAAGTGGAAAAATACAAAGGATATGTTTAATGTTTTGTAGACACACAGACCATGCCTCTCTCCCTGCCTCTTCTTTTCCTCTCGCTTTCTCGCTCAATCTCTTGAACGCACTCACACACGCCACACCACAGTCCCTCCTAACTGACACTCAACCTCATGCACACACACATGCACGTGAATACATCCAAACACATCAAACTATAGCACACACACACACACACACTCTCATCCCCTACCGATGAGAGCTGCTCGAAGGCCAACTCGAAGCCGCCTTTATAGTTGGTGATGCCCTTGGCTGAGATGTTCCGCACAGCGTCCTTCAGGAACCTCTTGTTCCTCACGTTGGCCTGTACCAGGTTCTGAAAGCACGCTGCCTTCATCGCTTTATCATTGAACTGTACCAGACAGATAGACAGAGGGAGGGGGGTTGTTGAATTATCATTGAACTGTACCAGACAGATAGACAGAGGGAGGGGGGGGAGGAGTTGTTGAATTATCATTGAACTGTACCAGACAGATAGACAGAGGGAGGGGGGGGGGTGTTGTTGAATTATCATTGAACTGTACCAGACAGATAGACAGAGGGAGGGGGGGGGGGTGTTGTTGAATTATCATTGAACTGTACCAGACAGATAGACAGAGGGAGGGGGGAGATGAGTTGTTGAAATATCATTGAACTGTACCAGACAGATAGACAGAGAGGGGGGGGGGGGGGTTGTTGAATTATCATTGAACTGTACCAGACAGATAGACAGAGGGAGGGGGGGGGGGGAGGAGTTGTTGAATTATCATTGAACTGTACCAGACAGATAGACAGAGGGAGGGGGGGGGGGGGGGGGGTGAGTTGTTGAATTATCATCGAACTGAGTGAGAGAGTGAGAGACAGAAAGAGAAATAGAAAAGTCACCCACTGAGACAGAGGATGAGCCATACATATACGTTCCTACACACCCACACACACGACAGGGAATAAGGCTCTGTGTTTTAAAGCATTGATGTTTGGTACAGGCTGTGGTTAGAAATACTAATATTAGTCATTTCAAATGGGAAGTGATATCATTCTGTCCACATTTACATACACAAAAAAGTTGACTGCTACAGACACTCCAGCTACAGAGATCACTGCTACAGACACTCCAGTTACAGAGATCACTGCTACAGACACTCCAGTTACAGAGATAACTGCTACAGACACTCCAGCTACAGAGATCACTGCTACACACACTCCAGTTACAGAGATCACTGCTACAGACATTCCAGTTACAGAGATCACTGCTATAGACACTCCAGCTACAGAGATCACTGCTACAGACACTCCAGTTACAGAGATAACTGCTACAGACACTCCAGTTACAGAGATCACTGCTACAGACACTCCAGTTACAGAGATCACTGCTACAGACACTCCAGTTACAGAGATCACTGCTACAGACACTCCAGCTACAGAGATCACTGCTACAGACACTCCAGTTACAGAGATCACTGCTACAGACACTCCAGTTACAGAGATCACTGCTACAGACACTCCAGTTACAGAGATAACTGCTACAGACACTCCAGTTACAGAGATCACTGCTACACGCACTCCAGTGCACAAACGACCGCTACAGTCACGCACCACAGCAAACAAAGGTGTCTACTTCTCCATCTCTGTGTGTGTGTGTGTGTGTGTGTGTGTGTGTGTGTGTGTGTGTGTGTGTGTGTGTAGCACACGGAGACTGAGAAATTAGTCACTGTCACGTTTCAAACATCTAGGTTGGGAGGGGTCTGTGGGGACAATGATATTAGCATCGCCATCTGTACAACCAGTCTCTCTCTAACACACACACACACACACACACACACACACACACACACACACACACACACACACACACACACACACACACACACACACACACACGTGTGTATTCAAGCCCATATCTGATTAAAGACATACAAATCCATCCACTTATCCACATCACTTTAACCAAAAGGCCAGAAACCAGCCTAAACCCCCAAACAGCAAGCAATGCAGGTGTAGAAGCTCGGTGGCCAAGAAAAACTCCCTAGAAAGGCAGGAACCTAGGAGGAAACCTAGAGAGGAACCAGGTTCTGAGGGGTGGCCAGTCCTCTTCTGGCTGTGCCGATAGAGATAAGAGTACATGGCCATTAAGTCCAGATCGTTCTTCAAGATGTTCAAACGTTCATAGATGACCAGCAGGGTCAAATAATAATCACAGTGGTTGTAGAGGGTGCAACAGGTCAGCACCTCAAGAGTAAATGTCAGTTGGCTTTTCATTCCAAGAACCCATTCCTCAAACACAATAACGACTAGCACAAAGTCATTGCATTCGTCCTATATTATAATGGGTAAAGATCACAGTCATTCCATTTGTCCTATAATTACAATGGGTAAAGATCACAGTCATTCCATTCGTCCGATAAATAGCCTGTGTGTAAAGACCACGTTCTGCCAACTGTCTTGGATACTCACATAGACCACATTGACGTAGTCATCGTCAGACAGGGTCTCCAGCATCTCGTTGACAGAGGTGTGGATTAGCTTGAGGGTGAGACCAGAGACACTGCCACTCCTACGGACAGACGTTATAACCTGTTATTACATACCTATGACTGTGTTATTACGTGCCTGTTACTATAATGTAATGGGAAAATAACCATGAAAAACAGTCATTGTCTGGTCTGGAGGTGTGGATCAGTTTGAGCGTTAACTCAGACACCTACAGGAAGGAGAGAAAGGGCATTAAGTACCACAGGAGCAGGTTATTACCCGATGCTACACATCTAGGACTGTGTTATCCAGACAAATATGTGTTTGTTTGTTCTGGATTTAACTTGAACTGGGTTGCTTCCTTCAGCCAAGAGCTAAAATAGTCTGTTGTTGTATTTCTCTTGTTTGTGTGGAGGACATTTCAATTGAATATCTCTTCGATGAACACATCTATATCCGCAGCAGAGTAATGAGCAAGGGGAATCAGACCACACAAACAACAAATGTATCTGACTCAACCAACACCACCATACTGTAATTCATATTTAGCACTAGGCCTAAGTGTGGTGCCGTCATTACATATGCAATAAGACCACTAACTAGCCTGTTAGCATTCAGGGGCCCAGAAAGACATTGCCCTTTAAATTTGCCACGGCTGAAGCTATAAAACTAACATTGAGTGTGATGAAGTGGGAGACATGAGTCGTGTGCTAAATGGTGTGCTACCCTATTCCCCATACAGTGCACTACTTTTGACTAGCGCCGTATGGGACTCTGGTCAAAAGTAGTGCACTATAGGGAATAGGGTGCCATTTGGGACACATGCAGAGACAAAGAGGCATTAAAACAACCACAGGCTGCGTGACTACTAGGCTTTTAGCTAACACTAATAGGCTCTCTAGATATAGGCCTATCAGGATAAACATGTGAGGGGAAGTGGCTAGCGTCATTAGGCTAACCCAGCAGTGGACTTAAAGCGCTATCACCATGCCTCGTCTAGCCGACGCTAACGCTACATGAAAGGCTAACATTAGCATAGAGTGAGTCACTTTAACTCTGACATTTCGTGTTGTCGTAGCGACGTCGAGAATTGGACATTTAATGATATAGGCCTACACTTGAACATAGCACCACTCAAGTTAAAATTGGATGTGAGAGAAGTTGAGAGCAGATGGTCTATATATAAATACATGGTTTAATTGGTTGCAGGTAAAGACAAAATGCACAGAATGGAAAAAAGGAGGAGTGAAGGGTTGTTTCTTTTATACTCCTTCTGCTCGGGCATCCCCACCACGGCAGCAGCACGGCTTTGATGTTGAAATAGCCTGTCAATCAGGCCCGCCAATTATCTACCTCGCGTCAAGAGCAAAGGGGGGGCGAAATTGATTTTTCATGTATATATTTTTTATTGGTCTCATTTAGGTGCTGGCGCGGTGCCAGCCTTTCCATTCCAGGCACAGCCGATTAATCAAGGTGCGTCGCGGTGGCAGGGGCTTTACCCATCTAGTATAGACAAATCGTTTCAGTTCCATGACAACCAAAAAACTCCCCAGGCAATTCTCATTAGCACATAATAAGATGATACCGTTATGTATGTTATGTACAGTATACAGCAGGGATTTGCTGATGAACTAGATAACCATGACATTGATAGCCTAGTGTGTAGTTGATACAATAGCATATAGTGGTTTGATTAAAGATGCACTATGCAGAAATCGCTCCCCCATTTCCTGGTTGTTAAAATTGTAATAGTTGGCCTAATTTCTATTTAGGTGACAAAACAAGAAACTATAGTGTAGAGAATCATTATACCATCTAAACCGCTGTGAAATATCTTTTCCATTACCAAAAATATTGTATTTTCTACTGTTTGAAGTTGATGTACCGCTTCTTAGACTTGCTTTCAATGAGAATGACAAATCAATAACTCTATGTGAATCTGGGTTGGGTCCCCCCAAAAGTGACATCTTTCAGCTTTAAGAGAAAGTAGTCTGGCTGTCTTGCTCTACGTTTCCAAGTTTCCACGTGATTTCTGATGTACTTTACATTAAATAGCCATATACCCAGGGAGTATTGTGGGAGTTTATAGGGACTCTTGTAACTGCCTTGTATCAGGTGTGTAAAGCAGGCTACAGGTAGTAGCAGAACTTACACAACCACTGTCACTTTAGTTTTACATGAAAACGAATGAGTTCCTAAATGTTGGCACACCATTACGACACCTACAGGATTTCCCCATTTTTCAACAGACAATTCCTATTGTTGTATTGTTTAATTTTTTTGTCCAAAACAATGAAAATGGTGTACTTATTAGCTTGATCCAATGTTGTTTCATTTCTTTTTAAATTTTTATTTAACCTTTATATTATAACTAGGCAAGTCAGTTAAGAACAAATTCTTATTTACAACGACGGCTTACCCCGGCCAAACCCGGATGACACTGGGCCAATTGTGTGCTGCCCTATGGGACTCCCAATCACGGCCGGTTGTGATAAAGCCTGGAATCGAACCAGGGTCGTAGACCCTATGTGTAAGGTCTGTGTAATACTAACCACTGACTGTAATTCACTTTGAATAAGATTACTAAAATATAAAAATTTAAACAAAAGTGTAATTGTGGTTGAGAATTCTTAGGTGTAAACTACAGTTCAAAAGTTTGGGATCACTTAGAAACTGTTTTGAAAGAACTAGAAGGCCAGCATCCCGGAGTCGCCTCGTCACTGTTGACGTGGAGACTGGTGTTTTGCGAGTACTTTTTAATGAATCTGCCAATGAGGACTTGTGAGGCGTCTGTTTCCCAAACTAGACAATCTAATATACTTGTCCTCTTGCTCAATTGTGCCTCCCACTCCTCTTTCTATTCTGGTTGGATCCAGTTTGCGCTGTTCTGTGAAGGGAGTAGTACACAGCGTTGTACGAATTTTCAGTTTCTTGGCAATTTCTCTCATGGAATAGCCTTCATTTGTCAGAACAAGAATAGACTGACGAGTTTCAGAAGAAAGGTTATTTGTTTCTGGCCATTTTGAGCCTGTAAACAAACCCACAAATGCTGATGCTTCATATACTCAACTAGTCTAAAGAAGGACGGTTTTATTGCATCTTTAATCAGCACAACAGTTTTCAGCTGTGCTAAAATAATTGCAAAAGGGTTTTCTAATGATCATTCAGCCTTTTAAAATGATAAACTTGGATTAGCTAACACAACGTGCCGTTGGAACACAGGAGTGATGGTTGCTGATAATGGGCCTCTGTATGCCTATGTAGATATTCCATTTAAAAGAATTCAAAACATAAAAATAAGTTACAACATTAACATTGTCTACATTGCATTTCTGATCAATTTGATGTTAATTTAATGGACAAAAAAATGGCTTTTCTTTCAAAAACAAGGACATTTCTAAGTGACCCCAAACTTTTGAACGGTAGTGTACATTCACAGCAAAACAAATGATGGTTTCGCTATAGTTCATGACGTATTCTATTTCCTCAGTCTCTCCAAGTTATGAGAGTGCTGATGCAGCTCTAAGCTCATTACAGGCTGGTGGGTGGGGGGGGAAGTCAGAACTTGTTTTTATGACTGGTCATGAAATGGATTCTGACTGTAAATATGAATCACAAAAAGAGAGTCACTCACGCATCCACTAGGATCAGCATGTCCTTAGGAGACGCCGCCCCCTGAATGTACCTGGTAAACAAACAGGCAAATAAATACAGTGGTGAAAAACCACGTGAGACGTTTACCTCGTGTCTAATGATTCCACCAAATAGACCAACAGAAAAAACATTGTCAAAAGCAGGCTGACTTTTAAATGTCAATTGTAAAGTAACAGGGTTATGCATCTTAGTGTGTGTGTGTGTGTGTGTGTGTACATATTTGTGTGTGTTTCTCAAACAGTGTTTAATATGGGGACCAAAAAGCTAGGTTCAAGCAGGGCAGGTAATGTTCGTTCTGAGAAACACTTGGAGAGTTGGAGAACGAGGAGACAAAGGAGACAGGCGGCGACTCAATGCCTCCACTCACCACGGTCGCCGCCGGACGTCGTAGAGGTCAATCTTATTGGGCGTTTTTCGCGAGTCCATCCAAGGGGATGCTGGGAACAAAGATAATTTAAATCAAATCAAGCTTTATTTAAAGTGCATTTGAAAAGACAACACACTTCACAGTAAAAGCATAATGCTTCATTTGAGTCCAGACAGAGACTACTAACCAGCTGAATGTTACATACATCATAAGAGTTTGACTTTAAACACTGCATCGTATATTCAACTCACTTGTATTATAAATGTGGTTTTACAGACGTGTTGAATAGGTTTTATGTACACATTTTAATAGAATGCTTCTGAAATGCACATTGTTATATTTGGTAACACGTTTCATTTTCCTTGACTTCAACACCATTCGCTGCATTGAACGGATGTGGGTGGAGCCATGTCTACCTAAGGGTGCAAATGAAAAACACCCACAAAAGCTCTGACGAAGGCCTTAAGGCTGACACATAAAGCTTAACAACAGCAGTGATACTAGCAAGAGCAGTGTGCAGGTTTCTTCTTTATTCTCAACTTAAACTTACTTGAATCCCAGTTTAACTTACTACCATAAAGAGTGAATAGATTGCTTTAGCACACACTTAATACTGTTTCAGCTGATGTTATTATATTCAACAAATCTGAAATACAGTACCAATCAAAAGTTGATGTATACGAAACGCTTCAGTCTGGTTTTAGACCCCACCATAGCACTGAGACTGCACTCGTGAAGGTGGTAAATGACCTTTTAATGTCGTCAGACCAAGGCTCTGCATCTGTCCTCGTGCTCCTAGACCTTAGTGCTGCTTTTGATACCATCGATCACCACATTCTTTTGGAGAGGAAACCCACATTGGAAACCCACATTAGTCTACACGGACAAGTTGTAGCCTGGTTAAGATCTTACTTCAGTTAGTGCTAAACACTGCTGCTAGAATCCTGACTAGAACCAAAATATTTGATCATATTACTCCAGTGCTAGCCTCTCTACACTGGCTTCCTGTTAAGGCCCGGGTTGATTTCAAGGTTCTACTGCTAACCTACAAAGCATTACATGGGCTTGCTCCTACCTACCTTTGCGATTTGGTCCTGCCATACATACCTACACGTACGGTACGGTCACAAGACGCAGGACACCTTATTGTGGCTTTCTCCTATAGAGCTCCATTTTTATGGAATGGTCTGCCTACCCATGTGAGTGACGCAAAATCGGTCTCAACCTTTTAGTCTTTATTGAAGACTCATCTCTTCAGTAGGTCCTATGATTGAGTGTAGTCTGGCCCAGGAGTGTGAAGGTGAACGGAAAGGCACTGGAGCAACGAACCGCCCTTGTTGTCTCTGCCTGGCCGGTTCCCCTCTCTCCCCTGGGATTCTCTGCCTCTAACCCCATTACAGGGGCTGAGTTCACTGGCTTACTGGTGATCTTCCATGCCGTCCCTAGGAGGGGTGCGTCACTTGAGTGGTTTGAGTCACTGACGTGATCTTTCTGTCCGGGTTGGCGCTCCCCCTTGGGTTGTGCCGTGGCGGAGATCTTTGTGGGCTATACTCGGCCTTGTCTCAGGATGGTAAGTTGCTGGTTGAAGATATCCCGCTAGTGGTGTGGGGGCTGTGCTTTGGCAAAGTGGGTGGGTTTATATCCTGCCAGTTTGGCCCTGTCCGGGGGTATCGTCGGGTGGGGCCACAGTGTCTCCTGTCCCCTCCTGTCTCAGCCTCCAGTATTTATGAGTCGGGGGGCCAGTCTGTTATATCTGGAGTATTTCTCCTGTCTTATCCGGTGTTCTGTGTGAATTTAAGTATGCTCTCTCTAGTTCTCTTTCTCTCTCTCTTTCCTTCTTTATTTTTTTCTTTCTTTCTCTCTCTCGGAGGACCTGAGCCCTAGGACCATGCCTCAGGACTACCTGGCCTGATGACTCCTTGTTGTCCCCAGTCCACCTGGCTGTGCTGCTGCTCCAGTTTCAATTGCTCTGACTGCGGCTATGGAATCCTGACCTGTTCACCGGACGTGTTACCTGTCTCAGACCTGCTGTTTTCAACTCTCTAGAGACAGCAGGAGCGGTAGAGATACTCTGAATGATCGGCTATGAAAAGCCAGCTGACATTTACTCCTGAGGTGCTGACCTGTTGCACCCTCGACAACAACTGTGATTATTATTATTTGACCATGCTGGTAATTTATGAACATTTGAACATCTTGGTCTGTTATAATCTCCACCCGGCACAGCCAGAAGAGGACTGGCCAATGACCTGGAACACACCTCCAGGCTGTGTAAGGGATATTTGACCAAGGAGAGTGATGGAGTGCTGCATCAGATGAACTCTTGAATGAGTAGGTGTCCAAACTTTTGACTGGTACTGTATATTTAAAAAAAACGTTCTACATTAACAATTTTCACAAAGTGCTTTTCAGGTCGGTCATGTCAGAGGTAGGGCATAAGGAGGCTATTGATGGCTGTCCCCGTGTCCTTGTCCCCGTCTCTGTCCCCGTCCCTGTGTCTGTGTCACAAGCCCATAGCTACCCAGGCCTTGGTGACAAACACAGGGATCGCCGTGACTCACTGTTTTCCCAACCTCCGCGTGTGTGTGAGAGAGTGCTCTATTGTGTGTGTGTGTGTGTGTGTGTGTGAGTGTGTGAGAGTGAGAGAGTGAACTCTCTTTCTGTGTATTTTTTCAGTGTGTGTGAGTGCTGAGTAAATACAACGTGACAAAGTGGCCCAGCGCATTACGTCTCCATCAATAGCCACTTTAAGGTCATGGGCTGAGGGCGTAAGCCAATCGGCTGGCTGGCTACTCACCTGGGAAGTAGCGAGCCAATCCGGTGGCGCTGCCAAACACCTGCCACAGTAGAGTAGGATCCTCTTCCTTGTTCTTTCTAAACACGGCCTCTAATGCGTCTGTCCAGTTCAGCTCATTCAGCACAATGGTGGCTGTGGGATAGACAAACACATACGCATACACACACATTAGTATTCACATAACAGAGTTAAAGGCCCACTTTGTGATATTTACAACTGTTTTTGATCATTTGACTTAAACAACTCATTTTCTAAGGGGACTTCCTTTGAGGTGACGGATTGGTATACAAGACACATAACAACATGATTTAACTCAAAATGATGTACAGAAATCCTATTGACCCAATAGATGAGTATTCCCAGAGAGGGAGAGCCAAAGCGAGAGGTTTCACTCCCGTCAAAATCTGTCCACGTGGGAAAACAGTGGTCCTGGCTTAACTGCTCCAGGAAGAACAAGGTGCTTAGCTGTATTGGATGGGGAGAAGCATTTCAACATTCTTTGCAGAAATTAAACTAAAGTACTGTATACAGTGTATTGGGTACGGTACCACACTCTCAGGTTATTCATAAATATCTATTAAATACGTACACACTGAGTCTACTATCTCACAGAACGGACAAAGATAATAAATTACCACAAACACATAAAGGTGAGTAGAGAGATGAACATTGATAGTTATGTTGAAGATGAACTTTACCGTGTTTATTGTATGCTAAACTTTTTATCCTTTTGTAATAGGATTATTTTCTATGTTATTTGGTAACGCCATGTATCAAGATTGGCTAGTATCTGCCATTAACGCAATGATGGCAACTCTAATGCTAAAACTAAAACTACAGCTACCCCATTACATTGCTTAACTCTCAGATGCCAGTTCTCCATTGTCTGTAGAGTATGAATTTGTGCGCACACACACACACACACACACACACACACACACACACACATACACACACACACACAAAAAAAAAAATCATACTCTACAGACAATGGAGAACTGGCATCTGAGAGTTCAGCAATGTAATGGGTTAACTTCCATGAGGAACAGTGGATGGGGAAGAAATGTGGATGGGGAGGAGCATTGCACTGCCACTAAGCTGAAATGAAACTGAAGTACACAGTGTATTGTGTACAGTACCAAACTTTCTCCAGCTCTTCAGATATATCTATATCTTTCTCACAGAAAGAACAGAGATATTATCCATAAACAAGCAGGTGAGTAGAGAGATTAACATGGACAGACAAATTGAAAGGTAAGCTTTAGTGTGTTTACTACCTCTTTTACTTTTCTGTTTTTACTGTGTGCAAATCCTTTTTTCTTTTTCAACTGTATGTTTAAACTCTTTGTCCCTTGGTTAGGAGACTATTTTCAATGCTATATGGTAACACATTGTATCAAGATTGGCTAGTATCCGCCCAAAACGTAATGTTGGAAACTCTAAAGCTAAAACTACAACTGATTATACAATCTTAGAAAAAAAGGTGCTAAGTAGAACCATACAGGCTTCTTTGGCTTGTACCCATAAGTTAACTGCCTGTATATGGTTCTACCTAGAACCCTCTAGGAAGGGTTGTACCCCTCAAAAAATGATCAGCTAAAGGTTCTTGCTTGAACTGTCTCTGAAGACTTCTACCGTGACCCTTTTTATCTTTGGAGGGTTACGACTAAAACCCTCTATGAACGATTAGAACCCTCTATGAACGATTAGAACCCTCCAGCCTTATTAGCCTTTAAAATGTAGTTGAATTTAAAACTAAACCCTCTATGAACGACTAAAACCCTCTATGAACGACTAAAACCCTCTATGAACGATTAGAACCCTCCAGCCTTATTAGCCTTTAAAATGTAGTTGAATTTTCTTTTTTTAATGATTGAACCTTTATTTAACTCTGCAATTCAGTTAAGAACCAATTCTTATTTACAATGACGGCCTACACTGGCCAAACCCGGACAACGCTGGGCCAATTGTGAGTCGCCCTACGGGACTCCTGGATTCGACCCAGGGTGTCTTTAGTTACACCTCTAACACTGAAATGCTGTGCCTTAGACCACTGCGCCACTCGGGAGCCAATACGAGACATAACATATACAATAAGGCCTTTCATTGAGGCCCTAGTTATACCCTAACACAGTGGTGTTAGGAATATCCTGGTTTACAGGCCACATCAGGCCTGCAAGTCCCATTATGCCGGTGATTGAGAAGAAGCAGAAAGCAGCAGAGAGGCAGGCTGAAGAACACATTCAAGAGCTGGAGCAGGAAAGCACTGAGCTAAAGAGGAGAAGCACTGACCTGGAGCAGGTCTCACACACTGAGGATCACCTCCATCTAGTCCAGAGCTTTCCATCCTTATGCACCCCTCCACCCACCAAGGACTGGTCTGAGATCAGTGTTCACAGTGATCTCTGTGTGATGAGTTTGAGGAGAGCGGTGTGTCAGTTGGGGGAGACACTGAATAAAGAGATTGAGAAGCTGCCTGAAACAAACTGAAGAGGATTCAGCAGTATGCAGTGGATGTGTCTCTGGACCCTGATACAGCACAAAGTGAACTCATCCTGTCTGAGGATCGGAAAGAAGTAACATATGGAGACACACGACAGAATCTCCCTAATAACCTAAAGAGGTTTGATCCTGTCCTTATTGTCTTGGGAAAGGAGGGATTCTATAAGAGAGTCTATAAACAGGAAAGGGAATATCACACTGTCCCCTGATAGTGGATGCTGGGCTGTGGTCCTGACCAATAGAAGTAAGTATGCAGCTTGATCCCCCATCTTTACCCCCCTCTCCCTTAGAGAGAAGCCCCAGAAGGTGGGTGTGTTTGTGGATTATGAGGAGGGGCTGGTCTCCTTTTATGATGTGGAGGCCAGGTCTCATATCTACTCCTTCACTGGCTGCACCTTTTAAAAAAAAAGAAACCTTTTATCTTTGGAGGGTTCTTCTTAGGACACTCTGAATGGTTCAACCAGCCTTATTAGTCTTTAAAATGTAATTATTTATGACAATGCATTGCATGTATCATAAGGCCTTTGTCTGAGGGCCTAGTTATGCCATAACACATTGGTGTTAGGAATCTCCTGGTTTACAGGCCACTTCAGGCCTGATAGTCACATTATGCAGTATTACAGTAAAACAAACAATTCTGAAAATCTTCCTGCAATAGAGCATGCTGGGAAATATTATATATGGTTCTATGTAGAACGCTTCTTGCTTTCCAAAGAATCCGTTTTGTCTTCCAAAGAATCATCAAAGAACCATTGTCTTCCAAAAAGGGTTCTTCAGATCAAAATAGTTCTTGGTAGAACCCTATCCCTCCGTAAAGAACCTTTTAGGAATCCTTTTTTCTAAGAGTGTAGGTATTATGCACACTGTATATCTCTGTTGATCCTCATTAGCTGTAATGAACACTGAGTAACATTGAGGATTTTTCAAATCCAGTTGAAAGGGATAGAATTGGTATTTGGTCAGGTACAGTCCCAGAGCTTTATAATAGTGATGGCTATTTATGACATCAGTTTGGAATAGTAGACTAATGTAACTGTGGGGAAATATATGTGATATTGGGTTGTGTGTAATGAATGGTTTGTTTCTGACTCATCATTGTATATAATTCTCAACAAAAAAACAAATACAAAAAAATAAATGTACATGTACCTTGTCAGTCTGCCTTTCTGAACTGATAATAACATAACACTCATTGTGAAGATAAAGGCAAAGAATTAGTGAGTGAATGATGAAAATGATGAAGAGAAACATGACAGTGGACAGTCACCTTAACTTAAATAATGTATTATTGGCTTAAATCTAAATAAAATATCTATGCTATAAAATTCCTAACCTACAGGCAATGGAAAACTGGCATCTGAGAGAGTTTAGCCATGTAGGGAGTTAACTGTTCCAGGAAGAGGGAAGGACCATTTCAACATCACTTTGCTGAAGTGGATTGGGAGGAGCATTACAATGTCACTTTCCTGAAATGAAACTTAAGTATACAGTGTATTGAGTACGGAATAAACTCTCCCCAGCTCTTCAGAAATATCTATTAAATACACAGTCTACTATCTCACAGAAAATACAAAGATATTACCCACAAACGCATGCAGGTGAGTAGAGAGATTAACATACATTAAGATTAAGTTCAACCATGTTTGATGTGAGTAAATTATTTTTATTTTCCAACAGTATATTAAAACTCTTTATTCTTTAGTTGAAGTACTATTTTCTATGTTATATGGTAACACGTCTAAAATGGCTAGTATCTCTCCATTACGCAATGTTGGAAACTCGAAAGCTTAAACTACAATTTAGTTGACTGATTCTAGATGGGTTTTTACGGTTTGATTTTTCTTTCTCTGTCTAGATATGGTCACCTCCAGTAGTCTCCTGTATGAAGAGCAATTCCTGTGCTCTATCTGTCTGGATGTACTGTAGTCACCGAGGAAGGCTGAAGAACTCATTAAAGAGCTGGAGCAGGAAACCACTGAGCTAAAGAGAAGAAGCACTGAGCTGGAGCAGCTCTCACACACTGAGGATGATCTAAACCTCCTCCAGAGCTTCCCATCCCTGTGCAGCCCTCCACTCACCAAGGACAGTGATCTGTGTGTGGGGATTGTGAGGAGAGCCGTGTCTCAGCTAGAAGAGACAGTCATGAGTGAGATGAAGAGGTTGTTTGATGATGAGCTGAAGAGGATTCAGCAGTATGCAGTGGATGTTATTCTGGACCCTGATACAGCAAGCCCCTGGCTCATTCTGTCTAAGAATGGGAAAGAAGTGAGAACTGGAGAAAAAAAACAGAAGCTCCCTGATAACCCAAAGAGGTTTGATTCTGCCGTTAATGTCTTGGGAAAGAAAGGCTTCTCCTCAGGGAGATTCTACTATGAGGTAACTGTTACAGGGAAGACTGAGTGGAATTTAGGAGTGGCCAGAGAGTCTATCAACAGAAAGGGGACTGTCGCATTAAGCCCTGATAATGGACGCTGGGCAGTGATCCTGAGGGCTGGGAGTAAGTACATAGCTTGTGCCCCGACCCGTGTCCACCTCTGCATGAGAGAGAAGCCCCAGAAGGTGGGGGTGTTTGTGGATTATGAGGAGGGTCAGGTCTCATTTTATGATGTGGAGGCCAGGTCTCATATCTACTCTTTCACTGGCTACACCTTCACTGAGAAACTATATCCATACTTCAGCCCTTTGCTCAATGATGGTGGTAAAAACTCTACTCCTCTAATCATCTCTCCTGTCAATCACACAGACTGAGTTTGAACCTGAAATTGACCTGAAACTGACCTGTAAAATTAGTACCTCAATTAGAGTTCAGTCTTTCATAAAACACAGGGAGAATATTTCACTGTAGTTTATTAACTGACCTGTAAAATTAGTAACTCAATTAGAGTTCAGTCTTTCATAAAACACCAGGGAGAATATTTCACTGTAGTTTATTAACTGACCTGTAAAATTAGTACCTCAATTAGAGTTCAGTCTTTCATAAAACACCAGGGAGAATATTTCACTGTAGTTTATTAACTGACCTGTAAAATTAGTACCTCAATTAGAGTTCAGTCTTTCATAAAACACCAGGGAGAATATTTCACTGTAGTTTATTAACTGACCTGTAAAATTAGTACCTCAATTAGAGTTCAGTCTTTCATAAAACACCAGGGAGAATATTTCACTGTAGTTTATTAACTGACCTGTAAAATTAGTACCTCAATTAGAGTTCAGTCTTTCATAAAACACAGGGAGAATATTTCACTGTAGTTTATTAACTGACCTGTAAAATTAGTACCTCAATTAGAGTTCAGTCTTTCATAAAACACCAGGGAGAATATTTCACTGTAGTTTATTAACTGACCTGTAAAATTAGTACCTCAATTAGAGTTCAGTCTTTCATAAAACACATGGAGAATATTTCACTGTAGTTTATTAACTGACCTGTAAAATTAGTACCTCAATTAGAGTTCAGTCTTTCATAAAACACAGGGAGAATATTTCAATTGAAAATGCACATTTTGAAAGGTCACGCCCCTCACCCAGTTTGTCCAATAGTCATGAAATTCAGGACATCAGTCCTCCTCTTCAGAAGGAACAAATTTTCAGCAGGGATCCATAAGGTCCACCACGATGGATATTCCACCATTTAGAATTTGGTGAAAAACACTTCAAACGCTTCTCCTCTGGCACTGAATGACCGATCAGCAAGAAACTTGATATGCGGCACGTATGGACAAACGTCTCTCAACGCAATATATTCCAGACTAGTACCTAAAACAACATGGCCGTAATGGCCAATAAACTTTCATGTGGTCCGAAACACAAATCAGTCACAGATATTTCTATTGTAACAAATTTGGTACACATGTTGAAAACACTGTCAACAAGACCCAACATATGCAAGAACATTCATATCGACCACAAGGTGGCACTATAACTGGCACATGTTTTGATAATATCAGCATAGTCTCGTTTGAATTTGCCGGGGGAAGGGGGGGTATCATTGAGGGGGACGAAATGTTTAATGCTGCATTGTTTTAATTCTGATAATATCAGCACTATATGTTTGTTTTACTTAGATTTATACAATGCATATACTCTGTTGATCCTCAATAGCTTTAATGGTCACTGAGTAACATTCAGGATGTCTGGATAAATAAATTCAGTTGAATAGTGATACACTTGGTATTCAGTCTAGCACAGCACCAGAGCTTTAGAATAGTGATACACTTGGTATTCAGTCTAGCACAGCACCCGAGCTTTAGAATAGTGATACACTTGGTATTCAGTCTAGCACAGCACCAGAGCTTTAGAATAGTGATACACTTGGTATTCAGTCTAGCACAGCACCAGAGCTTTAGAATAGTGATACACTTGGTATTCAGTCTAGCACAGCACCAGAGCTTTAGAATAGTGATACACTTGGTATTCAGTCTAGCACAGCACCAGAGCTTTAGAATAGTGATACACTTGGTATTCAGTCTAGCACAGCACCAGAGCTTTAGAATAGTGATACACTTGGTATTCAGTCTAGCACAGCACCAGAGCTTTAGAATAGTGATACACTTGGTATTCAGTCTAGCACAGCACCCGAGCTTTAGAATAGTGATACACTTGGTATTCAGTCTAGCACAGCACCAGAGCTTTAGAATAGTGATACACTCGGTATTCAGTCTAGCACAGCACCAGAGCTTTAGAATAGTGATACACTTGGTATTCAGTCTAGCACAGCACCCGAGCTTTAGAATAGTGATACACTTGGTATTCAGTCTAGCACAGCACCAGAGCTTTAGAATAGTGATACACTCGGTATTCAGTCTAGCACAGCACCCGAGCTTTAGAATAGTGATACACTTGGTATTCAGTCTAGCACAGCACCAGAGCTTTAGAATAGTGATACACTTGGTATTCAGTCTAGCACAGCACCAGAGCTTTAGAATAGTGATACACTTGGTATTCAGTCTAGCACAGCACCAGAGCTTTAGAATAGTGATACACTTGGTATTCAGTCTAGCACAGCACCCGAGCTTTAGAATAGTGATACACTTGGTATTCAGTCTAGCACAGCACCAGAGCTTTAGAATAGTGATACACTTGGTATTCAGTCTAGCACAGCACCCGAGCTTTAGAATAGTGATACACTTGGTATTCAGTCTAGCACAGCACCAGAGCTTTAGAATAGTGATGGGTATTTATGACGGCCTTATTCTATGAAATATGATTGAATTGGATGTCATTGTTTTAGGGGGAGTATATTATATGGGGGTGTTTGTAATCGTCTGTTTCTATGGTTTTGATGACTCATTGTCACTGCATTTCAACATCACCTTGTCAAAATAAAACTGAAGTATACAGTGTATTGTGTACGGTACCAAACTCTCTCCAGCTCTTCAGAAATATCTATTCACTACCTATACACTGTGTCTACTTTCTCACAGAAAGAACATATATATTATCCATAAACAAGCAGGTGAGTAGAGAGATTAACATGGACAGACAAATTGAAAGGTAAGCTTTAGTGTGTTTACTACCTCTTTTACTTTTTTGTTTTTACTGTGTGCAAATCCTTTTTCTTTTTCAACGGTATGTTTAAACTGTTTGTCCCTTGGTTAGGAGACTATTTTCAATGCTATATGGTAACACATTGTATCAAGATTGGCTAGTATCCGCCCAAAACGTAATGTTGGAAACTCTAAAGCTAAAACTACAACTGAATTGACTGATTCGACACTTTAAGAAAAACAGGTGCTAAGAAGAACCATACAGGGTTCTTTGGTTTGTCCCCATTGGGCAACTCTTTTGGTGCCTTTGTAGAAGGTTCTATCTAAAAACCCTTTATGTAGGGTTCTTCAAAGAACCCCCTGTATATGGTTCTACCTAGAAGCCTCTATGAAGGGTTCTACCAAGAACCTTATCATCCTTTCAAATTAAATGATTTATGACAATACAATACATGTATCTTGTACAATGGGTGGGTCTAATCCTGAATGGTGATTGGTTAAAACCGTATTCCAGCTGTTTTCTATTCCAAGTTACCACAGTCATTTTAACGTCATAGATTTAGCCAATTTACTCTGTTCCATCTGTTCCATCTGAATCCACCGTCTCATCAACCCAGCCATGCCATCTGTAAACTTGATCTCCACTATTAAAAGCATCTACAACAGTAGAGATTTGAATAAAATTTAGTCGGTCTCTCAGACATTTGCAACACTGTTTCAATATTCAAATTCATTCTCCAGCTGTCCCATAGCAGCAAACGTGTCGGGAGTCAGGAGTCGGGATGAGACAGACAGGCAGGCAGCTTTTCTCAGTCAGTCGAAATCATGAATCAGCTGGCATAATTTTTCTGGATATATACAAAGAACTATCAATAGAAAACAGGTCAAACGAAACAAAGTGCAGCTAGTTTGCAGTCTTTCCAGCTTCAGTTTGAAGTGATTCTGCTAGCTGTGTTGTTGGCTAGCTCCTCTGAACATCAGAGTCCTGAGGAGATCACATTTTCTATGCCAGGTGAAATCGTGCATCATTAGCTCATTGTTATGGATGTATCCAAATAAATGTCACTAGAAAACACCTTAAACAAATGCAGCTACTTTGTTGTTATTCTGGCTGCACTGTTTGACGTGACTAAGTTATCCATAGTTGTCTAGCTAGCAAGCAAGGGATGAGAACGTTGCCAGAAAGCATGGCAATAGAACATTTAGAACGAACGACTGGGTCGTTCTAAATTCTCTGGCAACCGAACCGATAGACCAGCCGGCTTGGGTAGCAACCCTAGATTTGTGTCGGGACTATATCTTGTGGAAGGATAAATAGTATGAATAAATTAATTAAAACGTTAAATTAAAATATGTAAATCATTATTTGAATATTTTGGTAACCCTTTGTATAAAAGTGATAAAACCCTCAAAGCCGGTGTTTGTCTAGGGCCTAACAACACCCATGCCATTATATCCTCCAGCACACGGGCTTCTTGTGCATTATCACTTAAATAAGGCCTTTCTTTGAGGCACCTAGCTACAGTATACCCTATTACAGTTTATTAATCATTTCCTGGTTTACAGGCCACATCCGGCCTGCAAGTCAGGAAATGAGAAATCTGAGGTTGGTCGAATTTCAACCCAGTCCCTATTGAATTCACAGTGGGATATGGATGAGGTTGCACTTCCTATGGCTTCCACTAGATGTCAACCGTCTTTAGAAACTGGTTTGAGGATTCTACTATAAAGGAGAGGCTCATGAGAGCTCTTTGAGTCAGTGGTCTGGCAGGGTGTCTCCCGACAGAGTTTGCTCTCGTTCCAGTGCTTTTCTTCAGACAATGAAATTCTCCGGTTGGAACCTTATTGATGATTTATGTTAAAAACATCCTAACGATTGATTCCATACATCATTTGACTTGTTTCTACGGAATGTAACGGAACTTTTCGAGTTTTTGTCTGGACAAAGTGCTCACGCCTCATGAAGATGGATTACTGGGCTGAACAACAAGTGGCTAAATGATGGACTTTATGGAACAAATCAGTCATTTATTGTCAAATTGGGATTCCTGGGAGTGCCTTCTGATGAAGATAATCAAAGGTAAGTGAATATTTATAGTGATATTTCTAACTTCTGTTGACTCCAAAATGGCGGATATTTCATTGGCTGGATTGGGCTCTGAGCGCCGTTCTCAGATTATGCTTTTTCCGTAAAGTTTTTTTGAAATCTGACACAGCGGTTGCATTAACACTTCAGGCAGCTGGTCTGCAGATGCTCTGAGGACACGGCTTCGGATGTCGCCGTGGCCGGCAGCCTTGCGACAGTTAACACGCTTAAATGTCTTACTCACGTCAGCCACGGAGAACGAGAGCTCACAGTCCTCATGAGTGCCGTTGGCCCACGTCGGTGGCTATGCGTTTTGCTCAAACAGGGCGAAGAAGGTGTTTATCTTGTCCGGGAGCGCGGCGTCAGTGTCCCAACGTGGCTGGCTTTTCCTTTATAATCCGAGATTGTCTGGAGTCCCTGCCACATACGTCTCATGTCTGAGCCGTTAAATTGGGACTCCACTTTGTCCCTGTACTGTTGTTTTGCCTCTTTGATTGCCTTACGGAGGGCATAGCTGTTCTGTTTGTACATGTCCATTTTCCCAGTCGCCTTGCCATGGTGGTCTGCTCTTTCAGTTTTGCCATCTATCGGTGGTTTTTGGTTTGGATAAGTTCTAATCATCACAGTGGGAACAGCATCCTCTCTGTACTTCCTGATGAACTTAGTCACCTAGTCAGTGTATACGTCAATATTGTTCTCAGAGGCAATGCAGAACATTTCCTAGTCTTGAAGCATAGATTCCGATTGGTCAGACCAACGTTCAAGAGTCGTTACCATGGGTACTTCCTGTTTAAGTTTCTACCTATAGGAGGGGAGGCATGACCTGATTTGCCAAAAGGGAGGGCGGGTGTTAAGGGAATTTTTATCAATGATGACTAATTATGTATACATTTCAATCAGGACTGACTAATCAGAATACTATTATGTTACTGTATATGTACTAATCTGAATACTATTATGTTACTGTATATGTACTAATCAGAATACTATTCTGTATATGTATGAGTTTTCTTTCTTGATCCAAGTACTGAATATAATGTGTGTGAATGTGGTCAAGAGTTAGAACAATGACTGTCTGTTCCTTGGTAGAAATGAATGAACGATATCTTCAGACTGGCTAGAATGCTTATCTACACGAGAAGACCTTGGCTCGTAAATTATATTAAATTGGTAGGGAGACAGATGTGGGAAGGCTTGAGATACAGCCTTTGTACTGGAACGGAGATGGCACGGGTTGGTGCTGAAACTAATGACGTCATTTTCAGTTTATAACCTGTGGTAAACTGTATCGTGTTCAGTACTCTCGTGAATAAAGGCTGCTATTTGACTTTAAGACTGGGCTCTGTCCATTTCTATAAAATAAGGGTCATACAAATTCTTATGAATTGACAGTGTTTAATTTTAATTCCTTAAATTCCTGCAACAGCGGGGGAGTGTCTTGTCGAAGGGGGAGAGCTCGATCCCGTGAGTAGCACAGGAGATGTGTTGATAAAACGTTGGTGTTTTCCTCAGATTTCATTTATTATAGTCCCCTGCCACAATAAATTGGGCCTGAGGATATGCGTAGTTCCTATAGAGCCGTCGGAGGGTCGGCTTCGGGGGGAAATACATGGTCGTGACAATGACAGAAGAAGATTATCTCAGGATGTAATGCGATCGGCATTTGATGGTGAGGTATTCCAGATCGGGAGAACAAATGGACTTGAGTTCCTGTACTTTACCACAATCACACTTTTCTTTCTTCCTGTCTGTGCGATGGACGGAGAACTCCGCTGGCTGAATCCCCATCCCTCAGCTTTATAACAAACCAAGTGGCGGGGCTGCAGACTGGGGCTGACACTTTTTGTCTTTACAGAATAAAACAATGTAAGACCCAAATAAAAGGGCCAAAACTAATAGGACTCCACTGATTAAATCACATTTAGTGACATAAAGAGCAAGTCGGAAAATGGATGTTGGAACCGTTAATGTAACTCTGGGGGAAGAGTTGTCACATCAGAGAACTACTGGAACACTGATTGCTGAGTTAGTAGTCTCACACACACACACACACACACACACACACACACACACACACACACACACACACACACACACACACACACACACACACACACACACACACACACACACACACACACACACACACACACACACAGTTGCATTTCAACTTTAGATCACCAGTTAGTGTGATAAATGTGATAAAAATAGATTTGCAATGGGAAGTAATAGCTGGTTTGTTCATTTTCATGTTGTCATTGTTTACAGACGGCTCGATGCGGAAGCTCTAGGAACAATACTTACGACTCCACGTGTTGAATGTGTACTTCGCTATAAAATAAAAACACGTTTTTAACCAGGGTCTGCCATTTTGCTGCCTGTGGGCTGCCATTCTAATCCATTCTAGACCACACAGTCGTGCGAGAGCTACAACACAATCTCCCACTTCTACTGGCGAAAATGGTGATGCTATGTTTTCATATATTTTCTTGATTTTTGAGTTTGATAGAACATATTGGAAGATTTTTGGTCCTATAGTCACGGTTCGCCACTGGACACACACACACGTACACAGCCAAAGATGACACCTATATCATTGATTTTCTAGGGTTAGAGGTTAAACTGTGGTGATAGGGAGGGCGTCAACTACAAGACCACCTAATGGCTACATAGATAACAGCACAGTAATACACAGCACATCTATTTAACCATAGTTGACAATGACAAGTATCCAATAGCAGCAGTCTATTGCTAAAACGGATTCAGTGACTCAGATCTGGAGAAAAAACTACAAAGAAAAATAACTAAAACATTAAAATAGCCAATTGTTCTCTTCCCTGGTAGGATTACTTTAATAAAATGAGTTTACAATAATCATGCTGTTTTACTGAGGGAGAGAGAGCACACTGACTCTAAAAGGAGAACTGTAGAGAGAGAGACTACCAAGAGGGAGGGAGGGAGGGAGAGGGAGACGTCCGAAAGGGAGGGAGAGAGAGACCAGAGAGAGAGAAAGAGAGAGACAACCGGAGAGAGAGAAAGAGAGAGACAACCGGAGAGAGAGAAAGAGAGAGACAACCGGAGAGAGAGAAAGAGAGAGAACTGGAGAGAGAACTGGAGAGAGAACTGGAGAGAGAGAAAGAGACAACTAGAGAGAGAGAAAGAGACAACTAGAGAGAGAGAAAGAGACACAACTGGAGAGAGAGAAAGAGAGACAACTGGAGAGAGAGAAAGAGAGACAACGGGAGAGAAAGAGAGACAACTGAAGAGAAAACTGGAGAGAGAGAAAGAGACAACTGGAGAGAGAGAACGAGAGAGAACTGGAGAGAGAGAAAGAGAGAGAACTAGAGAGAGAGAAAGAGAGAGAACTGGAGAGAGAGAAAGAGAGAACTGGAGAAAGAGACAACTAGAGAGAGAGAAGAGAGAACTGGAGAGAGAGAAAGAGACAACTGGAGAGAGAGAAAGAGACAACTAGAGAGAGAGAAGAGAGAACTGGAGAGAGAGAAAGAGAGACAACTGGAGAGAGAGAAAGAGAGACAACTGGAGAGAGAGAAGAGAGAACTGGAGAGAGAGAAAGAGACAACTAGAGAGAGAGAAGAGAGAACTGGAGAGAGAGAAAGAGACAACTGGAGAGAGAGAAAGAGACAACTAGAGAGAGAGAAAGAGAGAACTGGAGAGAGAGAAAGAGAGAGAACTGGAGAGAGAGAAAGAGAGAGAACTGGAGAGAGAGAAAGAGAGAGAACTGGAGAGAGAGAAAGAGAGAACTGGAGAGAGAGAAGAGAGAACTGGAGAGAGAGAAAGAGAGAACTGGAGAGAGAGAGAAAGAGAGAACTGGAGAGAGAGAAAGAGAGAACTGGAGAGAGAGAAAGAGACAACTAGAGAGAGAGGAGAGAACTGGAGAGAGAGAAAGAGAGACAACTGGAGAGAGAGAAAGAGAGACAACGGGAGAGAGAGAAAGAGAGACAACTGGAGAGAGAGAAGAGAGAACTGGAGAGAGAGAAAGAGACAACTGGAGAGAGAGAAAGAGAGAACTGGAGAGAGAGAGAGAGACAACTGGAGAGAGAGAGAGAGACAACTGGAGAGAGAGAGAGAGAGAGAGAGAGAGAGAGAGAGAGAGAGAGAGAGAGAGAGAGAGAGAGAGAGAGAGAGAGAGACAACAGATACAAAGAGAGCCAGAGAGATAAAGCTGATTTTTTTTATAGTAGCTAGTAATGCTATTTGGCTTCTCTCTATCTAATTAGGTTGAAAAATGCAGTGTTTTCCCCAAAAGAGTGGCACAGGGATGGCAGCATGTCAAGCTGATGTTGCCCATGATTCACAGCCCAAAGCAGCAGCAAACCAACATAGCTACGCTCAGAGAGGAGGGGGAGGGAGAGTGGGGGAGGGAAGAGAAAGGGAAGAGGGGTGCTAGTGGGGGGAGGGAGAGAGGTGGGGAGAGAGAGATTTGGGGCGAGAAAGAGGTGGGGGGAGGGAGAGAGAGAGAGGAGAACGTGAAAAAAGAGGGGAGAGAGGACAAAAAAAGAGATGGGGTAATGCTGCTGCCTCATAGTATAGGTGAGAGAGAGACAGAACGAGAATGGACGAATGAGAGAGGAAGGGAAAAAGATGAGAAAGGCTAAATAACAACCCACTTCATCTATACAGCAAATGGGCCACATGTCAGATCTCATGGAGTCAACACTAGCACAGCTGTGTGATCTACCAGTGTTGTGAAATATACACACTGATGCAGCTGACACACCATGCACTGTACCAACACAGACACAGAGGACATAGTGCTTTGAACATGGTAGTTACATGGAGATTATAGAACATAAAACCATGTGGAGAGATGGGAAAGAGACAGAGAGAGACAGAGAAAGAGAGAGTGTGAGCATGAAGAGAGGAAGAGAGAGAGAGAGACAGGGAGAAAGAGCGAGAGAGAGAGTGCGAGGAGAGAAAGAGAGAGAGAGAGTGCGAGTGTGAGGAGAGGAAGAGAGAAGGATAGGAAGACAGAAGGAAGAAAAAGAGTAACGGGGAGACAGAAGAGAGAGTTAGGCCGGGGACCATTGATCAGCCTCAACAGCCACATCAGGGGTGGGGCCTAGAGCCCTAATGAAACCCAAACACCTAGAACAAATCAAAGCTTCGTGTAAACAAATCCATCTCCACGGCAATGTGTCTGTCACCCCAGCGATGGTCGAGGTCGCCGTGATGGAGACAGAGGAGTGGGACGGATCACCACGGTAACACAAGCTCTGGTCAGGTCTAGTTTCGGGGAAGTGTGTGTTTTGTGTGTGTGTCTACCCATGTCTATGTCTATGTGTGTGTGCATTTGTGTGTGTCTGCATGCTTGTGTGTGTGTGGCAGAGTGGTGTTAAATCACTAATGGCCGCCACGCATCCCAATCGACCAGGGTCACAGCACAACAACAGTGTTGCCGCGGGGACACATCAATCAACCTGGACATTTCGCTTTCTGTCTCTCTCTCAACACAGCCCGGCTACAACAGACAGAGAATAGCCTGGTCATTATCACCAGAAAATAAAGAGCAGAGAACATGAAAGGAGAGGATGAAGGGAATGAGGAGGATGATTAAAAGAGAAGAGATAAAGGATAAATAGAAAGAGAAGAAGAGGAGCGAACAAGGCATGGGAGAAAGGAAAGAGAACAAGGCATGGGAGAAAGGAAAGAGAACAAGGCATGGGAGAAAGGAAAGAGAACAAGGGATGGGAGAAAGGAAAGAGAACAAGACATGGGAGAAAGGAAAGAGAACAAGGGATGGGAGAAAGGAAAGAGAACAAGGCATGGGAGAAAGGAAAGAGAACAAGGGATGGGAGAAAGGAAAGAGAACAAGGGATGGGAGAAAGGAAAGAGAACAAGACATGGGAGAAAGGAAAGAGAACAAGGGATGGGAGAAAGGAAAGAGAACAAGGGATGGGAGAAAGGAAAGAGAACAAGGTGAACACTGTCACATTCACCTATAATATCAGTTGAACAGTAACACAACTATGAGAAACTGTGAAAACGTGATCACATCTGAAGTGTTCCAAAAACCTGTTGTTTTCACATGTAAAAATGAATGGGAAATCATGTGATTTTCCACACGTGAAATCATGTGTATTTTTCTGTAACAGGTGAATGGAGAGAAACAAGAGGGAGAGGGCATAGGAGGGTCAAGAGAAGAGATGGAGAGGGCATAGGAGGGTCAGGAGGAGAGAGGGATGAGGGGATCGGACAGACAGACAGAGAGGACGTGAAAACGACCAAGTGGAGGAGAGAAGAGAGTTGACAGAGGAGTTTCCTGAGACTGGAGTGAATGGAGGAGAACAAAAGGATGAACTAATGAAGAGAAATGAGGAGAAGAAGAAACCATCAGAAAACTGGGACTATCACAGAGATGACATGACACAGTCATTCTGTGTCTTGGCCAGCTGCCGTGGTCCTATCAGCACTGTAATTACTCCACTTGGCTGTGATTACAGTATCAGAAAGGGGCTGTGGTGAGAGCCTGCAATCATCCTATCAGAGAGAGCCATTCACTCAACAATACTCACCATTCACTACTACTGCACTCCCTGGGCCCTGTACCAACACTTCCCTCCTTTTCGCCTCATTTCCTTGAGATTTGCAAGCGCATTTGGTTTTTGCTTCAATCTTGCATTGAAGTCAGTGGGAGATTTGCGTGGAGATTTGAATGAAGATGTCATGTTAGGATTTTGCCCACTAGTTTAGCCTAAAGCTATTTTCACACAAGAAACAGGTTCTCAAGATGATCAATTCTGTATATTCGCATTGAGCCGTCAGCTGACTATCACATATCACCAATCATCGCAACTCGGGCCTTCCTCGGGCTAGGCGAGAGCCCAAATTTTATCCCAGGCTTCAGGCTCTGCCAAAAGGGTAATATGAGGTTGAGAGTTTTCCAGGAGGTTTGTTACTGAGTGGAGAATTGTGTGTGAGTAGCGGTGTGTGTGTGTGTGTGTGTGTGTGCATGTCTGCTCTTGCTTGGGCTATTCAATGAATAATTGCAGCTGGAGGGTAAGAGACACCCACACACACACAACGGTTAGGGCTTTGGGATTATCAAACACCCCTTTGCCTCGTGTGTGTGTTTGTGCGTGTGTTCACGTGTGTGTGAGAGAATTAATGAGTTATTGTCACAGTCCTATGATTGTGTGGTTCCTCCCTGTGGGATATGTCACACTGTTATTAAAGCTACTTCCTTCACTCTGGGATGTGTTAACACTGTTATTAAAGCTACTTCCTTCACTCTGGGATGTGTTAACACTGTTATTAAAGCTACGTCATTCACTCTGGGATATGTCACACTGTTATTAAAGCTACGTCCTTCACTCTGGGATATGTCACACTGTTATTAAAGCTACTTCCTTCACTCTGGGATATGTCACACTGTTATTAAAGCTACTTCCTTCACGCTGGGATATGTTCACACTGTTATTAAAGCTACTTCATTCACTCTGGGATATGTAACACTGTTATTAAAGCTACTTCCTTCACTCTGGGATGTGTTCACACTGTTATTAAAGCTACTTCCTTCACTCTGGGATATGTCACACTGTTATTAAAGCTACTTCCTTCACTCTGGGATATGTCACACTGTTATTAAAGCTACTTCCTTCACTCTGGGACATGGTCACACTGTTATTAAAGCTACTCCCTTCACTCTGGGACATGGTCACACTGTTATTAAAGCTACTTCATTCACTCTGGGATATGTAACACTGTTATTAAAGCTACGTCATTCACTCTGGGATATGTCACACTGTTATTAAAGCTACTTCCTTCACTCTGGGATATGTCACACTGTTATTAAAGCTACTTCCTTCACTCTGGGATATGTCATACTGTTATTAAAGCTACTTCCTTCACTCTGGGATATGTCACACTGTTATTAAAGCTACTTCCTTCACTCTGGGATATGTCACACTGTTATTAAAGCTACTTCCTTCACTCTGGGATGTGTTAACACTGTTATTAAAGCTACTTCATTCACTCTGGGATGTGTTAACACTGTTATTAAAGCTACTTCCTTCACTCTGGGATATGTCACACTGTTATTAAAGCTACTTCATTCACTCTGGGATGTGTTAACACTGTTATTAAAGAAACTTCCTTCACTCTGGGATATGTCACACTGTTATTAAAGCTACTTCCTTCACTCTGGGATGTGTTAACACTGTTATTAAAGCTACTTCCTTCACTCTGGGATATGTCACACTGTTATTAAAGCTACTTCCTTCACTCTGGGATATGTCACACTGTTATTAAAGCTACTTCCTTCACTCTGGGATGTGTTAACACTGTTATTAAAGCTACTTCATTCACTCTGGGATGTGTTAACACTGTTATTAAAGCTACTTCCTTCACTCTGGGATATGTCACACTGTTATTAAAGCTACTTCATTCACTCTGGGATGTGTTAACACTGTTATTAAAGCTACTTCCTTCACTCTGGGATATGTCACACTGTTATTAAAGCTACTTCCTTCACTCTGGGATGTGTTAACACTGTTATTAAAGCTACTTCCTTCACTCTGGGATATGTCACACTGTTATTAAAGCTACTTCATTCACTCTGGGATGTGTTAACACTGTTATTAAAGCTACTTCCTTCACTCTGGGATATGTCACACTGTTATTAAAGCTACTTCCTTCACTCTGGGATATGTCACACTGTTATTAAAGCTACTTCCTTCACTCTGGGATGTGTTAACACTGTTATTAAAGTTACTTCCTTCACTCTGGGATATGTCACACTGTTATTAAAGTTACTTCCTTCACTCTGGGATGTGTTAACACTGTTATTAAAGCTACTTCCTTCACTCTGGGATATGTCACACTGTTATTAAAGCTACTTCATTCACTCTGGGATGTGTTAACACTGTTATTAAAGCTACTTCCTTCACTCTGGGATATGTCACACTGTTATTAAAGCTACTTCCTTCACTCTGGGATATGTCACACTGTTATTAAAGCTACTTCCTTCACTCTGGGATGTGTTAACACTGTTATTAAAGTTACTTCCTTCACTCTGGGATATGTCACACTGTTATTAAAGCTACTTCCTTCACTCTGGGATGTGTTAACACTGTTATTAAAGCTACTTCCTTCACTCTGGGATATGTCACACTGTTATTAAAGCTACTTCATTCACTCTGGGATGTGTTAACACTGTTATTAAAGCTACTTCCTTCACTCTGGGATATGTCACACTGTTATTAAAGCTACTTCCTTCACTCTGGGATATGTCACACTGTTATTAAAGCTACTTCCTTCACTCTGGGATATGTCACACTGTTATTCAAAGTATTTTCTTTCCAATGGTACCAATTATATGCATATCCTGGCTTCAGGGCCTGAGCTACATGCAGTTTACTTTGGGCACGTCAGTCAGGCAGAAATTGAGAAAAAAGAACCCTAGCCCTAAGAAGTTAAAGCTACTTCATTCACTCTGGGATGTGTTCACACTTATTAAAGCTACAGTGGCTTGTTCCCCCCTTGGCATTTTTCCTATTTTGTTGCCTTACAACCTAGAATTAAAATTTATTTTTTGGGGGTTTGTATCATTTGATTTACACAACATGCCTAGCACTTTGAAGATGCAAAATATTTATTTCAGAACGGGCGTCTATATACTGAGATCATGTGACACTTAGATTGCACACAGGTGGACATTATTTAACAAATGATGTGACTTCTGAAGGTAATTGGTTGCACCAGATCTTATTTAGGGGCTTCATAGCAAATGGGGTGAAAACATATTTTCCCGTTTTATCTTTTCCATTTTAAGTTATATTTTTCTTTTAACTTCACCAATTTTGACTATTTTGTGTATGTCCATTACATGAAATCAAAAATAAATATCCATTTAAATTACAGGTCGTAATGAACAAAATAGGAAAAACGCCAAGGGGGATGAATGAAGAGTGAATGAAATAGCTTTAATAACAGTGTTAACACATCCCAGAGTGAAGGAAGTAGCTTTAATAACAGTGTGACCATGTCCCAGAGTGAATGAAGTAGCTTTAATAACAGTGTGACCATGTCCCAGAGTGAATACTATTCATCCCCCTTGGCATTTTCCCTATTTTGTTCATTACAACCTGTAATTTAAATGGATATTTATTTTTGATTTCATGTAATATGAGATATGGAGAGAAGCAGAGAAGAGAGGGAGAGATTTGGAGATAAACAGAGGAGGGAGAGAGAGATAAACAGAAGGGAGAGATATGGAGAGAAAGAAAGTGATAAAGAAATGTGTTCTTCTCAGCTTTACAGACGACAGGCCCAACGTATCGAGCAGTGCAAACGAGAGAAAAAAATCATATTTGTACGCTATGAGCTTTGCCACAGGGACTGTGACATCACCACAGACAGATTACACACACACTTTTGTTTTTGCATACTCATACACACACCCTAATAAACACACACACCCTCAGAGTGTCTGAGCTCGTCTGGGCCAGTGTATGTATGGAGTTGACAGGTGACACACAGGGTTGACGCTAACGGGCATCAGGCGATTCAGAGTTCCACTACACACGCCAATCCTCCTAATGACTGAGAACACACACACACACACACACACACACACACACACACACACACACACACACACACACACACACACACACACACACATACACGTCCCTACTCCACACTTGCATGATGCAAATGCACACACATACACTATTTCAATCTCGTGCACACAAACACTCATTTTCAATCTCAAACCCATACCAATTGGCACGCGCACACACACACACACACATACACGTCCCTATTCCCCACCCACACCAAATCAGCAGGGAGAAAGACTCCAATCAGCAGGCCCCACTGTGGAGGAGTGACAGTCTCTACACCCTGCTATTATTAGACTGAACTGGAGAGCAGAGAGAGAAAGCAGGAAGAGAGGGAGAAAGAAGAAGGATGGGAGAGAGGGAAGAAATGGAGAGAGGGGAGATGGAGAAGAGACAGAGAGAGGGGGGACATGGGGAAAAGACGAAGAGACAGAGGGGGAGATGGAAAAGAGACAGAGAGAGAGGAGGAGATGGAGAGAGTGAACAAGCCAAAACAAAGAGAGAAAGGAGAGGAGTGTGAAAGTCAAAGGAGGAAAATATGGGTAAAAAGATACATTAGAATAGAGAATGTGAGAGAAAGAGAGATTGAAAGAGAGCGGGATGGTGGGACACCTCATCAAACCTTGATTCAGCCATCAAACCCACAAGGACACTTGGCTTAGTCTAGACAATGTCCTGTAATCAACTTACCACCCCGCCTATCTACACACACACACACCACCACCCAGCCCACTCTGGTGCCCACACACACACACACCTCCATGGCAACGCTGACAGCACCAGCCAGCTGAAGTAGCATTGATGTGGCAGCCCATCCTAGGAGAGAGAGAGAGGGATAGAGGAATATAGGGAGAGGTAGAGGGATAGAGGAATGTAGGGAGAGGTAGAGGGATAGAGGAATGAATGTAGGAAGAGGTAGAGGGATAGAGGAATGTAGGAAGAGGTAGAGGGATAGAGGAATGTAGGAAGAGGTAGAGGGATAGAGGAATGTAGGGAGAGGTAGAGGGATAGAGGAATGTAGGGAGAGGTAGAGGGATAGAGGAATGTAGGGAGAGGTAGAGGGATATAGGAATGGAGGGAGAGGTAGAGGGATAGAGGAATGGAGGGAGAGGTAGAGGGATAGAGGAATGTAGGGAGAGGTAGAGGGATAGAGGAATGTAGGGAGAGGAAGAGGGATAGAGGAATGTAGGGAGAGGTAGAGGGATAGAGGAATGTAGGGAGAGGTAGAGGGATAGAGGAATGTAGGGAGAGGTAGAGGGATAGAGGAATGTAGGGAGAGGTAGAGGGATAGAGGAATGTAGGGAGAGGTAGAGGGATAGAGGAATGGAGGGAGAGGTAGAGGGATAGAGGAATGGAGGGAGAGAGGAATGTAGGGAGAGGTAGAGGGATAGAGGAATGTAGGGAGAGGTAGAGGGATAGAGGAATGTAGGGAGAGGTAGAGGGATAGAGGAATGTAGGGAGAGGTGGCGGGATAGAGGAATGTAGGGAGAGGTAGAGGGATAGAGGAATGTAGGGAGAGGTAGAGGGATAGAGGAATGTAGGGAGAGGTAGAGGGATAGAGGGATGAGTAACACAGACGCTCACCGCCATAAACAATCCGATGAAAATACGAAGGGACAGACAGGCTGTGACTGTGGGGTGCGTCGCTAAATCCCCCATTAGCCACTCAGAGCCACAGTGAGAGAAAGATAGAGAGTGAGAAAGTGTGTGCGTGAGTGAAAAGGAGAGAAAGAGAAAGAGCGAGAGAAGGGAGAAAGCGAAAAAAAGAGGGGACAGAAAAAGAGAGAGAATGAGACCACCAGAGCGAGAGGAAAAGAGAGGGATGAATCATTCCTGGACCCACCCCCCCTCCCTAGTGGCATAATGAACATGGACACCTAGTGGCATAATGAACATGGACACCTAGTGGCATAATGAACATGGACACCTAGTGGCATAATGAACATGGACACCTAGTGGCATAATGAACATGGACACCTAGTGGCATAATGAACATGGACACCTAGTGGCATAATGAACATGGACACCTTGTGGCATAATGAACATGGACACCTAGTGGCATAATGAACATGGACACCTTGTGGCATAATGAACATGGACACCTTGTGGCATAATGAACATGGACACCTTGTGGCATAATGAACATGGACACCTAGTGGCATAATGAACATGGACACCTAGTGGCATAATGAACATGGACACCTAGTGGCATAATGAACATGGACACCTAGTGGCATAACGAACATGGACACCTAGTGGCATAATGAACATGGACACCTAGTGGCATAATGAACATGGACACCTAGTGGCATAATGAACATGGACACCTTGTGGCATAATGAACATGGACACCTAGTGGCATAATGAACATGGACACCTTGTGGCATAATGAACATGGACACCTTGTGGCATAATGAACATGGACACCTTGTGGCATAATGAACATGGACACCTAGTGGCATAATGAACATGGACACCTAGTGGCATAATGAACATGGACACCTAGTGGCATAATGAACATGGACACCTAGTGGCATAACGAACATGGACACCTAGTGGCATAATGAACATGGACATCTAGTGGCATAATGAACATGGACACCTTGTGGCATAATGAACATGGACACCTAGTGGCATAACGAACATGGACACCTAGTGGCATAATGAACATGGACTCCTAGTGGCATAATGAACATGGACACCTTGTGGCATAACGAACATGGACACCTAGTGGCACAATGAACATGGACACCTAGTGGCATAATGAACATGGACACCTAGTGGCATAATGAACATGGACACCTTGTGGCATAATGAACATGGACACCTTGTGGCATAATGAACATGGACACCTAGTGGCATAATGAACATGGACACCTAGTGGCATAATGAACATGGACACCTAGTGGCATAATGAACATGGACACCTAGTGGCATAATGAACATGGACACCTAGTGGCATAATGAAAATGGACACCTAGTGGCATAATGAACATGGACACCTAGTGGCATAATGAACATGGACACCTTGTGGCATAATGAACATGGACACCTTGTGGCATAATGAACATGGACACCTTGTGGCATAACGAACATGGACACCTAGTGTCATAATGAACATGGACACCTAGTGGCATAATGAACATGGACACCTAGTGGCATAATGAACATGGACACCTAGTGGCATAATGAACATGGACACCTTGTGGCATAATGAACATGGACACCTTGTGGCATAACGAACATGGACACCTAGTGGCATAATGAACATGGACACCTAGTGGCATAATGAACATGGACACCTAGTGGCATAATGAACATGGACACCTAGTGGCATAATGAACATGGACACCTAGTGGCATAATGAAAATGGACACCTAGTGGCATAATGAACATGGACACCTAGTGGCATAATGAACATGGACACCTAGTGGCATAATGAACATGGACACCTAGTGGCATAACGAACATGGACACCTTGTGGCATAACGAACATGGACTCCTAGTGGCATAATGAACATGGACACCTAGTGGCATAACGAACATGGACACCTAGTGGCATAATGAACATGGACTCCTAGTGGCATAATGAACATGGACACCTTGTGGCATAATGAACATGGACACCTTGTGGCATAATGAACATGGACACCTTGTGGCATAATGAACATGGACACCTTGTGGCATAACGAACATGGACACCTAGTGTCATAATGAACATGGACACCTAGTGGCATAATGAACATGGACACCTAGTGGCATAATGAACATGGACACCTAGTGGCATAATGAACATGGACACCTAGTGGCATAATGAACATGGACACCTCCGAGGCCTAAGCAAAAAAGCAAGAATGTGGTGCACGCCCACGCCACCACCAAATGAAACAGTGAGATAGGAGAGAGGAAGGGACGACACCATTTAGATGGAACGAGACAGTGACAATACTACGGGCCGATTACCAGCACAAAATGTCATCACTGAGATAGCAGGCTCTACATCTCAAGCAAAAAACAACATCAGCAATACACTCACCAGCTTCTGTTGTTTATGTGACCTGGACATGCTACAGCATTCAGGGACTGTACCGTGGCTAAGGTGCACACGGAGCAAGGAGACAATGCCTGGAATCTGTCTGTTGATGAGCTGGAAGTGTTCATTTCAATCCTGTATCTCCGTGGAGCATTCGGTGGAAAGAGCGTGTGTATGGAGAGCTTCTGGTGAGATACTTTTCTTTGGAGAAACCATGTCATGGGATCGCTTCAGAGAGATCATGCTTTACCTCCATTTTGATGAAACAGAAATTCGCCATGGTATCCAACGTATAAATACCTGAATATTTTTTATTGCTGTCATATCGACACTTATATTCATTATAATGCCATTATTGCTTTTTGCTGATTTTCACTGTTTCTCAAGCACACTTGTCACTTATAATGATGTTTAGGATACTGCTGTTTCTATCATTTGACCTCGTGTCTTACTGTTCATGCGTCTTGGTGAATGTGGTATTGTGGGGTATTGTTTTTGTCGTCATAAAAAGAAGCTGTTACTGTGTTCCAACACAAATGCCTTCTGTTTCATAATTGTATCAAAGGTATTCCATTAATAAAATGCATTGAACATTTTAATGTTATGTTTTTACATATAGCCTAGTCACAAACTAATGAAATAAAAAGTACCTTAGACCTTCATAAACATAACCAAACGATTGTTTTCACAATAGCATATATTAAAGCATTAATTACACTGTTAGAATGTTGTAGTCAAAGTGACTGCTCCTTAGCTTGAAGGAGGGTTCCCTCAAGGCCCAGCTGTTCTAGTGTAAAAGAGAATGAAATTAAAGCAGAAAGAGGAGAGAACGAGTGATAAGAGGAGTGACAGACAGAGCCGAGGGTGATAAGAGGAGTGACAGATCGAGTCGAGGGCGATAAGGGGAGTGACAGACAGAGCCGAGGGCGATAAGAGGAGTGACAGACAGAGCCGAGGGCGATAAGAGGAGTGACAGACCGAGCCGAGGGCAATAAGAGGAGTGACAGACCGAGCCGAGGGCAATAAGGGGAGTGACAGACCGAGCCGAGGGCGATAAGAGGAGTGACAGACAGAGCCGAGGGCGATAAGAGGAGTGACAGACAGAGCCGAGGGCAATAAGGGGAGTGACAGACCGAGCCGAGGGCAATAAGGGGAGTGACAGACCGAGCCGAGGGCAATAAGAGGAGTGACAGACCGAGCCGAGGGCGATAAGAGGAGTGACAGACCGAGCCGAGGGCGATAAGAGGAGTGACAGACCGAGCCGAGGGCAATAAGAGGAGTGACAGACCGAGCCGAGGGCAATAAGGGGAGTGACAGACCGAGCCGAGGGCGATAAGAGGAGTGACAGACAGAGCCGAGGGCGATAAGAGGAGTGACAGACAGAGCCGAGGGCAATAAGGAGAGTGACAGACCGAGCCGAGGGCAATAAGGGGAGTGACAGACCGAGCCGAGGGCGATAAGAGGAGGGACAGACAGAGCCGAGGGCGATAAGAGGAGTGACAGACAGAGCCGAGGGCGATAAGAGGAGTGACAGACAGAGCCGAGGGCGATAAGAGGAGTGACAGACAGAGCCGAGGGCGATAAGAGGAGTGACAGACAGAGCAGAGGGCGATAAGAGGAGTGACAGACCGAGCCGAGGGCGATAAGAGGAGTGACAGACCGAGCCGAGGGCGATAAGAGGAGTGACAGACCGAGCCGAGGGCGATAAGAGGAGTGACAGACCGAGCCGAGGGTGGTAGGACGAGTGACAGACCGAGTCGAGGGCGGATCAGACCAGCATTAAAGAAGAGCATGATAGAGCAAGATTAAGACTAGAGAAAGACATGGAAGCAGAAAGACTGAGAAAGACCCAGAAAATATTCACACAAGAAAAAAAAATCATGGCAGTTTCATTGACATTCAGTGTGATTCTCTCATGAGGTTGTGGGTGGGAGAGCGAGGAGCAGCTGGTGACCGGGGTGACTCGGAGGCCAGGTCTGCTGCCCATTGGTTGGGCTAGGCAGTGCTAAATTTAGACTGCAAGCATTGGCCAGGCCATCAGCTGACTACTACACACATTCTGAGAAACTGACTGACCAAAATGTCATGGAAACATGCTATAAATACTGTACAATGCGTGTGTGTGTGTACTCACAGCCCTCGTATATGTCCGTGGGTATGTGGACTGCTGTGGTGTTGTAAGAGATGAGGCGTCTAAATTGCTCGTCTTCCTTAAACTCTGGATAAAGCCGGTTTGGCTTCTTGACCTCTGTATCATTTGAGTCCAGCTATATGGGAAAAAGACGAAAAGAATTAGATATTATTGACGCAAATTGGAGGTCAATGGAGAGTATACTGCATGGATTTGGTGAATACAAAGTATTGTGTGTGTGTGTGTGTGTCTGTCACTTTGCATTATGGTGCGTTGTATGATAACACATGCGTGTGTCTGTGTGGCGCTTGCTCCATCTCCTGTGGCTGTGAATAATACTGGCGTGTGTTCAGATGCCTGACAGTACTGATCTCCTGTGTCTTGGCCCGTCAAAGCCAGAATTCAGGAGAGGTGTGTGCCTGCCTGCATGTGTTCTATCACCACATCCCCTGTGGAATTACTATCTGATCCCCAGTATCAAATCAGACAGATGACTTCAGAGGCTTCAGAGGGATGCAGCCGATATCACAGGCACAGATACGTGTTCTTGAGATAATCTCTCACACGCACGCGCGCACACACGCACGCACACACACTAGACATAACATGCATGCACGCTCATTTGAATATGCACGCATACAAACACACATGCTAACAAAAACACACACTAACCCTAGCGTACTATAGCAACTGTTTTGTGTCTTTTCAGGGCTCTAGAGCCTGGGCCACAGCTGGGGGATGTGGGGGATCCTTTAAGGCTATCAATACGCTTTACAACAGGTGTAGTAACCATGGCTACAAAGACAGAGGGTGCAGGTGGGATTTTGTTGAATATACAGACTCAATATGACTCAGATCACGTCTCTTCACTGCACATGGAGGAAGTAACAGTAGAAATGGACTCACGTTTTCTTTGGCATAGTAGTAATGGATGTCATCAGGCTATGGAGAAAGGGCGGGAGGGAAGAGCGAGAGAGAAAGATGTAAAACACAGATTTCTGAACACAGCAGGTCTTTGGTAGGGGTTTAAATCAATGTGCATTGTAAAGTTTTCAGACAGTGTTAGAGTTGTGTGGAAACTGTGTTCCTATGTTGTTTCTATTCTTCAGTGTGCTTGTATTATTTGTCTTATTTTGTCAATTCAAGCACTTCTTCACTCTCTGCGTATGTCTATGTGTGTGTCTCACATGCACAAGTGTGTGTACTCCCTTAATACAGTGCGTGTGTGTACTCCCTTAATGTGTGTGCGTGTGTGTGTGTGTGTGTGTGTGTGTGTGTGTGTGTGTGTGTGACACAAAAGCATCAGTAGTGTTGTAACCAACTCTCTCTTTCATCCGCTGTGCGAGCTTCCTGTCAGAGCACGAGCAAGCCAGGCGCTAATGAGCTAGCCTATCCAGCCTAGCTGACAGATGGATGCCTTGGGGACATGGAGCCGGTTCACTGGTTAGCACCACCTGCCTGCCACCCCCGGCGCTGCAACATGGGGCTAACGCTACATGAACCACAGACCTGTGATCTGCTGGTGGTGTGAGGCTCGATAGTTAGCGCCAGGCCATTAGCGATGAGCTAGGTGTTAGCGATAGACCGTTCTGACAGCGGTGCTCCAGCATCTGCTCACCTCCCGAGAGACAGGCTGCAGTCCTTGCAGAGCTTACACACAAGCTCGCACACATATACACACTCTTTCTGTCTTAGTTTCTACTGTATCTCCTATAGACTCAGATCCCTGAGGGGTGAGACAGTGTGACCTTAGTGTGAGTGTCGCTCCACAACATTAAGATGGCCTGACAGCCATCATGAGGAGGTCTCTTCATGTTAGCTTTGAAGCACTGTGGCTACACTCCCCACCTCCTGAAGTGTGTGTGTGTGTTTGTGTGTGAGAAAGTGTGTGTGTGTTCTAAGTGCATGGATGTGAATGTGTGTTAAGGTGGTTTCACACACACAGAGGCTTGTAGAGTACTGGGGTAAATGTTTTTAAGTGATGTAACTCCTGAGGGAGGGAGGACGTCTTCTGGGCTTTCATACAGAAATTAGGCGTGTGTGCAGGGATATTTGATCTCCTACACCAGATTGTGTACACACACACACACACACACACACACACACACACACGCACGTACACACACACACACGCACCCTCGGGTGAGCAAGGACATGGGCGGTTCACGGAGGACTACGCTGTAACCGCGATGTTGGCCGGACGGATTGAGAAGGAGTGAGGAGGGGGTGTCTGGAGACAGACTGGACCACGTCTCCTCCTAACACTTTCACTGAGCGCGTGCAAGAGCCACATGGAGCCAAGACACTCCTCACGACATGCAACATTGCCTGAGAAAGCCAGCGGTTTTCTGAAATGAATAGAGAAAACTACATTCAGCCTCGTTTGTCGTTGCCTGGTTGACACGCACCCGCACACACACACACTTGGGATCAATTAGCTAGCTCAACATAAACAGTCTGAAAAAGCCAACCTCCGAGTCCTTTCATCGGTGCAGGCTTAATTGGCTAAGACTAACATGTGCGCTAATATTTGCTCGTTAGTTACAGAAAACGCTGGACGTTCACACTAATGACTCTACGCCAAGGGATAATTATCCAAGCTAGCCAAGCATCTCCCTCCAGTCACACATCCCAAGCCTCAAAGAAGTAGACCACGCCAGCATAAAGCAGCACGAAGCTGATACTACTTTGTCCCACACACACGCATGTGCACAGGCACGTACACAGGTGGAGCACGCACGCAGGCACAAACACACGCAGGCACAAACACACGCACGCACAAACACACGCACGCACGCACAAACACACGCACGCACAAACACACGCACACACACACACACACACGCACACGCACACGCACACACACACACTTCCAGTGAGCGTGTCGGAATCAGACTGATAAGAATCCTTTAATGGAGAAGAGTCATTAAAAGGAGTATCGGAGGCGGTTATAATGACACTGTCCAGGTTAGTTTGAAGCTAATAGACTAATAGGAGGTAATGGAGTCTTCCCACATAGAGGCAGTAAAAAATATATATATAAACAGGGAATTTGTCATTTTCAATTTATGGCTGCCGAAAGTGAGTGGCTTTCGCATTACTAAGTAGGGGAAGTAAGTTAACAATTTTAATTCATTAGAAAAACTTTGTGGCTCAGACAAAGAACGTTTGGACATGTGGAGTTGAGGAACTGCATCATAATTCATGATGAGGCCTACTAATCAAGTGCAGAGACAGGCTGCTCAGTAGAGAAATGTGTCCGATGGGGAGTGAGTTCAAGTAGAAGAAAAGGTTACTGGAATCGTGTTCATACAGTGCATTCGTAAAGTATTCAGACCCCTGGGCTTTTTCCACATTTTGTTACATAACAGCCTTATTCTAGAAGAGTCTTGGTGGTTCCAAACTTCTTCCATTTAAGAATGATGGAGTCCACTGTGTTCTTGGGGACCCTCAATGATGTGGAAATGTTTTTGGTACCCTTCTCCAGATCTGTGCATCAACACAATCCTGCCTCGGAGCTCTACAGACAATTCCTTTGACTTCATGGCTTGGTTTTTGCTCTGACATGCACTGTCAACTGTGGGACCTTATATAGACAGGTGTGTGCCTGTCCAGATCATGTCCAATCAATTGAATTTACCACAGATGGACTCCAATTAAGTTGTAGAAACATCTCAAGGATAATCAATGGAAACAGGATGCACCTGAGCTCAATTTCGAGTCTCATAGAAAAAGGTCTGAATACTTATGTAACTAAGGTATTTGTTTTTTATTTTTAATACATTTGCAAACATTTCTAAAACCCTGTTTTCACTCTGTCATTATGGGGTATTGTGTATAGAAAAACATTGATGTAATACATTTTAGAATAAGACTAATGTGGAATGTGGAAAAGGGGAAGGGGCCTGAATACTTTCCGAATGCACTGTACACTGGCTTAATGGGAATTTGAGAGAGTAAGACCCAGTGCGTGCATGGCTCTGAATGTGTCCCAATGCAATCTAATTGAATTCTACTTAATTGAACGCTATTAAAACACTATTGTCAATCTAATGAGATTTTATACAAAAATGAACATCTAATGTCTTTTTTTTACCAGGTAAGTTGACTGAGAACACATTCTCATTTACAGCAACAACCTGGGGAATAGTCACAGGGGGAGATGGGGGTGAATGAGCCAATTGGAAGATAGGGATGATTGGGTGGCCATGATGGTATGAGGGCCAGATTGAGAATTTAGCCAGGTTAACACCGCTACTCTTATGATAAGTGACCACAGAGAGTCAGGACACCCATTTAATGTCCCATCCGAAAGAAGGCACCCTAAACAGGGCAATATCCCCAATCACTGGCTCTGGGGTATTGGGATATAGTTTTTTTAGACTCGAGGAAAGAATGCATTCTACTGGCCCTCCAACACCACTTTCAGCAGCATCTGGTCTCCCACCCAGGAACTGACCAGGACCAACCCTGCTTAGCTTCAGAGGCAAGCCAGCAGTGGGATGCAGGGTGGTAAGCTGCTGGCAATTACAACAATCATATATGATCGTGAATTAAATCAATATTTTCTTATAGAGTTCAAGGCTTCTATAGGTAATGCATCCAGAGATAATGAGGACATTAATAATGTTGATCTCCACAACCACTGGCTCACCTCAGGATCATTCTTCCACCGATGCCACATCTGAAAATCCTCTGCAGCGGATGCCAGTGTCTGGACAAAAAACAGAGAAATAGAGTTGGAATTTTAACACATATTTCCTTTCAATTAAGGAGTTGACATAGTGCTTGTGGCAAGCAGAGAGAGAAAGAAAGAGGGAGAGAGAGAAAGAAAGAGGGAGAGAGAGAGAGAGAGAGAGGGAGAGAGGTACAAATGTTCATTAACATTGATCACAGACATGAAAGTGTTAAGAGCATAAAAGCCACCATAGTCCTCCACTGTACACAACATATACTGAGGGTACATTACACACCTCAGCTTACCTTATCATGACTAATTCAAACAACTGGCTCACCTTATCATGACTAATTCAAACAACTGGCTCACCTTATCATGACTAATTCAAACAACTGGCTCACCTTATCATGACTAATTCAAACAACTGGCTCACCTTATCATGACTAATTCAAACAACTGGCTCACCTTATCATGACTAATTCAAACAACTGGCTCACCTTATCATGACTAATTCAAACAACTGGCTCACCTTATCATGACTAATTCAAACAACTGGCTCACCTTATCATGACTAATTCAAACAACTGGCTCACCTTATCATGACTAATTCAAACAACTGGCTCACCTTATCATGACTAATTCAAACAACTGGCTCACCTTATCATGGCTAATTCAGACAACTGGCTCACCTTATCATGGCTAATTCAAACAACTGGCTCACCTTATCATGACTAATTCAAACAACTGGCTCACCTTATCATGACTAATTCAAACAACTGGCTCTACTTCTACAACCACTAGTAAGGCTGTCAACACAGGAAGTTATTTTAGACTGAAAATCTAAACGAACACATTTTCACTCAACACCCCCAGGTGTGAAACGAGGCTGGGGGTGTCACAGTATAAGACGTCATTGTGCTCAAGTTAGATCCCCCCCACTCCATATTGGCCCAGATCTGGCCCTAATGACTAGGTTAATGGGTTTCTAATGTAGATCCTCTTTTCATCTCAAACTGGTCTAGAAACACACTGTAACACTAATTTCCCCTGGGGAAATATGGAATCTAATTCCAGTCACTAGCTACTAGTACTGCAGAAAGGGAGTTATTCACGTCACCCATAAAGCACAAGTTACATTGATTGAATAAAGGTGAAGTGGGGGGTTAGTGAGATGAGATAGGAACAAGAAAATCAAACAAAGAAAAACAAAACAATGAGCTTCCTTTGAGCATGAATCACAGGGGGTAGAGATCTTACAATCTTCACAGTGGCAGTTTGTGTTGAAGTGCTGTATCCATCAGAATTCGGATCTGCAGGCCAAGTGTCCCCTTTTCTTTGGCACGCTTACGCTAAGTCTCCCCATTTGGCTACAGTGAGAGGGCTGTGTTAGCATTACATCCTCTCCTCTACACAATGATATCACAAGTGCATAATTAAAGTGACTATGCCTAATCAAAGCCAACGAACCCTCAATGCATACTGCCTGCCAGAGAGCTTTGCAAGCACCTTTTTTTCTATCTGTCGCTGAATACACTGAGGCGGCTAACACTATTCTAAAGCTAATGTGTTTAGCGCTGCTAGCGTTATTGGCTTGCATCTTCCCCTGGGTTTCTTGTAGCTTTGTAGGCCTCCTGACTCTATCAAAGCTAAGACTAATTGATGGACAAAAATGACCAGTGTACTGACAGAGATGGAGTATAGAGGGAGGGGTAATGTTTTTAGGGTGAAGTGATGTTCCCTACATTTTTGGGAGTCACCGAGCAAATGTTTGATCTTGTGAGCGGAAACTTGAACATTTTGTGCAACTTCCGGCACACGTTTACAGTGAACAGTGAGGCTGTTCCATTACAGTTTTAGACAGCAGCCAATAGGCTATTGTGGCTATTTGAGCATAATGTAAGCCTACCAATAAAACCAATGGAGCAAAACATTTTCACATGGAAATAGCTTTTGATTTCTATGATATATCCTACAGTAGCCTATATGTGGTGTTTAATGCAGGCCTACACTGCATGAGACTTTTAAAAACATTTTTACATTATGAAGGGCTTGTAAATAGCATTGTTTTGTGTTATATGATACAAGAAACCATTTTATATAAATTCGATTAACTATTATTTCCATATGGAGAATTAGACAATGTAGACTACCCCTCTGCCTATTGGGTTATTTGCATATTCAAGCTTGTCTCAGAATACAACACTACCCCTTTAAGACATACACTTTTTACCTGAGCTTAAAATATAGCCTACACACGTGCTCTTGTATGAAGCAGTAACTCCACATTGCTGACCTATAATTTACCTATAACTGGGCTAATTACTCGCTAAATAGCAAAGAATATCAACAAATGTGCACACGTGCGGTTTTGCTCTGATCTGAAAACCGCATACACTCACCAGTGATTGAAAGACCGCTTGAGGCAACCCCCGACAATATAATTATATTCCGTTCTGCTCTGGCTACAACACAATCACAGGCTCAATCTTGCAAAGTTAGATTTGGTTTGGTTTGTTGCATTGAAAAGGGGCTGATATCATGTTGATTCGATCACGAAAGAATGTTGATCTATTTCGTGCAAACTAATAGGGCGAACTCGGTGAAGTTCACTCTCTTGCGTCTCTGCGCCGCAGTCCTGGAGGAGGTGCGCAGTGTACAGTCGTGGCCAAAGGTTTTGAGAATGACACATATTAATTTTCACAAAGTCTGCTGCCTCAGTTTGTATGATGGCAATGTGCATATACTCCAGAATGTTGTGAAGAGTGATCAGATGAATTGCAATTAATTGTAAAGTCCCTATTTGCCATGCAAATGAACTGAATCCACAAAAAAACATTTACACTGCATTTCAGCCCTGCCACAAAAAGACCAGCTGACATCATGTCAGTGATTCTCTCGTTAACACAGGTGTGAGTGTTGATGAGGACAAGGCTGGAGATCACTCTGTCATGCTGATTGAGAGCGGTTTAATTGTTGTGAAGAAGGCTTCAAGGTGCCCAAGAAAGTCTAGCAAGCGACAGGACCGTCTCCAAAAGTTGATTCAGCTGCGGGATCGGGGCACCACCAGTACAGAGCTTGCTCAGGAATGGCAGCAGGCAGGTGTGAGTGCATCTGCACGCACAGTGAGACAAAGACTTTTGGAGGATGGCCTGGTGTCAAGAAGGGCAAGAAAGAAGCCACTTCTCTCCAGGAAAAACATCAGGGACAGACTGATATTCTGCAAAAGGTACAGGGATTGGACCTACACTGCATGAGACCATGTTTGCAAAAGAAGTGTTTCTGAGCTTGTCAATATTATACAGGTAAGCTAACGGTTATATAGATCAGGAATGAAAACAGGCTCTATAGACCTCTATATGAGTGACTGTGTCCAACACACAACCACCTGTTGTTATGTTGGACACCTACTGACCAAAGAAAGACAAAACAGCTCAATCAAGCATGATGGTCTTGTAAGTAAACAAGCAAAGCTTGTTTTCATATCATTTTTTTTTATCTTGAAAAGGGAATGGGATTAATGTGGTGTGTGAAGAATCCAATCATTTATCTTGAATGTGGTACAAATCACATTATTGTGGAAGCACCTCCTAAGAGTCTGAATTAAGCTGTTTGGATCCTAATGGGCTGACCATTATGGGGCAGATCTGACAACACATAACGTGATCTCTCATGATGAGCTCCTCACTGTACATCTATCAGTGGAAAACCTACTGTGATAACTGTGACACTCATTTCTCTCAGTGCAGACACTTTCAAACCTCTCTCTGATCCTTCCTGAAGAGCCAACACCCGAACAATGTTCGCCTCTCATTCAGTATGAAAGACAATTTTATTTGGAGCTTAGCTCATTCTCTCTCTGTTTCTTCCTAATGAACTGGTGTGTTGCAATGTTTATGTAAAGTTTTGATAATGAAATCCGTTACGGGGGTTTCTTTTCAGACAGCTAATTATACTGAGTGACTTGAGACTTGTGCCCACACCGGTTGACATGTGGTTGCCATGGCGATATCCATAGTTTGAGTTTATTTATTTTTATTTTTACAGGGACAGTGCATATTAATCAACGTTTCAATAAAAGTGTAGCCAGCCGGCAAATTTTCAACCGCAGTCCCTGGGCAGGTTATTAAAAGAATTACAATACAGACAAACAATGAGTAGTGAGCACATGCAGAGCAACATAGGACAAGCAGCACGCAGACAGAGCAACATTACACAAAAAGCAACAAAACTAAATATATAAAAGCAACAGTGTTTCCATACCTAACAACCTACAGACAACAAGACAATATGGAAAGTGACAATACACAGCTAGGGATTATGTCTGATTGGCCTTTAGCCATGTCTGTTTTTTTTGTGAAAGTGTGACAGTTGGTGCAGTTGTGTGTCTGATGGCAGTGTGTTCCAGACATGGGAAGCTCTCACAGAGAAAGCAGATTGACTAAAGGTGCTTTTCATTAAGGGAACTATTCAGTCACTTCTAATGGCAGACCTTGTGGATCTGCTGCCATGGGTTTGGGTTTTCTGTTTAACAAAAGTATCTGCCTTGTTATCTGAGGATCTCAGCGATGGTTGTCAGGCAGGCTGGACCCCGTATTGTGAGTGGCGAGGGGGAAGAGGTGAATTGTATTGTGTCATGAGGACGTGCTCTATGATATGCAATGAGAGGGAAATGTGAAACATGCTTTAGTTGTGTGTCTTAGTTGTTGGTGCTGTGAGGACAAAAACTTGAGACTTCATTCAGGTGTGTGTGTGTGTGTGTGACAGGAAGAATGGACTGTGTTGGTGAGGATTAACACAAATGCCAACAAAACTGTGCCTGTTGGAGCCCAACACACACACACACACACACTCAAAAGGTCAGTCATCCCCAGCATGATCACACCCCCTTGGTTTAAGCTGTTAAATCAATTCAGACTGTGTTAAACGCTCTAGCAAAGCACTTGAATTCCGAATGAGGACTAAATGCTTTGAGCCACAGTTTGGCCACAGGCTGGTAAATTATTTACAACTCTCACACAGGAGCTCTGAAGATTCAGCATCCCTCCAAACAAGTCGACCTGACAACTATGTCTGTATCCAGTCCATATTTGATTAGACTATGGATCTGGGGTGAATCTCCTATGCGTGCCAAATAAATATTGGAGCAAAATTTGGATCAATTCAATCAGTTCTGAATTCAATTGAGGAAACAGACTTAACTAATTATCTGAAAAATATCTATGTTGACAAGATCTGAAGTGAATTGAATTTGAACACATACATATCTTTCTTTGTGTCCCCCTCTCTGCCTCTCTGCCTCTCTGCCTCTCCCCTCCTCTGAGACAGTAAATCCAGACTACTAGTTTCCCCTCCATTTAGCGCTCATATCCATCCCTGCATCCATTATGTAGACAGGAGAAGCATGTAAACACGGAGAGGAAGTGGTTTCTCAGTCTTTATCACTGAGGTGGATTCGAGACACATTCCCCAATCAGGGAAAGGAGACAGACAGAGACAGACAGAGGGGGGGGGGGGGTTGTAGGAGATGATAATGTTTAGCGAGAGAGAGAGAGAGAGAGAGAGAGAGAGAGAGAGAGTAAAGAACGAAGAGGCGATTAGTAAGGAAGCTATGCCCCAAAATATGATCATTCTTTCAATTCATACTTGATGCATGATCAAAGAGAAGAGATCAGTGGAACAATGAAATGTGCTGAGCAAAAATGTAAACGCAACATGCAACAATTTCAAATATATTATTCAGTTACATTTCATAGAAGGAAATCAGTCAATTGAAATACACTGAACTAAAATATAAACACAGCATGTAAAGTGTCGGTTCCATGTTTCATAAGCTGAAATAACAGATCCCAGACATTTTCCAATCGCGCAAAAACGTATTTCTCTCAGATTTTGTGAACAAATGTATTTAAATCCCTGTTAGTGAGCATTTCTCCTTTGCCAAAATAATCCATCTACCTGACAGGTGTGGCATATCAAGAAGCTGATTAAACAGCATGATCATTACACAGGTGCACTTTGTGCTGGGGACAATAAAAGGCCACTCTAAAATGTGCAATTTTGTCACCCAACACAATAACACAGATGTCTCAAGTTTTAAGGAAGTGTGCAATTGGCATGCTGACTGCAGGAATGTCCACCAGAGCTGTTGTCAGTTAATTTCTCTACCATAAAATGCGTCCAACTTCGTTTTAGAGAATATGGCAGTACGTCCAACCGGCATCACAACCGCAGACCATGTGTAACCACGTCAGCCCAGGACCTCCACATCCGGCTTGCGGGATGGTCTCAGACCAGCCACCAAGACAGCTGATGAAACTGAGGAGTATTTCTGTCTGTAATAAAGCCCAATTGTGGGGAAAAACTCATTCTGATTGGCTGGGCTTGGCCCAGCCATGTGAAATCCATAGATTAGGGCCTAATTTATTTCAATTGATTGATTTCCTTATATGAACTGTAAGTCAGTGAAATTGTTGCATGTCACGTTTATATTTTTGTTCAGTATATACACATATAGATTGCTATTTTTTCACTGGCTCTCTTGTACTGGCTCTATGCACACTCACTAGACTCTACCCACACACTCACATTCCATGCTGTGGAGAATTATTCTCCGCTCTGCTGGAGAGTGTTTTTCTCCACTTATACAGGAGTAATAAAGGCCTAGTGTATTCATTTGGTGGGATTTTTTATATATATATATATATATATACAGTTGAAGGCGGAACTTTACATACACTTGGGTTAGAGTCATTAAAACTAGTTTTTCAACCACTCCACAAATTTCTTGTTAACAAACTATAGTTTTGGCAAGTCGGTTAGGACATCTACTTTGTGCATGACACAAGTAATTTTTCCAACAATTGTTTACAGACAGATTATTTCACTTATAATTCACTGTATCACAATACCAGTGACTCAGAAGTGTACATAAACTAAGTTGACTGTGCATTTAAACAGCTTGGAAAATTCCTGAAAACGATGTCATGGCTTTAGAAGCTTCTGATGAGCTAATTTACATCATTTGAGTCAATTGGAGGTGTACCTGTGGATGTATTTCAAGACCTACCTTCAAACTCAGTGCTTTTGTGCTTGACATCATGGGAAAATTAAAATACATTTCAGCCAACCTCCACAAGTCTGGTTCATCCTTGGGAGCAATTTCCAAACACCTGAAGGTACCACATTCATCTGAACAAACAATAGTAGGCAAGTATAAACACCATGGGACCACGCAGCCGTCATACCGCTCAGGAAGGAGATGTCTGTCTCCTAGAGATGAACGTACTTTGGTGCGAAAGGTGCAAATCAATCCCAGAACAACAGCAAAAGACCTTGTGAAGATGCTGGAGGAAACAGGTACAAAAGTATCTATATCCACAGTAAAACGAGTCCTATATCGACATAACCTGAAAGGCCGCTCAGCAAGGAGGAAGCCTTTGCTCCAAAACCGCCATAAAAAAAGCCAGATTACGGTTTGCAACTGCAGCATCATGTTTTAGGGGTGCTTTGCTGCAGGAGGGACTGGTGCACTTCACAAAATACATGGCATCATGAGGAAAGAAAATTATGTGGATATATTGAAGCAACATCTCAAGACATCAGTCAGGAAGTTAAAGTATGGTCGCAAATGGGTCTTCCAAATGGACAATGACCCCAAGCATACTTCCAAAGTTGTGGCAAAATGGATTAAGGACAACAAAGTCAATGTATTGGAGTGTCCATCACAAAGCCCTGACCTCAATCCTATAGAGAATTTGTGGGCAGAACTGAGAAAGTGTGTGTGAACAAGGAGGCCTACAAACCTGACTCAGTTACACCAGCTCTGTCAGGAGGAATGGGCCAACATTCACCCAACTTATTGTGGGAAGCTTGTGGAGGGCTACCTGAAACGTTTGACTTAAATTAAACAATTCAAAGGCAATGCTTGTTGTTTTTAGCTAAGGTGTATGTAAACTTCCGACTTCAACTGTGTGTATGTATATATATATATATATTTATTTGTATTTATCAGCGAGTGTTGCGGCCCGTCAGCACCCCTACTCCCCGTGGCTATGACTGGTACTCTTTGTATATTGCCTCGTTATTGGTATTTTATTGTCTTACTATGTCTTTTTTTAATTTAGCAAATATCTGTCTTACTTTTGGACTCTGCATTGTTGGGAATGGACTCGCAAGGAAGCCCTTCACGGTAAAGTCTACACCTTTTGAATTCGGGGCATGTGATGAATACAATTCGATTTGATTAAACCTAATGTCTTTGGCTGAGAGAAGATAGGGGTCTTTGAGTTCATGGTGTAGTCTGTATTTTCCCCTTAATAGGACTTTAGTGACCGCTCTCTACCTTGGTTCCCATCAATCACGACTGTCTATACACACTTCCAACAGCTATGGCGGAACAAGTGGGTGCAGGGGTGGGTACACGAACACACAAATGTGACCGGCCGGCTCCGTTCAGTCATGTCTAAATTTAGAAATTATGTTTTTTACATTGGATAAAAGTAGAGCTATAAAATGATATCATACACTACAGTTGAGTAACAAAGGGAAATTAATTCTGCTTTGAAGGTTTATAAACGTGTAACCTCACTTTTGAGAAAATGAATGTTTGAATGTTTTAGTACCTACTGGAGAGCTCTTCTTTGTCTACACCCATTCAGCATTGTTCACACCCTCTCAAGCTTTAGCCCCACCCATCTCTTTAAGGGTTGATCCGAGCGTTCTGTCCTAACAACAACGGCCTAAGCTAACTGGCTAACTTTGGCTAGCTACTTTCAGATAAAAATGAGAGAACAGCTCACTCTGACCATTTCACTCGCCCTAGCAGAGCTGGTTAGGCTGTTTTATGTCATCCAGAGCGTTGGTGACTGCAACTGTGCTGCTGGCAACAATTTCATTATGCTTTTTTTTGCCAACGTTTACTGACACCGGCCATGTTAAAACGGGTATTGAGTGTTCGTAAATTCGTCAGTTATTCTTCGCTCTGGCACACTCAGACTAGTGTGCTCTGAAATCGGAGTAGATAGCTAGAGCGAATTTACCAGCTACGTCGATCAACAGCCATCGTTTCGCAGTGACATCATGAACATTCTGTTGAAATGGATACTTGCATAGTGGAGTCTTTTGTTAAGATGTAGCTAGCTAGCTAAACACCGAACCATAATCCAAACTCATGCATGAATCTGCAGGTAGCTAACCAACTAGGTTCAATGTTAGCTAGCTAACATTAGGCTATAACTAGCAAATCAAATGGCTCTGCGATGCAAATAATATTACTACACAGATCATACATGTAACGTTAGCTAGCGGGTCAGCTAACGTTAGCTAGTGAGCTAACAGTACACTTTAACTTGAAATAAAAACACTTTCTGACAAAATTAGAAATGTGTAATATGAAAATGTAGCTTGCTTCACTATTTTACCCGTATACATGGCTGGAGAATTCTCCCTCTCTGTCACGGATGCCAAGGTTGGCTAATGAGGCTAGCTAACGAGCTATTACTGTGTATAACAGGCAGCGAATGAGCTAAAGCAACATTACCCAGGAGGAGGGCAGCTAAATTAGCATATAGCAAAGTTCTGGCACAACGAGCACTGCGTGCGTGGAGGTTGGATAAACCCTAACCTGTAGGGACCTGAGGCCTCATTTATCAATCATACATAAGCACAAATCTGTGCATAATCCATGAGTGAGATCATTTCCATGCAGTGTGAGATTCATCAACATGAACATTTGCATGAGAGTGTGCATACATTTGGACATTAGACCAGTGGAAATCTGTCCTTTGTTCTGATGTTTTGGTCCAACCGCTGTGTCTTTGAGCGGCAGAGTAGGTGATGAATGGATGATCTCCGTATGTGTGGTTCTCAACATGAAGCATGGAGGAGGAGGTGTGATGGTGCTTTTCTGGTGACACTGTCAGTGATTTATTTATGATTCATGGCACACTTTACCAGCATGGCTACCACAGCATTCTGCAGCGATACGCCATCCCATCTGGTTTGCGCTTAGTGGGACAATAATTTGTTTTTCAACAGGACAATGACACAACACACATCCAGGCGGTGTAAGGGATATTTGACCAAGGAGAGTGATGGAGTGCTGCATCAGATGGCCTGGCCTCCACAATCACCCAACCTCCACCCAGTTGAGATGGTTTGGAATGAGTTGGACCGCAGAGTGAAGAAAAAGCAGCCAACAAGTGCTCAGCATATGTGGGACGTCCTTCAAGACTGTTGGAAAAGCATTCCAGGTGAAGCTGGTTGAGAGAATGCCAAGTGTGCAAAGCTGTCATCAAGGCAATGGGTGGCTACTTTGAAGAATCTCAAATATGTTTAGATTTTTTTAACACTTTTAGGCTTACTACATGATTCCATATGTGTTATTTCATAGTTTTGCTGTCTTCACTATCAATCTACAATAAAAAATAAAGAAAAACCCTTGAATGAGTAAGTGTCTCCAAACTTTTGACTGGTACTGTATATTTTGCCATTTCTAAAGCAACTTGAATTGTCTTAATGGTCCTCTCTTGGTAGCTATGTTTTCATTTTTACTGGTCCAACCACAACTGAGCCAAATAAAACATTTTGGTCATACTAAATCTCTGACCCTTTGACCTCTATTTCAGTCATAGGCTATTTCATGGTATGGCATTGTATATTCCCACAGGCTTTAAAGGGATGATTTTGACCATATATGGTTAATTAGGGGTGTTTCTAAATGCAAATAGCCAAAGTTGAGCACAAGCACTGTGGCTGAGAACAATTGGTATTTTTTAACGGTTATGTCCTACCACTGTGTGTATAAAGTTCGTAGAACTGTTTGATAAATCACATTTTTCTATGCATACGAACATTCTAAATTCCATTCAGAAGTACTACGCAATATTGATAAATAAGGACGGGCACAACACTTCATGGGGTGGAGGTGGAATAAACCAAGAACTATATACACCTGGACATGTACAACACTTCATGGGGTGGAGGTGGAATAAACCAAGAACTATATACACCTGGACATGTACAACACTTCATGGGGTGGAGGTGGAATAAACTAAGAACTATATACACCTGGACATGTACAACACTTCATGGGGTGGAGGTGGAATAAACTAAGAACTATATACACCTGGACATGTACAACACTTCATGGGGTGGAGGTGGGATAAACCAAGAACTATATACACCTGGACATGTACAACACTTCATGGGGTGGAGGTGGAATAAACCAAGAACTATATTCACCACTCACACATCCATTTTCAAGCATGGTGGTGGCTGCCTTTTTTAGGACTAGGGAGTTTTTTAGGATAAAAAAGAAATCTGGTTCAGTCTGCTTTCCACCAGTCACAATAACCGAAAACACAAGGCCGAATCTACACTGGAGTTGCTTACTAAGAAAACATTGAAGGTTCCTGAGTGGCCAGGTTACAGTTTTGACTTAAATCACCTTGAAAATCTATGGTAAGACCTGAAAATGGTTGTCTAGCAATGATCAGCAACCAATTTGACAGAGCTTTTGAAAATAATAATGGGCAAATGTTGCACAGATGTGCTAAGCTCTTAAAGTCTTAACTCAGAAAGACTCACAGCTGTAATCACTGCCAAAAGTGATTATAAGATGTATTGACTCAGGGAGTTGAATACTTTATTTATTTTTTACAAAATGTTAGAATTTTTATTTCACTTTGACATTACAGTATTGTTTGTTGACACAAATTGACAATGAAATCCATTTGAATCCCCCTTTGTAACAACACAATGTGGGTAAAGTCAAGGTGTGTGAATACTTTCTGAAGGTACTGTATCTGACCTTTATAAACGGAATACCCATTGTTACCCTCTTATCTTCAATGCTAATGAAATATGTTGATGAAGAAGGGAGGAATGACAGCCATTCAGAGAGAGAGACATGGAGGATGGAGCAAGGGGAGGAAAGGGGATAGAGAGAGAGAGAAAATAGAGGGTGGTGAACAGAGATAGAGAGTAAGAAAGGAGAGAGATAAGAGGGAGAAATGAAGAGATGAGGAAAGGGGAGAGACAGAGAGAGAGAGAATCTAGAGAGGTGAACATAGATAGTAAGAGAGGAGAGAGATAAGAGGGAGAGTGATAGATAGATTGTCCCTTTCATGTTCTCCTTTTATAAGTCCACTACATGAAGCCCATAGAGTGGCTCCTCTCCTCTCCCCTCATTTGCTAGGTGATTATAATGAAAGGTCCTTAATGATGTTATCTGTACAGCTGTCCTGGAGGCTCCTGCTGGGTCACACCAGGGTTAGCACTGCCTGCACTAGGCTAATGGATGGCTGCGACACCACATCCTCTGTACAGTGCCTTGAAAAAGTATTCATCCCCCTTGGCGTTTCTCCTATTTTGTTGCATTACAACCTGTAATTGAAATGGATTTGAATTTGGATTTCATAAAATGGACATACACAAAATAGTCCAAATTGGTGAAGTGAAATTTAGCAAAAAATTGGTGCGTGCATATGTATTTACCCCCTTTGCTATGAAGCTCCTAAATAAGATCTGGTGCAACCAATTACCTTCAGAAGTCACATAATTTGTTAAATAAAATCCACCTGTATACAATCTAAGTGTCACATGATCTCAGTAAATATACACCTGTTCTGAAAGGCCCCAGATTCTGACACACCACTAAGCAAGGGGCAACACCAAGCAAACGACACCATGAAGACCAAGGAGCTCCCCAAAGAGGCCAGGGACAAAGTTGTGGAGAAGTACAGATCAGGATTGGGTTATAAAAAGCATGCTCAAGTTTTCAGTTTTTTTGTTGTATTTCTTGTTTGTTTCACAATAAAAAAAGTGGTAATATTGTGTAAATCAAATGATACAAGCCCCCCAAAATCTATTTTAATTCCAGGTTGTAAGGCAACAAAATAGGAAAAATGCCAAGGGGGGAAAACTTTCGCAAGCCACTGTATGTGTGGTTGGGGGGACGGGGGTTATGTGTGTGTGTGTGTGCGTCACTCTGATCCTATGGACCCTGACACTATGCACTACAGCTCTATGTTTCTCATTCTACCTGCTACACCTCCAACACCATGGTCATTAAACTACAATTCACACCATTGTGGACAACTGTATTACAATCACTTCATCTTTGGCTGCTTTTTGTAGTAATTTAGAGATGGAGAGAAAAATGGAGAGATGAGAGAGAGATGGAAGGAGAGCGATACAAGGGGGGCATTGAACGAGGTGAATATAAAATCACTCCCACACACACCTTGTTCTCTACCTCTCTCTGTCCCACCACTCACACATCCAGCCACACATAGAAGCCTCCACTAGCTCCACTACCTGTCTGCCTGATTACAAGGATATAAGGATTAGTCACGCCTAGAAAGGGAACAAACTCCTGTCGTCTCCTTGATGTGTCCCAAGGCGCCAGGCAGGAGAACATGAGCATCTGCTGGCAACACTTTAGTCACATCCTCTCTGCTCTGCTCGCTCGCCCGCCCGCCCGCCCGCCCGCCCGCCCGCCCGCCCGCCCGCTGGGAGGGAGGGAGGGAGACAGAGAGAGATGTGGAGATACTGAGGCTTCAGCTATAGTTGCTTTCACACACCTGCACGTGTGTGTTCACACACATACCAGTATATACACACACACACGTGACTGAACCTATCTGCACAACTCAAAACTGTGCTCACCTGTTGAGCTAAAGCCTAGGCACTAGCTTGGGGACAATGATGATGACAAGGACGATGATGACAGAGATAATGACGAAGATTATGACACACTTTTCATTCGATTTGAAAGTGCTTTGCATTGTGTGTGGGGTAACTCACCCAACACCCCATCCACCACCGATGTGTAGCACCTGCCTGGTTACACCAGCACTTTCCTACAATCAATTCTCCTACAGTACCATAGTAACTTTACAGAGCCATCCTTGTTTAATCTGTGTCTCTCTCCCTGTATCTATCTACCACTCTGCGCTAGCGAGACAAACAGATGTTCTCTCTCCTCCAGCAACATCAATAACACTCCTATCCCAGCAAGCGCTCTGTGTTAGGCTCAATCTGTTGCAAACAACAGCCAATTACGGTTAAATCCAGCCTCAATGCTTCCAAAACAGTCCCCAAACACTGTGGGGCAGCCTCAGGCATCATCTCAGGCTACCTGCTCCATGGCTGGTTTTCTTTAGAAGTCCAGCAGAGTCCTGCTCCTGTTATTAAAGGCCTCCTTTTTAAAATGGCCCTTTTTGTATGATGTTTTTAGGGAGAGGGAGTCGGCTAAGTAAGAATAGTCAATAGCCATGAGTTAGGCTTATTAGCTACCCCATTGACTGCACAGTGTCTGGCAGCAGTTTAAAACCGCTGAGCCTCGAGCATCTCCCCCTTCAAGCTAATGAGCAGTCATTTTGATTGCAACATTTTAACAGCGTAATTAAATCATTTCATATATGCTCTTGCAAATGTTTATGAAGGTCTAAGGTAACATTAGAATATGATTACAATTATAAACAATTATAAACAAAATAGCATTTTCATTCGTTTATGTTACTGTCGGCTTTATGTAAAAAATAAAAATAAATCAGGTGTTCAATTGATTTTATTGGTGGAGTGTCTTTGTTAAAAATCTAAAACAGAAAGTGTATGTGTTGGAACTGGTTACCAGCTTCTTTTTATAAAAATAACAAAAACACCAAGACTCATGGGCAGTAAGACGCGCGGTGAAATTATGAAAACAGCAGTATCCTAAACATTATTATAACCACCAAGTGTGCTTCACAAATAGCGAAAATCAGCACCAAAGCAATACTAATGAATTATAATGAATATAAAACTGTCGATATGACAGCATTTAAAAATATTCAGGTACGTTGGATACCATGGCGAATTTCTGTTTCATCAAAATGGAGGTAAAGCATGATCTCTCTGAAGCGATCACATGACATGGTTTCTCCAAAGAAAAGTATCTCACCAGAAGCTCTCCATACACACGCTCTTTCCACCGAATGCTCCACGGAGATACAGGATTGAAATGAACACTTCCAGCTCATCAACAGACAGATTCCAGGCAGTGTCTCCTTGCTCCGTGTGCACCTTAGCCACGGTACAGTCCCTGAATGCTGTAGCATGTCCAGGTCACATAAACAACGGAAGCTGGTGAGTGTATTGCTGATGTTGTTTTTTGCTTGAGATGTAGAGCCTGCTATCTCAGTGATGACATTTTGTGCTGATAATCAGCCCGTAGTATTGTCACCGTCTCGTTCCATCTACATGGTGTCGTCCCTTCCACTCTCCTATCTCACTGTTTAATTTGGTGGTGGCGTGGGCACCTTAGTGAGCACCGTTCTGGATGTGTTTGCATTTAGGCCTTGGAGGTGTAGGTTATTCTGGCTGAGGTTCAGAATCAGATGAATAATCAGAGATGTCATCATTAATTTCCTCCCCGCCCTCTGAGTCGTTTTCATTCAGATCTTGTAGCACCGCTAACTTAGCATGTGCATCCATTCGTCTTGGTCTTCTTGCCATTGTAAATTACACAGGCTATCACTGTGTACTCCAAGTAGACTAGAGTAGACCAATAAGACTGCTTGGATTCGGTGGACTGATATCGAGTACATACCATATAGAATAGATTCTTCATTCACAACTGGTGATTACATAATTATCCTCTTCCCCTCGCTCATCAACTCCCCCATTCTCCCCATCCTACTTTACTTCATTTATTTCAGATTTTGTTATATGTGTGAAAATAGTTTCGATATATTTTCGGTTCAGTTTTGAGGCAATTATCGGGGTGATTAGCACCTGGGCACGGCACATTCCAGTGTTGGGAGAAGGAGTGGAGCGGGCCCTACTGTCGGGAGAAGGAGTGGAGCGGGCCCTACTGTCGGGAGAAGGCGTGGAGGGGGCCCTACTGTCGGGAGAAGGAGTGGAGGTGGCCCTACTGTCGGGAGAAGGAGTGGAGCGGGCCCTACTGTCGGGAGAAGGAGTGGAGCGGGCCCTACTGTCGGGAGAAGGAGTGGACGGGCCCTACTGTCGGGAGAAGGAGTGGAGCGGGCCCTACTATCGGGAGAAGGAGTGGAGCGGACCCTGCTGTCGGGAGAAGGAGTGGAAGGGGCCCTACTGTCGGGAGAAGGAGTGGAGGGGGCCCTACTGTCGGGAGAAGGAGTGGAGGGGGCCCTACTGTCGGGAGAAGGAGTGGAGGGGGCCCTACTGTCGGGAGAAGGAGTGGAGGGGGCCCTACTGTCGGGAGAAGGAGTGGAGCGGGCCCTACTATCGGGAGAAGGAGTGGAGCGGGCCCTACTGTCGGGAGAAGGAGTGGAGCGGGCCCTACTGTCGGGAGAAGGAGTGGACGGGCCCTACTGTCGGGAGAAGGAGTGGAGGGGGCCCTACTGTCGGGAAAAGGAGTGGAGCGGGCCCTACTGTCGGAAGAAGGAGTGGAGCGGGCCCTACTGTCGGGAGAAGGAGATGCAATGGGAGAAAACCCCCCCAAAATAAAACTGGTTATAACTCCAGTTCTGTTTGTGATGTTAAGATTCTAACAACGACAGTGTGTTAAATAGACTTATTTAGGAAAAGTCCAGGTCAGAGGGGGGCATGACATCAAAAATGGTAGTAATATTTTATTTATTTATTAATGAACAGTCAAAATGGCTGCTTTAGCAGTTCTAGTGTTAGATTAGCTAGCCTAGCGACAACACTGTCTGGCTGCTGTTTAAACAAGCTAGCTAGATAGTGTTTTTTTCGGCTTCTGTGTGGGGAGGGGAGGATTATCAATGGGTTGACTGGTTGTCAATAGGTTGACTGGTTGTCATTGGGTTGACTGGTTTTCAATACTCTCATGTTCATAATATCCCTCACACCTCACCTTTAAGTCCTGAATGTTAGTATTTACACAACTTGCTTAGGCTTAAACCATGACATACTCCAGAAGGGTTCAGTATCAGTAAGCATCCTGCTAAACAGTTGTTCACATTGACAGTAATACAAAAAAAATTGCTAAACAATAATTTCACCATTTCACATAGACAGCACAACTGTTGAGGCTGTCTGATCTGAACTGAATAGAAAGCAGAATGATAGAGAGAGAGAGAGAGAGAGGGAGACAGAGAGAGAGAGAACGACAGCTGCGCTGACAAAGGGACCAGGAAGTGGTAAATAATAATGTGAGATAGATAATGAGTCACTGCTGGGCTGACACACACACACACACACACACACACACACACACACACACACACACAGAAATACAGGCCTGGAACAAACTCTGATTCAACACTTTCAGGAACATTAAAATCATTCAATATTTACCATCTCCCACAGATGGAACTGAATTTTCCCCCACTTTAATTTGTTTGCACAATATTGCATGATACTCCATGGTGGGGACAAACAGAGATGGACTAGACATGGAGATTCATTCAAATTTAAATTAGGAAAATCGGGTGCCTAGACATTGCACATATATTAATATATTTTAAATAGGCAGTCTGCCTTTATATTCTTGTTAACCCAGGCGAGACAGTGGATTGTGGAAAGTATTGAGTGCTTTACGGTCGAACATACTGTAAAAGCGCTAGCGTTTCCACCAATAGGGCAGGGTGTTATTAGAGATGGGCTCGGTCAATATGAGCCTAACCACCTGTGAGATGGGCTTGGTCAATACAAGCCTAACCACCTGTGACACATTTACCATATTCAATCTCTGTTTGACATGATGCTATAATAGCCTCCTCCATCTCTCTTTCTCTACATCCCCCTCTCTCTCTGTCTTTGCTCTCTTTCTCCCTACCTCTCTCAAATTAATTCAATTTAATTTCAATGGTGCTTTATACACATGTAAATAAGGCTAAAACAGAAGGGTTTTGTTTCGGTCTCTCTCGCTCTCCTCTCTTGTCAAAACACCTCTGTTATTCCGATGAAGGACCTGACACTAGTATGGTAGTTGCATATAAACAGAGAGAGTTGCATAGACATTTACATCCTAATTTGATAGCAGAGCAACATAAACCTAATCCTAATTTGATAGCAGAGCAACATAAATCTCTAAAATCCAATCTACAGTGTACTTTTAATTTATAGTTTTAGTCAATTAGGCTTGGGTGGTATCCAGGTTTTCATATCTCCATACCGTTCTTCATACCGTTCTTCTACCATCCCGGGATTTATGTTATTACTGACAAAGCACACAAGGGGGTGCTAGAAATGCAAAAAAACAACATTGGGCTTACCAGAATGCTAACAAAATTAGCACAAGTAATAGCAAAATCACATAGATAAATGCTAGTAGGATGCTAACGAGCGAAAAGGAACATAAACAAACTGCTTTATTTCTTTAACTAGGCAAGTTAGTTAAGAGCAAACTCTTATTCACAATGACAGCCTACCGGGGAACAATGGGTTAACTGTTGACAGATGTTTTACCTTGTTAGCTCAGGGATTCCATCCAGCAACTGTTTGGTTTCTGGGCTAACGCTCAAACCACTAGGCTACCTGCCACCCCTTTATCTCCTAACGTATTGCACAAGTAGTTACAAATATTCAAATGTATTGAAAAACTTAAAATAAATAGATTTGACGGTTTTGAAAAACCAGACTGTGGCTTTTTCCAAAACATTATTGTTTTTTAAAAATTGAACCTTTATTTAACTAGGCAAGTCAGTTAAGAACAAATTCTTATTTACAGTGACGGCCTACCGGGGAACAGATGGTTAACCTCCGTGTTCAGGGGCAGAATGACAGATGTTTTACCCTGTTAGCTCAGGGATTCGATCCAGCAAACGTTCGGTTTCTTGGCCAACGCTCTAACCACTAGGATACCTGCCACCCCAAGTACCCCATCATACTGTATATACGGTATAAGCCTAACATGTAACATTAAGAAGCATTTCAAATGAAGAAATTAGGACATTGCCGTGGTTACTACGTTTCATCCAACCATCTGCTATTACCTCACGGGAAGGCCCCTACACGGCAAAATGAGACCATGCCATCGGACTAAGGTCACCGCTAAATATGCATCCCAGTCGCCTGGAAAATAAGTATATAATGAGCAGGTAGGTAGCCATGTTGGCTCAAAGCATGGTGACCTCATAGTGTTTACACCTGTCCTGGCTCGTCATGCAGGCATGGGGTGAGAGGGAGTGGAGCAGGGCAAGAGCCATTAGTGGATCTGGAGAGGAGCCATTTTGGCTCTGTGCTGCTCAGTGGGGTTGTGCCACCTGTCAACATGCCAAAGCCCAGCATAAAGTAACTCCAGATGAAGGGTCCCTCAGGCCCCCAGCACTTTAACACACTAATATCTTACACTGAGCCACGGGGCTCTGGCTTTTGTGTGTGTGTGTGTGTCTGTGTGTGTGTGCTAGCTAAGTAAGATTTAGATGAGAAAGAGACAGAGGGAAGAGTGGAAGCAAGAGCGTGTGTGTATAATTCTGTGAGTGTCTGGCTAAAGTACAATTTGTCTGATCTCTCTGTCTCTCTCGGATCCATCCCATAATTACACACTTTGAGCTGCCATAGTAACAGCATAACAGCATTCCTAATTTCCTTTGCCCAGCATGCATTTAACCATGCTGTAAGATGGAATATATCATCCACTGTAGGCCACTAGCTAGCTAGCCAATATGAATTACACCCTCTGTTCAGATCAATCAGCAGGGTGCTTATTCAATGAGGAAGTTACTCTGAAGTGAACCAGTAATACTCTCCCAAATGCCATCTATATCATTTCCCCTGTGATAATACCCATGATTTCACATTCTGCATACAACATCAATCAGGAGATGAATAAATGCATTTTTCGAACAGATGTGTTTGTGATACTAATGCAATTTATTAGACTTGGCCTGGGCTACAAATGCTCCTTGTTTTGTATAAGTAAACACGAACACATACACCATATTGTGTGTATGTGCATACGTGCGTACATCTATGCATAATGTCAAGACTGAGTGTGTAGTGTGTCATTATGAGGGTTAAACTCCAGTGTTTAATGACCCACAATTTGTCACCTCCTCCTCCTGTGATAGACCAGGCAGGAATAATGACTGAGTCCCAGACACTGAGTGACTCCATTGTAATTAACCAACACTAGATTACATTACAACGCCTCGTTTCATGGCTGTCTATTGTTACCATTCTCCTTAGCTTAGACGATGGAGCCAGCTGGATTGTTCAGATTTCGTAACTAGTGCTTGGAATGCCAAGACTTATTGTGATGAATGCCAAGACTTATTGTGATGAATGCCAAGACTTATTGTGATGAATGCCAAGACTTATTGTGATGAATGCCAAGACTTATTGTGATGAATGCCAAGACTTATTGTGATGAATGCCAAGACTTATTGTGATGAATGCCAAGACTTATTGCGATGAATGCCAAGACGTATTGTGACGAATGCCAAGACGTATTGTGACGAATGCCAAGACTTATTGTGACGAATGCCAAGACTTATTGTGACGAATGCCAAGACGTATTGTGACGAATGCCAAGACGTATTGTGACGAATGCCAAGACGTATTGTGATGAATGCCAAGACTTATTGTGACGAATGCCAAGACTTATTGTGACGAATGCCAAGATGGCCAAAACATCAAGGAGTGAAAGCTGCACCGGTATTTCCTTCCAGTGTAAAGATATCCACAAACACATTCAATGTTAAAAAGGAAGTACTTAGATGGAAGTTTTTTGGTAGGTTGTTGTGGCATTGGATAGGTAGCTGGGGAAGCTAAGTATAGCACACTGGGAACCAACGCAGCATCTGTTTATGAAGCCGGCGTTGCTTAGCAAACGAGTGTCATGCCAACCGGCAATCCGGTAGCATTCGTGGCACAGAGCTCCATGGCGACGCCTGGGTTCCCATGTGGCAGCAACTGTAACAAGAGCTCAAAAACAATCAGCGTTGCCATCTCCACATGGTGTTAAACTTCACACTCTATCCTAACCGCAAACAAGGCTTCTGGACTAACTTCTAATTAGGTAACTTTTGTTTCTTATTCCACCGACCTGGAGAGTCAAACACTGCACACAGAGAGACAAATCAACTCAGCAGACTGTGGTTCAACACAAACTGTGGCTTTGGATCTGGTGTGGAGCCCAAAGGCTTTGAAACATGGAGCCAAAGAGCAAATATAATCCCACAGGATAAAATCAACTCACACCCAATCAATATTCAAATGCACGATGGCTACTCTGTCTTCATATTCTTTCTTTCTGCCCTTCCTCCTCTTTTGTTCCCTCCCTCTTAGGCTAATCTCTCTTGCTCTATTGTCACTGTGTCTGGCACTCCCTTTCCCACTCTCTCTCTCTCTCTCTCTCTCTCTCTCTCTCTCTCTCTCTCTCTCTCTCTCTCTCTCTCTCTCTCTCTCTCTCTCTCTCCCTCCATTTACCCATCCATCAATTGCTCTCCTATATGTCTTTCTCTCCTTGTCTGAATTATGGTGCGCACCACTCAGGGTCAATCTGGTATGTCTGTCTGTCTGTAGTTCCCCAAAGTTGTTGTGCTTTTGTCAACAAGTATCCAGCCACGGGTGGATTCACTGTCCCAGAAGATGATCCTTCAATGCATAGAGATGGAATAACCTTCTCTTGCTCCAGCTCTTTTTCTCTTCCTCTAACTTTTGAACATTCTGGAATATTCGGCCTGTCCCAGAATGCTTTGCTCCATAGGACCCGCCTTTAGGTTATCAAAAGAATAAAAGATAAGATATTGAATTTGACCTTTACTACTATAGCCCATAGAAAGACATTGAATAACACATTCATAAATGGCAAAAATAGTCAAAAAATGTACTTTAAGGAATACGGTTTTGAAGTGTCTGTCCTATATCAAGAAGATATAAGAAAGCTCAGGAAATATATATATATATATATTTATCCCCTTATTTTTAAGAAAGCTCAGAAAATATATATATATTTATCCCCTTACTTTTATTGGCACAAAACTACCTCCATACCTCCATTCATTTGTATGAGTTACCTTTAGACGAGTCCCGTGACACTTGTGGTGAACACCATCTTGTTCGTGAGAGTCTCCCCTTTCTACAGTGGGGTCATATTAGTTTGTAGCCCAAAACGGTTTGGACACTACAGACAAAAGTTGGCACATTAGTGTTACCGACTACAAACGAGTCCTTTTCGGATGCTCCAGACATTTTCGTGAGAAGACCGTTTTCCAGAATGCTTCATGGTCTACAAACAGCACTGTAGCTCTGTCACTTTGCACCGCAACCCATGCAAAAAAACATATCTCCAGCTTAAAATTAAACTGACAGATTTTTATGGGGATTTTTGTATTACGTTACTTAGATTGCCAGGTCAGTACAATCCCCCCAAGCTGAGTGTCAATGCATATTATCATCTAAAACAATGTAACATACTAGTTAGTATTGTTAATGGACGCTTGGCTGCAGAAAATCAGCAGAACCACTATCTGGAATTGTGCCCCCGTGGTCATTGTAATAACTGCATTATTTCATGGATGGAAGTCTGGCACCTGTGAACATAACATCACATCACTACGCAGCTCTGACGACTTGGACTACAGGGCCAGTCTAAGACTGGTGTAAAAAGGGGAATAAATAATGAATGAAGAGACAGAGAGAGAGACAGACAAAGGTGGCCAGGGTATCAAAGACAGCAGGCGTCTGGAGCGATATAAGTCAAAGAGAGGTCAGATCTATCCAGTAGGTACCCATGTAGAAGACCACACACACACACACACGCACGCACGCACGCACGCACGCACGCACACACACACGCACTAAGCACTAAGCACCAAGCACTTTCAGTCAGTGATATTAACCAGGGACAGCCCTATAAAGCCCTGTAGTGAGAGTGTGCTATTGAGAATGTGTGGGCTCTTCCATTTGTGCTCCGGAGTGATGACAGAGGTAATCTGAGCATACTAAAGCGGGGGAGGCTCTGAGTCATAGGAACAGAGAGAGAGAGCAGAAAAAGAGAGGAGAGGACGGGAGGGGAAGAGAAAGAGAGACCAGAGTTTCTCAGAAGCCTATTTATGAAGTGAAAAATGTCCTTCTTTTCAACAATGAGTGTTAAGCATCCATTTCCCACTGCCCTGCAGTCACAAATCACGGAGAAGCGCCACAGGATACGGAGACAATATAAATAGAGAGAGACAGAGGAAGGAAAAGAAAGGGAGTGTAATGTTTGTCGTCCTCGTCTGAGGAGGAGTAGGAGAGATCGGACCAATATGCAGCGTGGTACGTGTCCATGTTAATTTATTCAACAGAACACTAAACAAAATAACAACGGAGAATGAAACGAAAAAGTTCTGAAAGGTGACATACACTAAACAGAAAACATTCACCCACAAAACACAGGTGGGAAAAGGCTACCTAAGTATGACTCTCAATCAGAGACAACGAACGACACCTGCCTCTGATTGAGAACCATACCAGGCCAAACACATAAACACAACATAAACCCCAACTCAAGCCCTGACCATACTAACACAAAGACAAAATAAAGGAACTAAGGTCAGAACGTGACAGGGAGGGCAAGGAGAGAGTGATGGAAAGAAAGATATGAGGGCTAACATGCTGACCACACTGCTCGTATTACATGCGCAAGAGTTGCAAAAAAATAAGTAGCCAAGAGCTAAAATAGAACTTGGCTCTATTTTTTTACGCTTGACACGCTGCAAGTCCCAGCCTCTCCCATCTCCTCATTGGTTTTTTGGAGCCTATACCCATGCGGATGATTGAAAGTTGAACTGAGGTCCACACTCCAGTCCAGTAGTAGTAATGCACCTTAAAGTTGGTTGCCAACTGCCATATAAATTCCAAAGAAGAAGAAGAAGACTGGGGGAGAGATCACTAGAAACTAACTCGGTTTAGTGTTTCATTTCTAGGTTGGCCTAGTATGGTTCCCAATCAGAGGCGGCTGTCTATCGTTGTCTCTGATTGGGGATCATATTTAGGCAGCCTTTTCCACCTGTTGTGTGTGGGATCTTGTTTTTATATTGTAGCCTTTTTGCCCTACAAAGCTGCACGTTCGTTTTGTTACTCTTTATTGTTTTGTTGCTGGTTCACATGAATAAATATGATGAACGCCTTCCACGCCTCACCTTGGTCCAATCCTTCCAACAACGATTGTTATAGAAAGAGAGGAACTGACAGGGGGAAAGAGAAGAACTGACACAGGGAGAAAGAGAAGAACTGACAAGGGGAAAGAGAAGAACTGACAGGGGGAAAGAGAAGAAAGAGAAGAACTGACAGGGGGAAAGAGAAGAGCTGACAGGGGGAAAGAGAAGAGCTGACAGGGGGAAAGAGAAGAAAGAGAAGAACTGACAGGGGGAAAGAGAAGAGCTGACAGGGGGAAAGAGAAGAACTGACACAGGGAGAAAGAGAAGAACTGACAAGGGGAAAGAGAAGAGCTGACAGGGGGAAAGAGAAGAACTGACAGGGGGAAAGAGAAGAACTGACAAGGGGAAAGAAGAGCTGACAGGGGGAAAGAGAAGAGCTGACAGGGGGAAAGAGAAGAAAGAGAAGAACTGACAGGGGGAAAGAGAAGAGCTGACAGGGGGAAAGAGAAGAAAGAGAAGAACTGACAAGGGGAAAGAGAAGAAAGAGAAGAACTGACAAGGGGAAAGAGAAGAAAGAGAAGAACTGACAAAGGGAAAGAGAAGAAAGAGAAGAACTGACAAGGGGAAAGAGAAGAGCTGACAGGGGGATAGAGAAGAAAGACAGTCTAGGAACGTAAGCTGATACAGAAGTCATTGGGTTTAAGAGCTAAGTTAAGAGCTAAGAGCTAAGTTAAGGGATCAGTGACTTGACACTGCACATTTGTATGTAAGTTTGGATGCACTGCAAGCTCAAGGCAGAAAGAGATGAGAGACAAGAAGAAGGAGAGAAAGAGAGAGAGAAGACGTGTCTAGACTTGACAGTTCATGCAGCTTTAGTATTTTGATCATAGAGTTCTGATCATGGAATTCATGCATCTACTGTACACCTAAATTTAAGGTGTACATTTAAGGTGTACACCTACATACACCTACCTTGTCCACTGTCACACCCTTACCTTAGAGAGCCTTTTTTATGTCTCTTTTTGGTTTGGTCAGGATGTGATTTTGGTGGGCATTCTATGTCCTTTATTTCTATGATTTGTGTTTCTATGTGTTGGCCGGTTATGGTTCTCAATCAGGGACAGCTGTCTATCGTTGTCTCTGATTGGGAATCATACTTAGGTAGCCCTTTTTCCCTCCTTTCAGTGTGGGTAGTTGACTTTTGTTAGTGGCACTATAGCCCTGTAAGCTTCACGGTCGTGTCTTTGTTGGCGACATTTACCTAAATAAACTGAAATGTACGCTCACCACGCTGCACTTTGGTCCACTTCTCACGACGCCCGTGACATCCACAGTGTGTCCGGATTCCCTTTTCCAACGCTATATTCAAATGCCAGTATGCATTCTACAAACATTGAAATAGGCAAAATATGATAACACAACAACAACTGATTGCAGTAGCTAACTAACTGTAGATAACTAGCCAGCTAAAGTCTGTAGCTAGCCAGCAAGCTAGCAAGCAACGCTAAAAGGATTGCAAACGGGTTAGCATTATTTTTCTAAATATTAGCTAGCTGGCTAGCATTTATGTGGCCAGTAAACAAGTTCCTTACACGGTAGGAATGTATTTCCACCAACATTATAATGAAAAGGTGCCTCTCGGGCCCAAAACACACGCTTTCTGGAGACTTGTGGGATGAGTGCTGATGACATCGTCCACTGTATGTGCTTTCGGTGGCCTGATGAAAACCCGTACACAATGCATCCCTGACCACCTCCTGAAGTGGTCAGACAGATCTGAACACAATCACACCACATTAGAGGTCGACCGATGATGATTTTTCAATGCTGAAACAGATACCGATTATTGGAGGACCAAAAAAAGCTGATACCAATTAATCGGACAATTTTTATATATTCGTAATAATGAGAATTACAACAATACTGAATGAACACTTATTTTAACTTAATATAATACATCTAAAAAATCAATTTAGTCTCAAATAAATAATGAAACATGTTCCATTTGGTTTAAATAATGCAAAAACAAAGCGTTGGAGAAGAAAGTATAAGTGCAATATGTGCCATGTAAAAAAGCTAACGTTTGAGTTTCTTGCTCAGAACATGAGAACATATGAAAGCTGGTGGTTCCTTTTAACATGAGTCTTCAATACTCCCAGGTAAGAAGTTTTAGGTTGTAGTTATTATAGGATTATTTCTCTCTATACCATTTATATTTCATATACCTTTGACTATTCGATGTTCTAATAGGTACTTTGGTATTGCCAGACCTCATCTCGGGAGTTGATAGGCTTGAAGTCATAAACAGCGCAATGCTTGAAGCACAGCGAAGAGCTGCTGGCAAACGCAGTAAAGTGCTGTTTGAATGAATGCTTATGAGCCTGCTGCTGCCTACCACCGCTCAGTCAGACTGCTCTATCAAATCATTGACTTAATTGTAATATAATAACACACAGAAATAAGAGCTGTAGGTCATTAATATGGTCAAATCCGGAAACTATCTATACTAAACTAAACTATACTTTCGAAAACATAATGTTTATTATTTTTGTGAAATACGGAACCGTTCTGTATTTTATCTAATGGGTGGCATCCATCAGTCTAAATATTGCTGTTACATTGCACAACCATCAATGTTATGTCATATTATGTACAATTCTGGCAAATTAAATGGTCTTCACACTGTTCGAAACGAGCCAGGCGGCCCAAACTGCTGCATATACCCTGACTCTGTTGCACAGAACGCAAGAGAAGAGACACAATTTCCCTAGTTAAACTAAATTCATGTTAGCAGGCAATATTAACTAAATATACAGGTTTAAAAATATATGCTTGTGTATTGATTTTAAGAAAGGCATTGATGTTTATGGTTAGGTACACATTGGTGCAACGAAGGTGCTTTTTTCGCGAATTCGCTTGTTAAATCACCCGTTTGGCAAAGTAGGCTGTGATTCAATGATAAATTAACACAGCATCGATTATATGCAACACAGGACAAGCTAGATAAACTAGTAATATCATCAACCATGTATAGTTAACTAGTGATTATGTTGAGATTGATTGTTTTTTCTAAGATAAGTTTAATTCTAGCTAGCACCTTACCTTGGCTCCTTGCTGCACTCGATAACAGGTAGTCAGCCTGCCACGCAGTCTCCTCGTGGAGTGCAATGTAATCGGCCATAATCGGTGTCCAAAAATGCCAATTACCGATTGTTTTGAAAACTTGAGTTCTGCCCTAATTAATCGGCCATTCCGATTAATCGGTCGACCTCTACACCACATAGCCACTTTAGTGCGTCTAGACCCGCCTTTTCAATGTGATCTTCGTATTCTGACAGCAGAAGTCAGAGGTGTAGACACGACCAGAGAGAGATAGAGACAGGGAAGGGGGGGATGCAGGAATGAGAAAAAGAAGGCCCTGCATTATGGGAAAGAATGTGGGCATGACAGGGAGCGAGAGAAAGTGAGGAGGAAGACAGAAAGAGGCAAAGAGCCATGAGGTGAGCCCTGCACACGTACAGCTGGTGCTCATGCCCTCAGGGTGCCTGCACAGTCACAGCGGCATCTGGCACACCATCAGATACCCTGCCAATGTCTGCCAAACAAGCAGACCAGAAAGAGAGAGCTAGAGAGAGTGAGAGAGAGAGAACGCGAAAAAGGAAAGAAGCGGAAACTGAAAAAGGGAGACAGCAGAGAAGGAGAGATGGAAAGAGAGGAAGTGAGAATATCCAGCCTCTCTCCACCACACCCTGTCCTCCTCATTATATAGCCCTAATTAAGGATCAGTGATCTCATCTCAGTCTCCCTCTGTGAGAGTAGGGGAAGCAGGACATGTGTGTGTGTGTGTGTGTGTGTGTCTAAAAGTGTCGTAGTATGTTTTTTTAAAAGTGTGAGTGTGTATACGTGTGCATTTGGGTGTGCATGTGTGTGTGTGTTTCTAAAACAGATGCTCCATCTTCACTTACCCCTTACTACAGGAAGGAAACCCTGTCTATTGCCAACCTCTCCATCTTGACCATCCTCTGTATCACATCACAACAGACCCTGTTATCTCCACATCCTCTCTACCTTCACCATCGTCTGTATCACATCACAACAGACCCTGTTATCTCCACATCCTCTCTACCTTCACCATCCTCTGTATCACACCACAACATGCCCTGTTATCTCCACATTATCTCTACATTCACCATCCTCTGTATCACACCACAACAGACCCTGCTATCTCCACATTATCTCTACATTCACCATCCTCTGTATCACACCACAACAGACCCTGTTATCTCCACATCCTCTCTACCTTCACCATCCTCTGTATCACACCACAACAGACCCTGTTATCTCCACATCCTCTCTACATTCACCATCCTTTGTATCACACCACAACAGACCCTGTTATCTCCACATCCTCTCTACATTCACCGTCCTTTGTATCACACCACAACAGACCCTGTTATCTCCACATCCTCTCTACCTTCACCATCATCTGTATCACACCACAACAGACCCTGTTATCTCCACATCCTCTCTACATTCACCATCCTCTCTACCTCCACCATCCTCTGTATCACACCACAACAGACCCTGTCATCTCCACCCCCCTCTCAACCTCCACCCTACTGTCATCTCCACCCCCCTCTCAACCTCCACTCTCCTGTCATCTCCACCATCCTCTCAACCTTCACCCTCCTGTCATCTCCACCATCCTCTCTACCTCCACCATCCTCTCTACCTTCACCCTCATGTCATCTCCACCATCCTCTCAACCTCCACTCTCCTGTCATATCCACCATCCTCTCTACCTCCACCATCCTCTCTACCTCCACCATCCTCTCTACCTTCACCATCCTCTGTATCGCACCACAACAGACCCTGTTATCTCCACATCTTCTCTACCTTCACCATCCTTTGTATCACACCACAACAGACCCTGTTACCTCCACAATCCTCTCTACCTCCACCATCCTCTGTATCACACCACAACAGACCCTGTTACCTCCACCATCCTCTGTATCGCACCACAACTGAACCTGTTATCTCCACCATCCTCCTTACCTCCACCATCCTCCTTACCTCCACCATCCTCTGTATCACACCACAACAGACCCTGTTATCGCCACCACCCTGTCTACCTCCACCATCCTCCCTACCTCCACCATCCCCCCTACCTCCACCATCCTCTGTATCGCAGCACAACAGACCCTGTTATCTCCACCATCCTCTGTATCACACCACAACAGACCCTGTTACCTCCACCATCCTCTGTATCACACCACAACAGACCCTGTTATCGCCACCACCCTGTCTACCTCCACCATCCTCCCTACCTCCACCATCCCCCCTACCTCCACCATCCTCTGTATCGCAGCACAACAGACCCTGTTACCTCCACCATCCTCTGTATCACACCACAACAGACCCTGTTATCTCCACCATCCTCTGTATCACACCACAACAGACCAGGAAAACGACTTTCCTGAAGCGGATCCTGTGTTTTGCCCACCACCCAGGACAATGGATCGGATCCCAGCCGGCGAACCAAAACAACACCGCCGTAAAAGGGGCAGACGAAGCGGTCTTCTGGTCAGGCTCCGGAGACGAGCACATCGCACACCGCTCCCGAGCATACTACTCGCCAATGTCCAGTCTCATGACAACAAGGTTGATGAAATCCGAGCAAGGGTAGCACTCCAAAGAGACATAAGAGAATGTAATGTTCTTTGTTTCACGGAAACATGGCTCACTCGAGACACGTTATCGAAGTCGGTACAGCCAGCTGGTTTCTCCACGCATCGCGCCGACAGAAACAAGCATCTTTCTGGTAAGAAGAGGGGCGGGGGGTATGCCTTATGAGTAACGAGATGTGGTGTGATCACAACAACATACAGGAATTCAAGTCCTTCTGTTCACCTGACTTAGAATTCCTCACAATCAAATGTGGCTGACATTGAGTGGCTGCTTTCAACATACTGACTCAACTCCAGCCACTTTAATATTGGAAAAATAGATGTAAAAAATGTATCACAATGCCACTTAATATAATGTTTACATACCCTACATTACTCATCTCATATGTATATACTGCACTCGATACCATCTACTGCATCTTGCCATCTTGATGTAATACATTTATCACTAGCCACTTTAAACAATGCCACTTTTATATGTTTACATACCCTACATTACTCATCTCATATGTATATACTGTACTCTATACCATCTACTGCATCTTGCCTATGCCGTTCTGTACCATCACTCATTCATATATCTTTATGTACATATTCTTCATTCTTCTTCATTCTTTACACTTGTGTGTATAAGGTAGCTGTTGTGAAATTGTTAGGTTAGATTACTCGTTGGTTATTACTGCATTGTCGGAACTAGAAGCACAAGCATTTTGCTACACTCGCATTAACATCTGCTAACCATGTGTATGTGACAAATAAAATTTGATTTGATTTGAGCATCAAGAGTTGCCACTGAATCAGACTGAAAGAACAGAGACAGGCATCACATCAACCTGCTCCTAACCCAAAATGGCTGCTTATTAAGTTAATGACAGCAGCCAACATTTTAATTGAATTGTGCCGGCTCGACAATCACATTCGCCCCTCGCGCCTAGCCACCAGAGACGGCTACCATAGTAACAAAAGGGAAATGCCTCTATCAGTTTCTCAGACATCTGGGAAAGGAACAGAATACATCGGGGGTGCAAAGATGTACAGAACAGGTTGATCTTTTGGGTTAGTGGGTACCTAGTCAGTTGCACAACTGAATGCAATCAACTGAAATGTGCCTTCCACATTTAACCCAACCCCTTTGAAACAGGTGTGGGGGCTAACTTAATCGACTTCATCAGTGCCCGTGGAGCAGTCCTTGCTCAAGGGCAGAACAGCAGATTTTTCCACCTTGCCGGCTCGGGGATGTGAACAAGCAACCTCGCAGTTACTGTCCCAACGCTCTAACTGTTAGGCTACCTGCAGCCAAGTGTGACAGAAGAAATGTACTACTGTGCATATCGGACTAAGAGGATAATTCAGTGGGGTCTTCCTTCAAGAAAGTTGCCGATAGAAATATAATGAGTAGAGGTGACAATATTTATGATTCTACATGGCAAAGTACAATGTCTTTTCTACATGGTGCATTTCTATCTGAACACTCAAAAGTTGCACCTTTCTGAATAAGTTAAGTGATAAGAATAGAATCTACATTTTTCCGGAAATTTGGTTATCAGAGGACATTGTTTTAAATTAATTAAGTTGTAACTTGCCACATTGCACACTATTACATCTAATATGACAAGCTAGCATTGTTGCCATGGCAGCATTGCAAAACATGACCTCTCAAAAGAAACAAACCTAAATGCATTAGATGATACAGAATAACAGCTGAAATGAATTCACTTTCCGTTTCTTCTTGACAAGTAACAAGGACATCCTGTTTTCTTTCCTATGTTCTGTGGTATAGTGTGTAGCAGGCCATTGTGTTGATGGAAGTCTTTGTTACTAGTCTTTCTGCTCTTGGATTGAAGCTTGAGAGAGCTAGCGTGCTCATATTGGAGTATTTGAAGGTAGAGAAGGGAGAGAGACTGTTATAGTGAGAGAGCTAGAGAGAGAGCTAGAGAGAGAGAGCTGTTGAATAGGAGCCTGGTGTTGTGAGAGGAGAGTAGTCCTGGTTGAATAGTGTAATAGGAGCCTGGTGTTGTGAGAGGAGAGTGGTCCTGGTTGAATAGTGTAATAGGAGCCTGGTGTTGTGAGAGGAGAGTGGTCCTGGTTGAATAGTGTAATAGGAGCCTGGTGTTGTGAGAGGAGAGTGGTCCTGGTTGAATAGTGTAATAGGAGCCTGGTGTTGGGAGAGGAGAGTGGTCCTGGTTGAATAGTGTAATAGGAGCCTGGTGTTGTGAGAGGAGAGTGGTCCTGGTTGAATAGTGTAATAGGAGCCTGGTGTTGTGAGAGGAGAGTGGTCCTGGTTGAATAGTGTAATAGGAGCCTGGTGTTGTGAGAGGAGAGTGGTCCTGGTTGAATAGTGTAATAGGAGCCTGGTGTTGTGAGAGGAGTAGTCCTGGTTGAATAGTGTAATAGGAGCCTGGTGTTGTGAGAGGAGTAGTCCTGGTTGAATAGTGTAATAGGAGCCTGGTGTTGTGAGAGGAGAGTGGTCCTGGTTGAATAGTGTAATAGGAGCCTGGTGTTGTGAGAGGAGAGTGGTCCTGGTTGAATAGTGTAATAGGAGCCTGGTGTTGTGAGAGGAGAGTGGTCCTGGTTGAATAGTGTAATAGGAGCCTGGTGTTGTGAGAGGAGAGTGGTCCTGGTTGAATAGTGTAATAGGAGCCTGGTGTTGGGAGAGGAGAGTGGTCCTGGTTGAATAGTGTAATAGGAGCCTGGTGTTGTGAGAGGAGAGTGGTCCTGGTTGAATAGTGTAATAGGAGCCTGGTGTTGTGAGAGGAGTGTGGTCCTGGTTGAATAGTGTAATAGGAGCCTGGTGTTGTGAGAGGAGAGTGGTCCTGGTTGAATAGTGTAATAGGAGCCTGGTGTTGTGAGAGGAGAGTGGTCCTGGTTGAATAGTGTAATAGGAGCCTGGTGTTGTGAGAGGAGAGTAGTCCTGGTTGAATAGTGTAATAGGAGCCTGGTGTTGTGAGAGGAGAGTGGTCCTGGTTGAATAGTGTAATAGGAGCCTGGTGTTGTGAGAGGAGAGTGGTCCTGGTTGAATAGTGTAATAGGAGCCTGGTGTTGTGAGAGGAGAGTAGTCCTGGTTGAATAGTGTAATAGGAGCCTGGTGTTGTGAGAGGAGAGTGGTCCTGGTTGAATAGTGTAATAGGAGCCTGGTGTTGTGAGAGGAGAGTGGTCCTGGTTGAATAGTGTAATTGGGCCTGGTGTTGTGAGAGGAGAGTGGTCCTGGTTGAATAGTGTAATAGGGCCTGGTGCTGTTGTCTCACTAAGGGGCCTAATGGATGATAGAATGGTCTGGAACACTACTGTCAACTCATGCAGGTGCACACACTCACAGATGGATACAGACACGTGCATGTACACACAAACACACTCGGTCATCCCTCTCTTTCTGTGAGTAATTATCACACACGCTCAACGCCCTCACTTTCTCCCACGGTCAGCTCACACTGTGGACCAGGCATCCTAAATCCCCCTTAATGTAGTCTAACTATTGGCAAGTCTACAGTGTATATCTCTTAAACAGTCAGGTCTACATATCGATCTTCAGTCAGGTCTCTCTCTCTATCTACAGTCAGGTCTCTCTATCTATCTCCTTCCCTCCCTCAATCCACACGTCCAGTGAAGAGTTAAACATTCAGAACTGAACACCCTCTGTGACGCGTGCAGGTGAAACCTGACAGATGGTGTTTATCAGAGCTCAGAACAAATGTTGCATTACATCTCTATCTATCTCCATCTATTTACCCCATTACCTAATCTATCAGCAGTGTGTGTGTGTGTCTAACAGTGCGTGTCAGCATTGTATTTTTATCACAATGCGAAACAAAGAAAACAACTATCTCGTTAAAACCTGACTGCAATTATTGTGATGTGAGAAAAACAAAGGGGCTGATGACTGACAGGGTAATTAACACCTGCTACCATGACAACCCACAGACTTAATTGAATTCTGGCCCAAGCCAGATCGATCCTGATTGATCGAGACAAACAATGCCTGGGGACTTTAATTGACTTTACTCAGGTGGTGGTAGGAGAAAGTTATGTGGATGGGATAGGTATTATACAGAGGGCATCAGGACACAGCGAGGAGAACTTTGAGTCTGACATTGTCTAGTCATGAAGGAAAAGATGGCAGTATGATATTTGTTAACCACAAATGGGATTTGCCCCCCTTTCGCCCTAAGCCTATCACTAACCTAATTCAACAACAAATAGCTCGCATTCTTGGTCATCATTTCCAATATCATCAATTTGCCTTTTCTAACACGGTCTATTGAAGTGTCAGAGCTATAAGGATTTCCAAACATACTGAGAATGTACTCAATTATGGGCTACTGCTGTTGGTCAGTCTTTCATTTTGAAAGGGACCAATTTATCCAATCTGTGAAATGAAGCCAATCTGTGCAATGATGCGATGAATCAAGTGTGAGTGAGAAACAAAAACCTGCAGACACTGCAGCCCTCCAGGAGATGAGTTTCATACCCTTCTTTCTTGGTATTAAGGTGCGTGTGACTTTGTCTGCATCTGTGTGTGTGTGTGTGTGTGTGTGTGTGTGTGTGTGACTGCTATGAACTGGTACTCACCTTGAGAGCACGAGAACGGTTGGCCAGGAGATTCTCGATGTTCCCCGCTGCATTAGCCACCAGCTGGCTGGCATCGTTGGACCCCACACTGAAGTACTTCCTGTGGCTCTGGAAGATCTGCACCAATCAGGAGATAGAGGGTCAAAGGTGACAGTGAAGCAATCAAGAGAGAGAAACAAGGGTCAAAAGTGACACTGGACCAATCAGGAGAGAGTGATACTTTGATCAAATATTGACATGGTGTATCTGAGAATTGTACCTATGAGGATAGTCACAAAAAAATGTACTTGATTATGTTTATTTGCAGGGACAATGAACACAATAATCCAAATGTATGTAAATGTGTCAAATCATGATGTCACCGCTGTGTGTACAATGCCAGTGTAAATCAAGCAACATTATGCCACAATGGAGCACAACGGCAAACGCCATTTCCTGAATATGGAATATGTTTCAGCAAGAGGAATTAAACAATAAAAAATCAGAAATGCCAAACAGCCAATTATTTAGCAGCCGGAGGGGCTTTCTAGGTCCGACATTAAAACCACAGGCCTGTAGTGTGTGAATGTGTGTGCGGGCACACGCGTGTGTGTGTGTGCGTGTGTGTGTCTAAGTCGGTGTATCGAAGTGTGTGTTTACTTAGCTAACCTCTGTGGGGCTGTGCAATGTGTTTCTGCTTGTCCATGAGTAATGATTCTGATGGTTATTCTCCACATGCTCTTTCTGCTTACAAGCAAATACAATCCCCTCCCCTGTGTAGTAAATAAAGCAGCCATGCTGCCAGAGGTCTCAATGAAGGAAACCTACATTTATTCTACTGCAACAGGACAAAGGAATGTACAGTCGACCATTGATATTATCCCACTCTCTATCTATATATATGCTATTGGGTCAAGATTAGGTCATAAAGTCTAGCTATTTTCCCTCACCCCATGAGCATCAAATGATGCCTGCGACAGGAAATGAGCTCCAAACGTGGTATAACACCATCATGGTAAAGATGTCTGCTGTTTTTTTTCTTCTAAATGTCTGTGATGACAAGCAGGGCAAGAGGCAGCCCTGATATGGTGTCTGTTATGGGTATTTTCCTGAGAATACTGTGTTGCTCAAGGGAAATCATGCCTGTGTGTTGTCCCTGGGACGTCATGCATTGTGTGTATGTCTGAAAAATGTAATCCAAAAGGAATCTGAAGTACATTGACAATTACTGTGATGATTATTTTGCATTTCATATTTCTTAATTATTTCTTCTTTTTTTGTTTTCTGGTTATACATTGTTATTGATTAATGCATTGTTGGGCTATAGGTTTGCAAGAAAGACATTTTCACTGTACTTGTGCATGTGACATTTAAACTAGACATAATTACAGAGGCTCTATATCAGGCCTGGCTAGGCAAGAGGAGGAGAGGTGTCATAGGGTTATAGCAATCAACACAAGGGTTGTGTCCCAAAAGGCACCCTATTCCTCATATAGTGCACTACTTATGACCAGAGCCCCCTACATAGGGAATAGGGTGCCATTTGGGATGTAGCCAGAGTAACAGCTCCTCCTAACTGTCCATTTCATGTAAGCTTGTTAGGGATGGGATAGGGATGTGGTGTTTGGAGTTGACACTGATAGTCCTTGAGTGTGGACATTCCCCTAGCAGAATACTGTAAGCAGATGTCCCACATATCACTAATGAGATGGCACTTTGTAAAGTCCAGATCTGTTGTGACAACCATCATTGTATTGGATGTGACACACATCAAACAGGAGAGGTCAGGAGTTATGTGTGCGCATGTGTGTGCGCGCGTGTGTATATTGATTGTTGAAATCCAGAGTTGTGGATGTTTGACTATGGGGTTGCAAGCTTCCTGTGCGTTTGAGAGGAGTGTGGTGGTGTGGTATATGTACATTTGTGCACGTCTGTGTTCCTATGTTTACAATGTGTTCCTGTGTGTCCCACCTGTATGAGATTCTGCACTCCGCTGGCTGTGTCCGTCAGTGTGACCAGCTCCTGCTGCATCTGCTCCACCCATTCCTTTATCCTGAGGAAACAATGAAAGCACCATTCAAAATCATTCAAATTAATTTACTTCCTGTAACTCATCGAATCCGATGATCAAATGGTTTTACTTATCCAATCACATTGATATCTCTGAACTGCTGTTTTCAGGATCATATTAAATTGGCACCAAACAAAAGACAATGGACTGAAACAGGGAGGGAAATACTGAACTGTTCAGTAAGAAACTTTTTTGTTTTTCTGTTGCAAAACAGTTTGCTTCACTGTGCACTAATAAATAAGACCCTGAAGGTGCAGAACGATCCAATAGAAATACATGTCTGTCAAATAGCTCTATGTTACATTTCTATCTGCAAAGCTGTGAATGTTCCGCCTCACTGCATAAATAATCTTGACTTACTTTGATTCGCCAATCACCTTGCAGTAGATACCACATGACGACACATTAACAGAGCAGTTGAGTCAGGCAGTAACAGTACAGCTGACTATCACTTTATGCAAAACATATCTCGCCATGCAGGCTAATAAATTCAGCGGTCTATAAAATAGTCATGTTTACCCTGAGTATATGTGTTTTGACTCCCCATTAACTGTGCATTAGAGTAGATATAGATGTAGAGAGAGTAGAGGATATATTCATGGTTGTCAGTGGTTGAGTAACAAGGACAGGGGTGAGATAGTAGGTCATGTATGCAGGGATAGTAGAGGGAGAAATTAGTAACAGCAAGACTCCATTCTACCATAATGCTTTGTTTTGATTGTGTTAATGAGATACAAATAAACTACCTGTACCCTATACAGAAACAGAACACTGGCTCAATAAACTAACTGTACCCTATACAGAAACAGAACAATAGTTAACTGGCTCAATAAACTAACTGTACCCTATACAGAAACGGAACAATAGTTAACTGGCTCAATAAACTGTCTGTACCCTATACAGAAACGGAACAATAGTTAACTGGCTCAATAAACTACCTGTACCCTATACAGAAACGGAACACTAGTTAACTGGCTCAATAAACTACCTGTACCCTATACAGAAACGGAACAATAGTTAACTGGCTCAATAAACTAACTGTACCCTATACAGAAACAGAACACTAGTTAACTGGCTCAATAAACTACCTGTACCCTATACAGAAACGGAACAATAGTTAACTGGCTCAATAAACTACCTGTACCCTATACAGAAACGGAACACTAGTTAACTGGCTCAATAAACTGTCTGTACCCTATACAGAAACGGAACAATAGTTAACTGGCTCAATAAACTACCTGTACCCTATACAGAAACGGAACACTAGTTAACTGGCTCAATAAACTACCTGTACCCTATACAGAAACGGAACACTAGTTAACTGGCTCAATAAACTGTCTGTACCCTATACAGAAACAGAACAATAGTTAACTGGCTCAATAAACTACCTGTACCCTATACAGAAAAAGAACACTAGTTAACTGGCTCAATAAACTGTCTGTACCCTATACAGAAACAGAACACTAGTTAACTGGCTCAATAAACTACCTGTACCCTATACAGAAACGGAACACTAGTTAACTGGCTCAATAAACTACCTGTACCCTATACAGAAACAGAACACTAGTTAACTGGCTCAATAAACGGTCTGTACCCTATACAGAAACAGAACACTAGTTAACTGGCTCAATAAACTACCTGTACCCTATACAGAAACGGAACACTAGTTAACTGGCTCAATAAACTGTCTGTACCCTATACAGAAACAGAACACTAGTTAACTGGCTCAATAAACTACCTGTACCCTATACAGAAACAGAACACTAGTTAACTGGCTCAATAAACTGTCTGTACCCTATAGAGAAACAGAACACTAGTTAACTGGCTCAATAAACTGTCTGTACCCTATACAGAAACTGAACAATATTTAACTGCCTGGCCGGTTCCCCTCTCTCCACTGGGATTCTCTGCCTCTAACCCTATTACAGGGGCTGAGTCACTGGCTTACTGGTGCTCTTCACGCCGTCCCTAGGAGGGGTGCGTCACTTGAATAGGTTGAGTCACTGACGTGGTCTTCCTGTCTGGGTTGGCGCCCCCCCTTGGGTTGTGCCGTGGCGGAGATCTTTGTGGGCTATACTCGGCCTTGTCTCAGGATGGTAAGTTGCTGGTGGAAGAAATCCCTCTAGTGGTGTGGGGGCTGTGCTTTAGCAAAGTGGGTGGGGTTATAGCCTGCCTGTTTGGCCCTGTCCGGGGGTATCATCGGACAGGGCCACAGTGTCTCCTGACCCTTCCTGTCTCAGCTTCCAGTATTTATGCTGCAGTAGTTTATGTGTCGGGGGGCTAGGGTCAGTCTGTTATATCTGGAGTATTTCTCCTGTCTTATCCGGTGTCCAGTGTGAATTTAAGTATGCTCTCTCTAATTCTCTCTTTCTCGGAGGACCTGAGCCCTAGGACCATGCCTCAGGACTACCTGGCATGATGACTCCTTGTTGTCCCCAGTCCACCTGGCTGTGCTGCTGCTTCAGTTTCAACTAATCTGCCTGCGGCTATGGAACCCTGACCTGTTCACTGTTCACTGACCTGTTCACAATTACTATTATTTGACCATGCTTGTCATTAATGAACATTTGAACATCTTGGCCATGTTCTCTTATAATCTCCACCCGGCACAGCCAGAAGAGGACTGGCCACCCCTCATGGCCTGGTTCCTCTCTAGGTTTCTTCCTAGGTTTTGGCCTTTCTAGGGAATTTTTCCTAGCCACTGTGCTTCTACACCTGCATTGCTTGCTGTTTGGGGTTTTAGGCTGGGTTTCTGTACAGCACTTTGATATATCAGCTGATGTAAGAAGGGCTATATAAATACATTTGATTTGATTTGATCTGCCTCAATAAACTGTCTGTACCCTATCCAGAAACTGAACAATAGTTAATAGGCTCAACGGTGTGTACAGTATGGATTAAGTAAACACTGAAAGTGTGTCAAGTTCACAGTGAGAGTGAGTGGTTCCTTCATTGTTCTGAAGAGAAAAGGTCCATATGTAACCATAAGACCAAATGTGTTATAAATAAATGGATTGAGACACATTTTCTTTTTGGATCCAAGATGGCGTAGCAGTAGGACGTATTGTCGTGTTGTGTCCCTTGTATATATCGTTTGTTTTCGTTTTTTTTTCTTCACATATCTTTAAAACTTTTTGCTGAACCTCAACTTCTTTTAAATACTCTCCTGCAACCCGCCTCACCCAACGTAGCTATTTTTCCTAAAGTATTTATATTTACTTCGGACCTTGGAACCCCTCAACTGAAGCTAGCCAACGAACTACCAGCTTCAGCAAAACATTGCTAGCGGTCTTCAGCTAACCGGTCATCAGCTAACCTTTAGCTCGGAAAGCTCTCGCCAGTTCGAACAACGCGACTCTAACCAGAGCATAACGGACCTATTTATTATTTTATTTTATTTTTCATCCCCGGATTCCCATCGCAAACGGAACATTTTGAGCTCCTGGGCTACAATATCCAGACCCACGACCGGTCCATCGATGTCACTGCATGAAGAGGAATAAACAGATACCCCCATCGCGACGTCCCCAAAGGCTAACTCTCTAGCCCTTGCTATCTCCTTGCTTGCAAATTCGGCCTGCTAACTGCTAGCTTGTTTAGCCCGGTCCGCTAACTGCTACCGTGTTTAGCACCGTCTACTAACTGTTAGCTTGTTAGCACAGGCCTGCTAACCGTCTGAATCGCCGCGTCCCAAACACTCACTGAACCCATATTTACTTTCTACCCCTTTTCGATTTTTTATTTGTTTATACCTTCCGGTAACCTGCCTCACCCAATGTGTTACGGAACCGCTATTATCTTTACATTTTTAGAACACACTCAAGAACCTCCAGAAGCTAACCAGCTAACTGGCTACAAGCTATTTGGTCATTGTTAGTTTTCTAACCTGGATAACACTCGCCAGTCCAGCTTCCCTGCCCCATCCACCGCTGCCCCTTGGACACTGATCACTTGGCTACATAGCTGATGCATGCTGGACTGTCCATTAATCACGGTAATCCATTCTGCTTGTTTATGTTTTATCTGTCGGCCCCAGCCGCACTTAGGCTCTGTGTGTAGTTAATCCGACCCTCTCTGCCTAATCAATCGCCATTCTACCTGCTGTTGTTGTGCTAGCTGATTAGCTGTTGTCTCACCTACTGTTTTAGCTAGCTCTCCCAATTCAACACCTGTGATTACTGTATGCCTCGCTGTATGTCTTTCTCAAATGTCAATATGCCTTGTATACTGTTGTGCAGGTTAGTTATCATTGTTTTAGTTTACAATGGAGCCCCTAGTTCCACTCTTTATACCCCTGTTACCTCCTTTGTCCCACCCCCCACACATGCAGTGACCTCACCCATTACAACCAGCATGTCCAGAGATACAACCTCTCTCATCATCACCCAGTGCCTGGGCTTACCTCCGCTGTACCCGCACCCCACCATACCCCTGTTTGCGCATTATGCCCTGAATATATTCTACCATGCCCAGAAACCTGCTCCTCTTATTCTCTGTCCCCAACGCCCTAGGCGACCAGTTTTGATAGCCTTCAGCCGCACCCTCATACTACTCCTTCTCTGTTCCGCGGGTGATGTGGAGGTAAACCCAGGCCCTGCATGTCCCCAGGCACCCTCATTTGTTGACTTCTGTGATCGAAAAAGCCTTGGTTTCATGCATGTCAACATCAGAAGCCTCCTCCCTAAGTTTGTCTTACTCACTGCTCTAGCACACTCTGCTAACCCTGATGTCCTTGCCGTGTCTGAATCCTGGCTCAGGAAGGCCACCAAAAATTCTGAGATTTCCATACCCAACTATAACATCTTCCGTCAAGATAGAACTGCCAAAGGAGGAGGAGTTGCAGTCTACTGCAGAGATAGCCTGCAAAGTAATGTCATACTTTCCAGGTCCATACCCAAACAGTTCGAACTACTAATTTTGAAAATTACTCTCTCCAGAAATAAGTCTCTCACTGTTGCCGCCTGCTACCGACCCCCCTCAGCTCCCAGCTGTGCCCTGGACACCATTTGTGAATTGATTGCCCCCCATCTAGCTTCAGAGTTTGTTCTGTTAGGTGACCTAAACTGGGATATGCTTAACACCCCGGCAGTCCTACAATCTAAGCTAGATGCCCTCAATCTCACTCAAATCATCAAGGAACCCACCAGGTACAACCCTAACTCTGTAAACAAGGGCACCCTCATTGACGTCATCCTGACCAACTGGCCCTCCAAATACACCTCCGCTGTCTTCAACCAGGATCTCAGCGATCACTGCCTCATTGCCTGTATCCGCTATGGAGCCGCAGTCAAACGACCACCCCTCATCACTGTCAAACGCTCCCTAAAACACTTCTGTGAGCAGGCCTTTCTAATCGACCTGGCCCGGGTATCCTGGAAGGACATTGACCTCATCCCGTCAGTTGAGGATGCCTGGTCTTTCTTTAAAAGTAACTTCCTCACCATTTTAGATAAGCATGCTCCGTTCAAAAAATGCAGAACTAAGAACAGATATAGCCCCTGGTTCACTCCAGACCTGACTGCCCTCGACCAGCACAAAAACATCCTGTGGAGGACTGCACTAACATCGAACAGTCCCCGCGATATGCAACTGTTCAGGGAAGTCAGGAACCAATACACACAGTCAGTCAGGAAAGCTAAAGCCAACTTCTTCAGGCAGAAGTTTGCATCTTGTAGCTCCAACTCCAAAAAGTTCTGGGACACTGTGAAGTCCATGGAAAACAAGAGCACCTCCTCCCAGCTGCCCACTGCACTGAGGCTAGGTAACACGGTCACCACCGATAAATCCATGATTATCCATGATTATGCCTTCCGCCTGGCTACTCCAACCTCGTCCAACAGCTCCCCCCCCCCGCAGCTACTCGCCCAAGCCTCTCCAGGTTCTCCTTTACCCAAATCCAGATAGCAGATGTTCTGAAAGAGCTGCAAAACCTGGACCCGTACAAATCAGCTGGGCTTGACAATCTGGACCCTCTATTCCTGAAACTATCCGCCGCCATTGTCGCAACCCCTATTACCAGCCTGTTCAACCTCTCTTTCATATCGTCTGAGATCCCCAAGGATTGGAAAGCTGCCGCAGTCATCCCCCTCTTCAAAGGGGGCGACACCCTGGACCCAAACTGTTACAGACCAATATCCATCCTGCCCTGCCTATCTAAGGTCTTCGAAAGCCAAGTCAACAAACAGATCACTGACCATCTTGAATCCCACCGTACCTTCTCCGCTGTGCAATCTGGTTTCCGAGCCGGTCACGGGTGTACCTCAGCCACGCTCAAGGTACTAAACGATATCATAACCGCCATCGATAAAAGACAGTACTGTGCAGCCGTCTTCATAGACCTTGCCAAGGCTTTCGACTCTGTCAATCACCGTATTCTTATCGGCAGACTCAGTAGCCTCGGTTTTTCGGATGACTGCCTTGCCTGGTTCACCAATTACTTTGCAGACAGAGTTCAGTGTGTCAAATCGGAGGGCATGCTGTCCGGTCCTCTGGCAGTCTCTATGGGGGTGCCACAGGGTTCAATTCTCGGGCCGACTCTTTTCTCTGTATATATCAATGATGTTTCTCATGCTGCGGGCGATTCCCTGATCCACCTCTACGCAGACGACACCATTCTATATACTTCCGGCCCGTCCTTGGACACTGTGCTATCTAACCTCCAAACGAGCTTCAATGCCATACAGCACTCCTTCCGTGGCCTCCAACTGCTCTTAAACGCTAGTAAAACCAAATGCATGCTTTTCAACCGTTCGCTGCCTGCACCCGCACGCCTGACCAGCATCACCACCCTGGATGGTTCCGACCTTGAATATGTGGACATCTATAAGTACCTAGGTGTCTGGCTAGACTCCAAACTCTCCTTCCAGACCCATATCAAACATCTCCAATCGAAAATCAAATCAAGAGTCGGCTTTCTATTCCGCAACAAAGCCTCCTTCACTCACGCCGCCAAACTTACCCTAGTAAAACTGACTATCCTACCGATCCTCGACTTCGGCGATGTCATCTACAAAATTGCTTCCAACACTCTACTCAGCAAACTGGATGCAGTTTATCACAGTGCCATCCGTTTTGTCACTAAAGCACCTTATACCACCCACCACTGCGACTTGTATGCTCTAGTCGGCTGGCCCTCGCTACATATTCGTCGCCAGACCCACTGGCTCCAGGTCATCTACAAGTCCATGCTAGGTAAAGCTCCGCCTTATCTCAGTTCACTGGTCACGATGGCAACACCCACCCGTAGCACGCGCTCCAGCAGGTGTATCTCACTGATCATCCCTAAAGCCAACACCTCATTTGGCCGCCTTTCGTTCCAGTTCTCTGCTGCCTGTGATTGGAACGAATTGCAAAAATCGCTGAAGTTGGAGACTTTTATCTCCCTCACCAACTTCAAACATCTGCTATCTGAGCAGCTAACCGATCGCTGCAGCTGTACATAGTCTATTGGTAAATAGCCCGCCCATTTTCACCTACCTCATCCCCATACTGTTTTTATTTATTTATTTTTCTGCTCTTTTGCACACCAATATCTCTACCTGTACATAGCCTTCTGATCATTTATCACTCCAGTGTTAATCTGCATAATTGTAATTATTTGCCTACCTTCTCATGCCTTTTGCACACAATGTATATATAGACTTTCCTTTTTTCTACTGTGTTATTGACTTGTTAATTGTTTACTCCATGTGTAACTCTGTGTTGTCTGTTCACACTGCTATGCCTTATCTTGGCCAGGTCGCAGTTGCAAATGAGAACTTGTTCTCAACTAGCCTACCTGGTTAAATAAAGGTGAAATAAAAAAATAAAAAATAAAAAAATAAAAAACATTGAATAACCAGCATAGCTGCCATTTTGAACACATTTTTGTCCTCTGTTGAAAACGTTTTGCTACAGCGTGCCCTATTGAACACGAATCTGGTCACATACAATAGCGATGAAATCTACGCATGGTTGACGTGGGGATTGTGGACTGCATTGGCTCATTCATTACACTAGCAGTAGGGAATAGTCTAGCAGTGGGTGAATGGTCCATCCACAGGTAAACACAGTGATTGAGTGTGCAAATGTCCAAACAGCAGGTAAATACATCTACTTGAAACACCTAAATGCAGACCCAGAGGAGACATGTGTTGTGTCCAAAATGGCACCCTATTCCTTATATAGTGCACTACTTTAGACCAGAGCCATATGGGAGCCTTATGGGCCCTGGTCAAACCTAGTGCAATAAATAGAGAATAGGGTGCCATTTGAGACTCATCCCTGATTTGAAGGACAGTACATGAACCCTCAACATAGTTAGGGGAGGAAGTATGAATCCATATCCATGAACTCATCAAGTGTCAAACACCTAGATGAATCTTATTACTTGACAAGTGAGACGTGGTACAGGCTCATCTTCTAGGGAGAAACACACACACAACCACACACACACACACACACATGAATAAAAACATGCAGGCAGGCACGCACCTTTCCCCCCCCTCTCTCCCAACACACACAAACGTGTTAAAAATCCTTGTCAGTAACCATTAAAAATGCATGACTGGGGGTCATAAGGGAAATTAACTATTTTCCCCTTCACTTTGGATACGTGTTATGTTATCCTATCTAATAACCCACACTGCAATGTGACTAGGGCTCGTGCTGTAAAACGTACAGAACCAGTCAAACGTTTGGACACAGCTACTCATTCCAGGGTTTTTCTTTATTTTTTACTATTTTCTACATTGTAGAATAACAGTGAAGACATCAACACAATGAATTAACACATATGGAATCATGTTCTAACCAAAAAAGTGTAAAACAAATCAAAATATATTTTATCATTGATATTCTTCAAAGTAGCCACCCTATGCCTTGATGACAGCTTTGCACACTCTTGGCATTCTCTCAACCAGCTTCATGAGGTCGTCACCTGGAACGCACGTCAATTAACAGGTAGGCCTTGTTAAAAGTTAACTTGTGGAATATCTTTTCTTTTTTCATTTGTTTGAGCCAATCAGTTGTGTTGTGACAAGGTGTTATTTAATAGTTTTGATGTCTTCACTATTATTCTACAATGTAGAAAATAGTAAAAAATAAAGAAAAACCCTGGAATGAGTAGCTGTGTCCAGACTTTTGACTGGTGCTGTATATACAGCTCAGAGAAGCAGCTGTCTGGGGGGGATTGGGGGCAAGGCTGGAGTACTATTTCTGATCTCACACACACACACACACACACACACACACACACACACACACACACACGGCTGCGCACTCATTCACGCTCACACACATGCTCACACACACACGCTAACACACCTTTCATCTTAACCCCTCCATGAAGATATTAGTGCATGACATACCCTTGAGCCAGCACCACTGAGTCAGCACCACTGAGCCAGCACCGCTGAGCCAGCACCACTGAGCCAGCACCACTGAGCCAGCACCGCTGAGCCAGCACCACTGAGTCAGCACCGCTGAGCCAGCACCACTGAGCCAGCACCGCTGAGCCAGCACCACTGAGCCAGCACCGCTGAGCCAGCACCACTGAGCCAGCACCACTGAGCCAGCACCGCTGAGCCAGCACCACTGAGCCAGCACCACTGAGCCAGCACCACTGAGCCAGCACCGCTGAGCCAGCACCACTGAGTCAGCACCGCTGAGCCAGCACCGCTGAGCCAGCACCACTGAGCCAGCACCGCTGAGCCAGCACCACTGAGTCAGCACCACTGAGCCAGCACCGCTGAGCCAGCACCACTGAGCCAGCACCACTGAGCCAGCACCACTGAGCCAGCACCACTGAGCCAGCACCACTGAGTCAGCACCGCTGAGCCAGCACCACTGAGCCAGCACCACTGAGCCAGCACCACTGAGCCAGCACCACTAAGCCAGCACCGCTGAGCCAGCACCGCTGAGCCAGCACCGCTGAGCCAGCACCACTGAGCCAGCACCACTGACACACCGCTGCTCAAAGCCCTTAGCTCACAGCAGGAATAGCTTCTAGGGGTCACAGTAAGGTCCTAGCCTGCAGAGTCAGCTTTTGTCTGCTATGTGCAACAGGTGCCCTCGGCAATGAGGTCCTCTGTTAAAATGTAAATGTGTTGCCTCTGCACTTAGAATAGCATTTGGACAGGAGATGCAGAGAGAAACAGATCACATTTAGAACGCAGCATTTATAAAATAATGAATAGACTTCATATTCTCTATGATGAGGCTCTACGACTGAACATATGGGCCGGCTATTTTGAATCCTTCTCTGAATACTGACCTTATGTTCTAGCTTTTATGCCGTGTTCCCTCAGGTAACCAACAACAGGTGGAAGAGCTTAGTAAATCTGGCCAAAAGCCAACTCTGCTTCGCAATTAAACAATGATTAGTTCTTACAGTATCCAATACTGTATAATAACTACAGACAGACGGTACAGCATACAGCCAAGTTGTTCTGTGTGTGTGTGTGTGTGTGTTCAGCCCCATAACTTATTTGAAACAGGAGAGGCAGCCGGTAATGAGGAGAGGGGAGCAACAATAAACCTTGTCCCATGGAGGGGACAAGAGTAAAGATAATGTAACTGTCCTGTAGCCTCTGGCAGCTATGGAGGACCCAGAGGTCAGAGTGTTGGTTAAAAAATGACACCACATTACTATTGGTACACAGTGAACTAACGACTGTGATAAAAGCATTGTGAAAAAGCTCGTTTCATCTAAAGTCAAGGACAGGAAAAACATTATTATTCATGTCTCTAAACAAATAAGGGTTCTTGTCTTGTTTAAAAAGTCAAGCTCTACCTCAACACATAATGTAAAAAGTGTGATGTTACCACAAAGGAGGAAAAGCAATGCTTTTCTCTCAAAGACAAACCATGAAGTAATGTCTAAAAAAGAGGTTTCAACACTTAAAGAGCTCAACAAAGCCCTCTGAGAGGATGGAAACTTGGAGCGGGTCATGGAAAAACGAGATGACATCGCCCTACCCCCTCCCCCTCTCATTTCTCCCTCTCACTCTCCCTAGCGAAGGGGAAACGGAGGAAGGGGTGTGGGCTTTGAGGCGGGAAAACCCAAAATGGCTGGTGAGCCAGAGAGAGAGAGAGAGCTGAGCAATACAGCCAGTTGCACACTCCGGGGCTGGGACTGAGTGGAGCCTTGTGAAACTCAGCCAAGTGTAAAGAGAGAGACCCATAACCCCCTAGAGCCTTTTCTCTCGCTGTCTTGCTGCTTGTGTTCTTAACATCCCCCACTTACACAACAGACTGTGCACATTTAGAAAACGGCGGGCCGTTTTTCATTTTCTCTTTCTTGCCATCCTCCTCTTGCACAATGTAATGTTTGGGTTTGTTTTGCTCCGTGGAGAGAGCAGAGCGCAGATCAACATGGGTACACTGCCGGAGGTGCCCCCGAGGAGAGAGAAGACTGGTTTTTATGCTGGATGAATATATCATCTGATATGCAGAGGGAGAGCCTCCACTTTAAAAGAAATGACATGGACCTCCCACAAGGTTTCTTGCCGAGACATCTCAATTTAAATGCGTGTCTGTGAATTCCAAATGGAGAGGTGGTGATTGTTTTTATATGACTACATGGGAATACATTCGGACAGGACAGATGTTTACTATTGAATCAGTTAAGACGTGACCTGCTTCGTGCAGTATGGCACTCAGTTATTTTGTCAAAGACATATGATATGAGTGTTTTTATTAATTTTCACAATATCAGTAAGCCATCCAAATACACCCCACCACATCCAGGAGATTAGATAAAGATATTTAACTTGTTCAGAGAGTTCATTGGAGAGTTCCCCACTACTGGCAATGAGGATCTTTTGGTTCATCTTTTGATTCAATCTTTCAATTGCATCTTAGCCTCACAGAATTAGCCTCTCATATATTTAACCTATTAACCTTGTACAGTAGCTGGTGATTAGACAAATATTTTTCTGTCTCTGTCTCTCTGTAACAGAAGACGCCTCCCCAGACCAGCTGTCACCTGTGTGTATCGGAAAACATTGAAACCAGAGCACTGGGGCCTTCAGAGGACATAATGGGGTTCAAAGGTGAAGGGGTAAGGTGCCCCTCTTAGCCTAATCTCTGTGTATGTGCACAAGAGCGAGTGCACGCGTGTGGAGGGTCTGTATTATGTACAGTAACTCATCAACTGAAGTGCTATATTGGGGGTGTGATGAAGCATAAAATAGGACAAATGTTTCCCCGAGAGTTCCCCGAGCGTTCCCTGACTGTTCCCTGAGTGTTCCCAGAGAGTTCCGAGAGTTCCCCGAGCGTTCCCTGACTGTTCCCTGAGTGATCCATGAGCGTTCCCTGACTGTTCCCTGACTGTTCCCTGAGTGTTCCCAGAGAGTTCAGAGAGTTCCCCGAGCGTTCCCCGACTGTTCCCTGAGTGATCCCTGAATGTTCCCAGAGAGTTCCGAGAGTTCCCCGAGCGTTCCCCGACTGTTCCCTGAGTGATCCCTGAATGTTAGAGTAGGATCTGACCCCAAGTGCCCTAGAAACATAGTATTTAACAGTACTATCCCCAATCAGGCCACCTCTCTGAAAGACTTGGAAACACAACACCATATGTTACAGTACAGCACTAACGAACAATAAAACAAATATATGTACTGCATGCTGTATATATCATTATTATCACTTAGTAGCTGTGAAATGTGTTGTTTTACAGGGTCAGCCATAGTAGTCCAGTGCCCCTGGAGCCAATTAAAGTTAAGTGCCTTGCTCAAGGGCCATAGTGAACAAGTTGCCCAAGAATAACGTGTTTAGCCAATAACCACGCACAACACAGAGTGGAGCGTCCAATCCCAGAGCCCGTTACAGAAGAGTGGGAAGCCCAGAATAGCTTGTCTGACTCAGACTGAGAGCATCATTGTCTGACCTCTGGCTGGATTAGCCCTCGGGTTACTTTAGACTACTGAGGCCATTTCTGTTCTCTCCTCTCCATTTCACCCAGCTTCTTTTTCAAAATGATGAAGCCATTCACCCGGCTTTATGTAGCTACTAACTGAAGCAATGGTTACTTTCCAATATCCAGATAACCATTTAGAATACACACCAGAAGGTAATTGAACCATACTCCTACACTCTTAGAAAGAAAAGTGCTATCTAGAACCTTTAAGGGTTCTTCGGCTGTCAAAGAGGGTTCTACATGGAACCCAAAAGGGTTCTCCTATGGGGACAGTCGAAGAACCCTTTAAGAACCCTTTTTTCTAAGAGTGTATATGTTTAAAATTCAATTTGTACTGCTACAGTGGTAAATCAAAAAATAAAAGCATATTCCAAAAGAAACCAACAGCCCCAACTCTGTGTCACGGTTTAAACTATTCCCCCCCCCCATTTGGCTGCACTTGACAGTCCCATATTTCAACAACTTTTCAGGTGTCTCAACTTTTCTTCCTACCTTGCTGACAAAAAGGTATTTCCATTGATCAATGGCGCCATTGCACAGTGCACTGTTTGGATGCAGGATTTATTGTGGAGTGGGCCAACATGCGCAGGTAGCCTACGTTTTCAAGTGATTTGCTTGACAATAAGATGAAGACATCATGACTGGTCGTGTTCATACCGAAGGTAAAAGGTGATACATTTATTACCGTTAAATGACATGTCTTTACTATAGGGCCAATCAACAAAAATAAAAAATACATGAAAAAAGAAAGAAGACCATCCAAAATGTCACGTGTATTCTGATACACACTTCAATTAGTGTTACAATGCACTAATGTATCATAAGGCCTTATAAATGAACTTCTGAGGCATTTTGTGGGTGCCTAATAGAGTGTGTTTGCTTCATGCTAAGTATGCTAGGCTACTGTAAATATGTTTTGATTAGAAAAGTTTACTTTTATTTCTCTTAGTTGTAAAGGCATTGTACAATATGCTAACTGGCACACGTCTCTGGGTACGGCTAGAGCTGGCAAGCAGGCAGTAAAGATGGGAGTTGTCCACCGCTGGGGCAATCTTTCTCACAAAAAGATCCCCGAGAGTTTTTTCTGGAAAGTCTCCCTTGAAGGATTCCTCTGAACTTAAAATGACTTCCTTCACCTATGCCAATAAAGAATTGTATTCCAACCCTCTCTCTCTTTTCTAAAACGTATTCTCCACAGCCACCGTATGCCCTCCACATAGGCCTTATTCATGACCACTTTTTCTCCATGTTTTCATTTCCATCTGCTCTTCTTTCCTCTGCTTCATTGCTCTGATCTGAATGAACTGACCAGGTGAAATCCAGCCTGATGATGAGCTTCCACCACATGGTTTCCACCTGTGAAGTCTTCTCCAATCATTGCAGACAAGGAGAGAACAGATTCCCAGTGTGAAAGAGCCAAGTCTCGCTTCTACAAGAACCCATTTAAACAGCAGAAAGTGATGACTACTCTTCAAGGAGACTTTCTTTCAGAAGTGTTGTGTCATTGTCGTCAGATACTGTTTTGTTTCTATGTCAAGTTAGACGTTTAATTCAGGGTTTGGATCTAAAGACGGTAAGACATCTCACGGAATCTCACATCTCATTTCAACCTTTCATTAGTGATCCTCACACTTCTCCTCATTGCCAAAGCAACAGCTCTCAATTAGTACACAGGTAGCTTATAACAGTTACAATGACCCAGAGTAACCACACAGCCACAATGTCAGCCATTTTATTTTTACAAAAACACTGAAGTGGGCTTCCAACAGAGTCAGCATTCAGTCAAGCCTAAAATGTCAAATGTAATGTTTGAACTCCATAGCTGTACTGTTTTTTAATTTGTTTACTTTTGTTACTTCTGTTTGTATCAGGGCAGAACCTGACACCATGTAAACACCACTAGTCAGTAGAGAGCTCCATCGATTACAAAGTCAAAGCCCCATCATTCGTGAGCACTATCATAGAGTAGAAACAGATCGACAAAGAGGTCAAGGCCCCATCCTGAAACAACCCTTAGCCCCATCCCCGCAGTACTTAATGTAGATCTGAAAGATTTGGATAGGTATGGTAGTAGTTTCATCTTATCCCTGATAGGCTGGGTGTATATTTTGCCATATAGCTCACACCTATCCAATCTTTTCACATAATCAGATCTAGGGGGTAGGATGTGTTTTTGGACAGGACACAAACCTAGGATTAGCAGTTACTTCTCACATGTAACTGAAATAATCAGTGACCTAACTACTGGTGACCAGTAATTTTCAATGAAAGGAGGAGATGAGACACAAGGACATACACAGCGACTTAACGGTCCCAAGGAGAGCTAGCAACCAAAGTTCAACATTACCCAAGTTTATGCTAATTGTAGCGACGCAACTGCACAGCAGCCAGTTAGACTAAATACACCACTTTCTGAGTCTCTCCTCTCCACCACTCCTCTTCATTCCACTCTCTGCTGTTAATACAGGGCTGTTTTGACACTCACACTTTGTCAGCGGAGCCACACTTGATCTCTAAATACTGTCAAACTGTCAGGGAGAAGAAGCACGGTAGCAGGCAGCAACTGCCTGACAGACAAATGCAGACTGGAACGGGGGTGTTTTTGAATTTTTTTTTACATAACATTAGTTATTTATCAGTCTCATACACTGAGTTAGTCTCTGTCCTCAACCCCTTATTAGTGGTGATTTTTCCTTCTAATCTACTCTTAGAGGGATATACCAGTGACATAGGCGTGAGGAGGCGGGAGAGTGCGAGAGAGAGTGAGAGAGAGGCTATAATTTAGCCATCAGATACCTAATAAAAGCTGGTACTGTGGAGCAGTAGGCTTTAATAACCAACCTGACAGAACAATGGCGAAGACAAACAGTCTCTCTCTCTCTTTGGTATCTCCTTTTCTCACTGTTTACCTTGCTCTCTCTCTTTTCTCTGTTGCTTCATCTCTCCTTGTTTTTCTATCACTCTTTATCTTTCCTTTGCTCCCTTTGCTTTCCCTCCCTCTCCCCCCTTTCTCATTTTACTTCTAACCTCCTCTCTCTCCTTCAGTCTGTTTCACTTTAACCATCTCCTTTGCTCTCTATCACTCTCTCCCCTCCCCTCCCCTCCCCTCCCCTCCCTCCCTCCCTCCATCCCTCCCTGAGAGGCAAAACAGGCAGTTAAAGTAAAATATCCTCTTTATTTATCGAGGTCAATCACACAGTAATTGTAGGCTTTGTAGCTAGCTGTCTTCCGTTCTCATTATCTTGGGCAGCAAGAGGTTATTGATGTTCTTCTCTCTTTCACTCTTCTCCCACCATCATTTTCCTGTTAAGAAGTCAGAGTGCCGGAACACGGAACCCCTGCTTTGATCTGAGGTGGCTGGTTATGTGGGAACCCATGGCAACTGTGCTTGTTGCACTCCAATGGGTACGTATGGTATAAATAACAACAGAGAGTATATGAGGAGAGGAGAGACTGTCCACTGTTGTCCATGCATGTTCATTTCCCCTACAGTGGAATCTCCATGACATCACAAAATGACGATCATACACTAACAAATACCTTTACTATATCTCACTATACCACAATACAAGGATGCCTGACACACACACACACACACACACACACACACACACACACACACCTTGTATAACTAACCCTGTGGGGACACACAATTCAGTCACATTCAAAATCCTATTTTCCATAACCCCTAACCCTAAACCTTACCCTAACCCCAAAACCTAACCTTAATAAACCTAAACCTAAACCTAACCCTAAAACAAACCCTAATTCTAACCCTAACACTAATTCTAACCTTAACCCCCTAAAAATAATATTTGACCTTGTGGGGAATAACAAAATGTACCCAGTTGGTACATTTTTTGTTTGTTTACTATTCTTGTGGGGACTTCTGGTTAAACACTTCCACCCCCACACACACACCCACATACAAGAGAATAGTGTATATTTAATTCAATGATAAACAATTCAAGAAGAGCATCTAGTATGTACTGTAGTGTGTACTGTAGTGTGTACTGTAGTATGTACTGTAGTATGTTCCAACAGACACAGTAGAAATATACCCGGGGGTGTTGTGAAATTTCAGGTTACCATCGAAATGCAGCTTGGAGTGGGTGCTAGTCTATGACCTCATTTCACTTCGGAGGACCTTTTGGTTCCGGACATCTGACAATCATCTGACAGTCCGAAATGCCTGCACCGGAGTTCCCACTCCACTGGATCAACCCAGCACTGTAGCAAACCACACCAGCCTTACCCAATCACCAGCCTTACCCAATCACCAGCCTTACCCAATCACCAGCCTTACCCAATCACCAGCCTTACCCAATCCAACCCAACCCATCCATCCCCTCAGCCTCACAAAATACACTATACCCACTTTTATGTGACATGTTAAAAATAGAAGATTAACCCTCCAGTCAAAACATCAGACTACCACCCACACAATAAGGCTAAGTGCCTCTTTGCTGGGGTTGTTCAGAGTTAAGGTGTCTCTCTGATGAGTCCACTCTGACCCAACCAGTGTTGTAAACACCACTTGTGTCCACACGACTCCATTACAGACCACAAGGCCCATCGTGTCCAAATGCCTCTGTTATTTATTTATTATTGACTTTATAAAGTCTGGGATTAATGTGTGAACTGTTAGACTAACGGACATGAAGCACTGATGACTGAGCCTGCGTTGTTTTGGGGTATTATAGGATGTGTTAGCAAGTGGTGAATATAGCCAATGAATCAAAGACTCATCGTACATTGCAGTCAGACTATTTCCAAGGTACAGAAATTATCAATAAATTGGGAATTTCCCTTTAAGATTTTGTCAAAATTCTGTTAGTTTAGAGCAGATTGGTCAAAAGTTCCTAGAGCTGGTGGTTTTGGTCTAGTTGGCATTCAAGTCTAACTAAGAAGGTTTTTAGCTCAATATATTGAAATAGTCTATCTAAGTTTCTTCAGCTGGGTTTAAATTCAAAGCAAGTTGCTGAGGATAGTTTAGTGATCCTTTAGACAAGGATGTCTTAAATGGCCTTCTCTGTCTCAACAGATAGACATGATGTTGTAGTCTAATCCCAGATCTCATTCCCTGCTCCGGGATTCAAGAATACTGTACAGCGTTACATACAGCCGGGGTTCCTGTGGTGGACAGGGCATCGGTCCAAACAGCTGTTAACCATTCCCATTCCCAACGTCTCCTGGGCAACGTCTCGGAACGCAATGGAACATTCTGGGAAGTACCATCTGCCACAGGTGGCAGGGGACGACGTAGCCTAGTTTAGTTTAGCGTTAGCATAGCGCTGGGTGATTACTTCTACTTCCAGTCTTCCTAGTGTACACACATCAGGCCAGGCAAAGTAGTCTTTCATTCTTCCCAGAGGCCTGAACCAAAGGAGGGGGTGGAGGAGACACCGGACACTAAAACAACAAACAGGAGGCTGCACATAAAGTGTGGATCCCCCAAGCCTTCAGTGGTGGAACGTGGGGGAGAATTATGGGGTATGGGGGGAACGAGTTAGCGCGGTACAAAGATATCCCAGACCAGTACAACCCCCAGGTCTGAGTCAGAGTCAGGACACTCACCCCCTACCCTAGAGGCTAGAGAGATCAAATATAGCCTGTGAGAGAGAGAGAGAGAGAGAGAGAGAGAGAGAGAGAAAGAGAGAGAGAGAGAGAGGGGGAGAGAGAGGGAGAGAGAGGAGAATGAGAGCAGAGCGAGAGACAGAGAGAGAGAGCAGAGAGACAGAGAGAGAGGGAGAGAGAGAGGGGGGAGTGAGAGCAGAGAGAGAGAAAGAGAGAACAAGAGAGAGAGCAGAGATGGAGAGATCAGAGAGAGAAAGAGAGAGAGATCAAAGAGAGAGTGCAGCAGAGTTTGCTGTGGGCCCAGACCGTGTGCCCTGGTGTCTGGTTAGCTGGGTAACAGATATAGCCTTTAGCAGCTTACGCAGATGGGCCGTGGGCATTCCTCCTGAAATATACCTGCTAACACCAGCTCTCTCATGGGGAGCGGAGTCATACACAGACATACAACCCGGGTTGGCTTCAAACACCTTTCTAAAATATAATACCGTTAATATGGTCATAAGTACTCTTTTTACCTCTGACAGTTGAAAGTTAAAATATTTATGCAGAATAAGAAACCCATGCGGGATATTAACCCACAACCATGGTGTTGGATGCTCCACACGCCAACCCACTGAGTCAGTGGAACCTCCTAGTCAACAACTCAGCCTCTGAATACACGGTCGACAGACACCATTGTGTTCTAGTCCCTGTGCACGGACACAGACAGCTTCTTTAACTCTTTATTAACCATTGCCTCGGTGAGTGCAGAGAGTGTGGGTGGAGCGGCATTCACATTATGCCAGCAGATCAGTGGAGACAGGGTTGGGAACACGAAAAGGCATATCTATTTAGCTGGTTGAGCATGAAATCTAATTATGCTTTAAAACTGAGAGAGAGAAACCCGGCGAGGAGGGTGATGGGAACCATGGAAATGGAGGAGAGGGGAGGAGAGAGAGTGGGACACGGAGGAGAGGAGAGAAGGGGAGAGGGGGAGAGGGAGAGAGATGGAGGGAGAGAGATGAAGGGAGAGTGGGAGAGGGAAGGGAGAGAGAGAGAGAGAGGGCAGAGCCTGAGTCAAAAGCAAGACGAATGCGATCACAGGCTTGACTGTAACCAGATAACATGACATGCACCCATCAGGACAAAATACCATTTATATATAGATAGGGTGAAGCTTTATTTAAACGGGGGTCAATGAAATGCTTATAAAGCATTATTTAATAGCTCATTACCCATGAACAACCGGTTTGGAAATAATTAATTCATCATTCATTTGTGTATTTTGTAGCAAATATATTTTCTAATCATGTATTTTGTAGAAAATACATTTCGTAATCATGTAATCAAGTCACTCAAAGGCCTTATACATGCATTTAAACATATGTATTGATTAATAACTACATAATGATGTTTACTAACTGACTGACTAACTGACTGACTGACTGACTGACTAACTGACTGGTTTACTAACTAAATGACTGACTGACTAACTGACTGGATGACTAACTGACTGACTGACTGTGACTAACTGACTGGATGACTAACTGAATGACTGGATGACTAACTGAATGACTGACTGGATGACTAACTGACTGACTGACTAACTGACTGGATGACTAACTGACTGACTGACTGTGACTAACTGACTGGATGACTAACTGAATGACTGGATGACTAACTGAATGACTGACTGGATGACTAACTGACTGACTGACTGACTGGACAACTAGCTGAATGACTGACTGACTAACTGACTGGATGACTAACTGAATGACTGACTGACTAACTGACTGGATGACTAACTGAATGACTAACTAACTGACTGGACGACTAGCTGACTGACTAACTGAATGACTGACTAACTAGATGATTAGCTGAATGACTGACTGACTAGCTGACTGATTGGATGGCTAACTGAATGACTGACTAACTGACTGACTAACTGACTGATTACCTGACTGACTGGATGACTGACTAACTGACTAACTGAATGACTGACTGACTAGCTGACTGACTGACTGGATGACTAGCTGAATTACTGACTTGCTGACTGACTGGGTTACTTACTGACTGACTGACTGGATGACTGACTGACTAGATGACTGACTGATCGACTGACTGATCGACTGACTGACTAACTGACTGACAGGATGACTAACTTACTGACTAGCTGACTGACAGGATGACTAACTGACTGACTGGATGACTGACTGGATGACTGACTGACTGACTAGTTGACTGACTAACTGACTGACAGGATGACTGATTGACTGGATGACTGATTGGATGACTGACTTACTGACTGACATGATGACTGACTAGCTGACTGACTAGATGACTGACTGACTGACTAGCTGACTGACTGGATGACTCGCTGACTGACTGACTAGCTGACTGACAGGATGACTGACTGACTAGCTGACTGACTAGCTGACTGACAGGATGACTGACTGACTGGATGACTGACTGACTGGATGACTGACAGGATGACTGACTGACTAACTGGCTGACTGGATGACTGACAAACTGACTAGCTATCTGACTGACTGACTAACTGACTAGCTGACTGACAGGATGACTGACTGACTGGATGACTGACTGACTGGATGACTGTCAGGATGACTGACAGATTGACTGACTGACTAACTGGCTGACTGACTGACTGACTGACTAGCTATCTGACTAACTAACTGACTGACTAACTGACTAGCTGACTGACAGACTAGCTGACTGACTAGCTAACTGACTGACTAGCTGACTGACTGGATGACTGACTGATTGACTGACTGACTGACTGGCTGCCTGACTAATTGACTGACTGGATGACTGACTGATTAACTGGCTGACTGACTAACTGACTAGCTGACTGACTGGCTGCCTGACTAACTGACTGACTGGATGACTGACTGATTAACTGACTGGATGACTGACTAACTGATTAGCTGACTGACTGACTGACTGAATGACTGACTGACTAGATGACTGACTGACTGACATGATGACTAGCTGAATTACTGACTGACTGGATTACTGACTTGCTGACTAGATGACTGACTGACTGGATGACTGACTGACTGATCAACTGACTAACTAGCTGACTGACAGGATGATTAACTGACTGGATGACTGACTGACTAGATGACTGACTAGATGACTGACTGACTGACTGACTAGCTGACTAGATGACTGACTAGATGACTGACTGACTGGATGACTGACTGACTGACTAGCTGACTGACTAACTGACTGACAGGATGACTGACTGACTGGATGACTAGCTGAATTACTGACTAGCTGACTGACAGATTAGCTAACTGACTAACTGACTGACAGGATGACTGACTGACTGGATGACTGACTGGATGACTGACTAGCTGACTGACTAGATGACTGACTAGCTGACTGACTAGCTGACTGACAGGATGACTGGATGACTGACTGACTAACTGACTGACAGGATGACTGACTGACTGACTGACTAGCTGACTGACTAGATGACTGACTAGCTGACTGACTAGCTGACTGACAGGATGACTGACTGACTGGATGACTGACTGACTGGATGACTGACAGGATGACTGACTGACTAACTGGCTGACTGGATGACTGACAAACTGACTAGCTATCTGACTGACTGACTAACTGACTAGCTGACTGACAGGATGACTGACTGACTGGATGACTGACTGACTGGATGACTGTCAGGATGACTGACAGATTGACTGACTGACTAACTGGCTGACTGACTGACTGACTGACTAGCTATCTGACTAACTAACTGACTGACTAACTGACTAGCTGACTGACAGACTAGCTGACTGACTAGCTAACTGACTGACTAGCTGACTGACTGGATGACTGACTGATTGACTGACTGACTGACTGGCTGCCTGACTAATTGACTGACTGGATGACTGACTGATTAACTGGCTGACTGACTAACTGACTAGCTGACTGACTGGCTGCCTGACTAACTGACTGACTGGATGACTGACTGATTAACTGACTGGATGACTGACTAACTGATTAGCTGACTGACTGACTGACTGAATGACTGACTGACTAGATGACTGACTGACTGACATGATGACTAGCTGAATTACTGACTGACTGGATTACTGACTTGCTGACTAGATGACTGACTGACTGGATGACTGACTGACTGATCAACTGACTAACTAGCTGACTGACAGGATGATTAACTGACTGGATGACTGACTGACTAGATGACTGACTAGATGACTGACTGACTGACTGACTAGCTGACTAGATGACTGACTAGATGACTGACTGACTGGATGACTGACTGACTGACTAGCTGACTGACTAACTGACTGACAGGATGACTGACTGACTGGATGACTAGCTGAATTACTGACTAGCTGACTGACAGATTAGCTAACTGACTAACTGACTGACAGGATGACTGACTGACTGGATGACTGACTGGATGACTGACTAGCTGACTGACTAGATGACTGACTAGCTGACTGACTAGCTGACTGACAGGATGACTGGATGACTGACTGACTAACTGACTGACAGGATGACTGACTGACTGACTGACTAGCTGACTGACTAACTGGCTGACTGACAGACTACCTGACTGACTAGCTAGATGGCTGACTGATCGACTGACTGACTAGCTGACTGACTGGATGACTGAATGGATGACTGACTGACTGACTAGCTGACTGACTGACTAGCTGACTGACAACTGACTGACTGACTGGATGACTGACTAGATGACTGATGGGATGACTGACTAGATGACTGACTAGATGACTGACTGACTGGATGACTGACTGACTAGATGGCTGACTGATCGACTGACTGACAGGATGACTAACTGACTGACTGGATGACTGACTGACTGGATAACTGACTGACTGACTAGCTGACTTACTGACTGACTAGACGACTGACTAGATGACTGACTGACTTACTGACTAGCTGACTGACTGGATGACTGACTAGATGACTGACTGACTGACTGACTAGCTGACTGACTGGATGACTTGCTTACTCGCTGACTGACTGACTGAATGACTGACTGACTAGCTGACTGACAGCATGACTGACTGACTAGCTGACTGACTGACTGGATGACTGACTTACTGGATGACTGACTAGATGACTGACTGACTGACTAGCTGACTGACTAACTGACTGGATGACTGACTGACTGGATGACTGACTAGCTGACTGACTAGATGACTGACTAGCTGACTGACTGACTAGCTGACTGACTGGATGACTAACTGACTGACTGACTGACTGACTGACTGACCGACTGGCTGACTAGCTGGCTGACTGACTAGCTGACTGGATGACTGACTGACTAGCTGACTGACTGGCCGATTGGCTGACTGAATAACTGACTGGGTGTCTGACTGGCTGGATGGCTGGCTGACTGATTGACTGGCTGGCACCGGGCCTCTCTGGGGGCACAATCTGTGACATCAGACTTTGCATTTCAGATTCGATGATGTTAATCATCTGCCTCGAAGCCACGGAGCAGCCTAGGAGACATGTTTCATCTCAAGGAGAGAGAGAGAGAGAGAAAGAGAGAGAGAGAGCGAGAGAGAGAGAGAGAGAGAGAGAGAGAGAGAAGAGTGGCTGCAGAAAATCTGAGGCAGACAGACACTGGCATGTGAGGTTAGCGCTGGAGCACAGAGATGCAGGGATAGAAAGATGAAGAGGGGGGGTGAGAGATGGGAGCAATATGAAAAGAGATCGAGAGGAAAAGTAAGAGAGATACAATAAGAGAAAGCAAGAGAAAGAGAGCGAGAGGCAGGGAGAAAGCAAGAGAGAGAGGAAGGCATGGGGAAAGAGAGGCGGGGAGAAAGAGCGAGAGAGCGAGCAAGAGAGAGAGGAAGGCAAGGGGAAAGAGAGGCGGGGAGAAAGAGCGAGAGAGCGAGAAAGGGAAAAAGAGAGAGAGACGTAGGGAGAAAGAGAGAGGGAGAGAGGCAGGGAGAAAAAGAGAACAGCAGGAAGAGAGAGAGAGGCAAGGAGAAAGAGAGAGAGCGGCAGAGAGAGACAGGGAGAGAGAGAGAGAGAGAGAGAGGCAGGGAGAGAGAGAGGCAGGAAGAAAGAGAGGCAGAGAGAAATAAAGATACAGGGCAAGGGGAAAGAGAGGCGGGGAGAAAGAGCGAGAGAGCGAGAAAGGGAAAAAGAGAGAGAGACGTAGGGAGAAAGAGAGAGGGAGAGAGGCAGGGAGAAAAAGAGAACAGCAGGAAGAGAGATAGAGGCAAGGAGAAAGAGAGAGAGAGCGGCAGGGAGAAAGAGAGATAGAGAGAGCGGCAGGGAGAAAGAGACAGGGAGAGAGAGATAGGGAGAAGCAGGGACTGTAGAAAGAGAGAGGCAGGGAGAGAGAGAGAGAGAGAGAGAGAGAGAGGCAGAAAAAGAGAGAGGCAGGCAAGCAGAAAGAGAGAGGCATGAAAAAAGAGAGATAGAGGTAGGCAGAATGAGAGAGAGGCAAGGGGAAAGAGATAGAGATGGGCAGGGAGAAAGAGAGCGAGAGAGAGAGAGAGAGAGAGAGATGCAGGGAAATAAGAGAGAGAGAGGTAGGGAGGTAGGGAGAAAGAGAGAGAGAGGCAGACAGGCAGAAAGAGAGAGAGAGAGAGGCAGGGGGAGAGAGAGACAGGCAGGCAGGCAGAAAGAGGGAGAGGCAGAGAGAGAGAGAGAGATAAAGAATGAGACAGAAGAACAATCTCTAAAGCCAAGATGTTAATTGTGTCTTACCCCTGTCTTACAACTATAGGAGCACTTCAGACAATTTCCAGAGCTCCTCTCAACAGCCTGTGTGTGTGTGTGTTCATTCTTTTATTCAACACCTCCTCTGTAATAGTCACTCAAAATCACTGTCAAAGTAGTAAAATGAGCAGTATGGTTACACTGCCAACTGGACGGCCAACTGCTGCAGCTCTGATCACGGCAATAGTGAGAAAAAGAGAAACTCAGTCAGCTTTATATGGTAGTCAAGCAGTGGAGGCTCCTCAGAGGAGGAAGGGAGGGCCATCTTCCTCAGTGAATTTAGTTAAAAAAAAACAATTGTAAAACATCAAAAAATGTATATTTTTTGGATAAAACTATACTAAATATATTCACAAGTCACCAAATAATTTATTAAAACACACTGTTTTGCAATGAAGGTCTACAGTAGCCTCAACATCCCTCTGTAGGGTAGCACAATGGTGTAACCGGAGGACAGCTAGCTTCCATCCTCCTCTTGGCACACTGACTTCAATACAAAACCTAGGAGGCTCATGGTTCCCACCCCCTTCAATAGACTTACACAGTAATTAAGACAACATCTGGAGGACGTCCTCCAACCTGTCAGAACTTATGCAGCATGAACTGACATCTTGTCCACCCAATCAAAGGATCAAATAATGAATCTAGTACTGAAAGCATAAGCTACAGCTAGCTAGCACTGCAGTGCATACAATGTGATGAGTAGCTGACTCAAAGAGAGCGAAAGACAATAGTTGAAGAGTTTTCAACAAAATGAATTTCATCAAAAATGAAGGAGAAGCAACAGAGAGAGAGAGAGAGAGATTGTCATTTTGTTCACTTTCAGTTTCACTTACTTAGCTATTAATTGCAGCCGGTTAGTTAGTTACTCAAACACCCGCTCAAACAGAGGGATGCTATATTAGCTAGTTGGCTATGACTAGCCAACACAACACTGGAACTCTTCCAAGTCAAGGTAAGCTTTTGGTTTTACAGTGCCTTGTGAAAGTATTCGGCCCCCTTGAACTTTGCGACCTTTTGCCACACTTCAGGCTTCAAACATAAAGATATAAAACTGTATTTTTTTGTGAAGAATCAACAACAAGTGGGACACAATCATGAAGTGGAACGACATTTATTGGATATTTCAAACTTTTTTAACAAATCAAAAACTGAAAAATTGGGCGTGCAAAATTATTCAGCCCCTTTAAGTTAATACTTTGTAGCGCCACCTTTTGCTGCGATTACAGCTGTAAGTCGCTTGGGCTATGTCTCTATCAGTTTTGCACATCGAGAGACTGACATTTTTTCCCATTCCTCCTTGCAAAACAGCTCGAGCTCAGTGAGGTTGGATGGAGAGCATTTGTGAACAGCAGTTTTCAGTTCTTTCCACAGATTCTCGATTGGATTCAGGTCTGGACTTTGACTTGGCCATTCTAATTTTTTTGAACCATTCCATTGTAGATTTTGCTTTATGTTTTGGATCATTGTCTTGTTGGAAGACAAATCTCCGTCCCAGTCTCAGGTCTTTTGCAGACTGCATCAGGTTTTCTTCCAGAATGGTCCTGTATTTGGCTCTATCCATCTTCCCATCAATTTGAACCATCTTCCCTGTCCCTGCTGAAGAAAAGCAGGCCCAAACCATGATGCTGCCACCACCATGTTTGACAGTGGGGATGGTGTGTTCAGCTGTGTTGCTTTTACGCCAAACATAACGTTTTGCATTGTTGCCAAAAAGTTCAATTTTGGTTTCATCTGACCAGAGCACCTTCTTCCACATGTTTGGTGTGTCTCCCAGGTATCTTTAAGAAATGGCTTTCTTCTTGCCACTCTTCCATAAAGGCCAGATTTGTGCAATATACGACTGATTGTTGTCCTATGGACAGAGTCTCCCACCTCAGCTGTAGATCTCTGCAGTTCATCCAGAGTGATCATGGGCCTCTTGGCTGCATCTCTGATCAGTATTCTCCTTGTATGAGCTGAAAGTTTAGAGGGACGGCCAGGTCTTGGTAGATTTGCAGTGGTCTGATACTCCTTCCATTTCAATATTATCGCTTGCACAGTGCTCCTTGGGATGTTTAAAGCTTGGGAAATATTTTTGTATCCAAATCCGGCTTTAAACTTCTTCACAACAGTATCTCGGACCTGCCTGGTGTGTTCCTTGTTCTTCATGATGCTCTCTGCGCTTTTGACGGACCTCTGAGACTATCACAGTGCAGGTGCATTTATACGGAGACTTGATTACACACAGGTGGATTGTATTTATCATCATTAGTCATTTAGGTCAACATTGGATCATTCAGAGATCCTCACTGAACTTCTGGAGAGAGTTTGCTGCACTGAAAGTAAAGGGGCTGAATAATTTTGCACGCCCAATTTTTCAGTTTTTGATTTGTTAAAAAAGTTTGAAATATCCAATAAATGTCGTTCCACTTCATGATTTTGTCCCACTTGTTGTTGATTCTTCACAAAATAATACAGTTTTATATCTTTATGTTTGAAGCCTGAAATGTGGCAAAAGGTCGCAAAGTTCAAGGGGGCCGAATACTTTCGCAAGGCACTGTATTAATGTATTGCCACCAGGGCCCGCTGGTGGAACTGCTTACTGACAATACACTAACGTTACTGCATAATTGTAGCGGGTTTACTAACACATTAGTTATATTAGTTATGTTGGATATCTAGGACTTTACTTTAACTAATATGGGGACAACTATGTAGGCTGTGTGTAGCGGTTATGACATGGCTTGGAAAGGTTTTTTCCCCCGGTCACATATGGCTGATGTGTTGTTCATTGAAGTCCACAAACAAAGGGAGAAGAGAGGAGGAGGAGAGTGCATAGAGGCTAGAATGAATACAACGTGGCTGTTTATGAGTGATCAGGGGTGTATTCATTCCACCGATTCTGCTGACAAAATATTTCTTTAATGGAAGCAAATGAAACCGGGATAACATACCTGAATTTGTCCAATATAAACTATCATTTGGAACTGTTGGTCTAATGATTACACCCTAGACCACCTAGATGCAGGCAAGAGTGTACAAGGCGAATATTGAATGTGTCATTGTCATCTCAACATTTTCTCTCGACCTGTGTGCACCTACATTGTAAACTTTCATTCATAGGCTAGGTTGCAGCAGCCTCATGATGGGTACAGGGAAGATTTGAGTATCATGTAGTAGCCTAAACCTACCAATGTTACATTGAACTGGGTGAATGGAATATGAATGACAGTCGTCCAACATGCTGTAATAGAAATAAGGCCTTGCTTATGAAAAAATGTATTGTCCTCCCTCACGTTAAACGGCACTGACCACCACTGTAGTCAAGTATTATAGATAACCGGGTTGCCAGTCTGTTTATGCCAAGGTTAATACAGTCCTGTGGTGGGTAGAAGACCAGGTTTAAATCCCATCATTCACACTACTTCCTCAAAGTCTAAGGAACCAATTGAATACTAGCCCAAAAGGCATTTGAAAGAATTTTGGATTTCTCAATCATTGCCAGTTTAAAAGTCCTTTTTCATAGGGAATAATGTGTCAGTCAATCAACATTTTTTGTCTTTAAAACTCCACAACTACCATCAACCACTCAGTGTCTATAAAATCTCCCTCTATAACACTCAGTGTCTATAAATCCTCAATGCCTATGGCTGGACTACTCTGCCAGTATGACATCATCCTCTGGTCGGTGCCATTAGTATGAGAGCCAAATGGATCACTTGATCTCCAGGGGAACAGACCAAGAGAACAGAACATAGATCAGGCAGTGATGTCACCCTCCCTCACAGGATGCTGCTGAGGGGAGGATGGCTCATTATAATGGATGGAATGGAGTGAATGGAATGCTATTAATGCTATTAAATGAATGCCATTGCTATGAGCCCATCCTCCCCAATTAATGTACCACTGGCCACCTGTGCCCTCCATCCATGAGACCTGGGGTGAGGTGATGAGGTGAAACTTTCATAACGTTGCAGAAAGAAATGTAACACATAGAACCAACAGGATTCCAAACCTGATAGACTACCATAGGTAATCTAATCTACACAATACATTCCTATCTGAACGTTCTGTAACGTTGCACCCTCCTAAACAGACCCCTGAAGTTAGGCAGAACCAGATCGCCCTGGAGCTGAGTGGGGTGTCATTTGATTACTAGCTGCATTTGAAGTACAGAATAGCAGTGTGGGCATTAATAAACACATAGACAGGTTGGTTTACTGAACCACTGCACCTGCTAGACATGTAAAAGTGAATGGGTATGTCTTCTGTTCTGAGCATGGCAGCTAGACATTTGATAAGTTCATTTGCCAGGGATCTAATTATATTTATGAAAATTGCATATAGAACTACCTTTTGACTTGTTTAGTAGTCACTGTTCCACCATTACATGCAAGGTATTCAAGGAAAATGGCATGGGTGGGTAGGGATGTACTGCCTAACTCATATTGGATAGAAATAAAGAAGCCTATCCTTCCTAAAGTAATCACAATGCCACCGCATGGCATGTCGCCGTTGACAATATGATGCCGACAATGGGGCCTTAGAAAGGGTTGGCGTACTGCTTTTTCAGTGTAAATGGAATTGCGTGTGTAGAGCCATACATGCATTCTACGGTGGGCTGAGAATATTTGGTCATTCATTGCTTTGCCTTGTCACTCACTGCACTGAGATGAAAGATTCAAGTCGTCCAATTCATTGAGTTGGACATGATTTACCTGAAGATACGTCAGGGGCGTTGCTAGAATGGTGCTGAAATATGATTGTTCACACTTAGTGCCTCCCCCATCTGTCAATCTGGCTCCGATAGGAGAGAAAAGATGGTGCATTTGTTTTGCCTGTTTAGCGGTATTACAGAGCTGGCTAGAGGACCATGCGGACGTCTCAGAGCTGGCGGGAAGGCTGGTTGATTGGATGACAGGCTTTAGGACTATGGAAGATGGCTCAACATGATCTCAGAGCATGTAATATTGCAATTCGTACAATACGCAACAAATTTGCAAAAAGTATGATATTTTACTAATTAAAATGCATTGTTGCTAACATGGCTAGGTGGCTAAGGCTAACGTTAGCTAGCAGGCTATGGGTTAGTTGTTAGGGTTAAGAGTTAGGTTAAAGAGTTAGGGGAAGGGTTAGCTAACATGCTAAGTAGTTGCAAAGTAGCTAAAAGCAGTTAGCAGTTGCAAATTTGCTTAAATTGTCTATGATGAGATTCGAACACAACCTTTGGATTGCTAGGCGTTAGCGTTATATTTTTGCCACAATTAACCTCCTGTCTTACGTAACCATACCAAATGTAACATATCATACTAATTTGAGTGTTGCGGATTTCCATGTTCTATGTTACGTCTAGACCAGGCTGGATGGCTAGGTGGCTAGGTAACTCCTGTTTGACTTGACAGGTGCTGAGCTAGTGTGTAGTTGCTAGCGTGTAGTAGCAAATTTCTGTAGGCTATGGCATGTATTTGTTCTAGAATGTTATGCACTTCCCTTATCACCTGAGGTGAATGAAGCCACAACAGCCAAGTTGATAATGGCTGAAGTCATTTTTGCCTGTTTTTGTTGTTCTCCAAATATAATTTTAGAGCTTTTAAATTGTGTAAATCCAGTAAATCAGCTTCCACTTTCAAAAAATTCCTTGAAGGGGAAAAATATGTATTGGAGGGGGAGTTACCACTGAACATATGAGTATCTAACTTGAATATGGATCACTTCAAATGTATTTATTTAATAAATTAGGGCAGATACAAATTAACAGTTGGAACAGTGATTCAATACAATGCATCATAGTTTAAAGACATTTTCAAAGCTATTTGTGATGTGATTTGCTGATTTCCCATGACCACCCAGGACTGGTTACTTCCCACCCCACCCGCATATAATCACCCGAGGTAGCCTATGTAATGACAATAGCCTATTTATTATGAATGATTGATCCGCCACTAAATCAGTGTAAAGTGTGTTTAATCAAACGAAGTCGGCTATTAACTACAGGCTAAATTCAGCAAGATCCAGAAGCACAATTCAAACATTGTCACAGTTTTCGAAGACGTTATGCATTTCCATTGACTGTTTGTTTTCATAAACCGATGGGTAACCGTTTGCAATGCAATGCAAGTTTTTCAAAAAATGTTGTAGGCTATTATTGGGCTATTTGTAAACATAACAACATAGTCAAATAGGCTTATTATAATGATATACTTATTATATTATAATAATAGAAATAAAAATATCCTACATCACAATAGCCTTACATTTATTTTATGAATTTATTGTATTTTGCTTTAGGTTTAGTATTGGGAAAGCAAACAGGCTGTCATCGCAGGACAGGCTGTCTGGTAAGGCTACTTACAGAAGTGGCGACGGGAACTGCACGGTTGACACACTATTTAATGAAGCAAGAAGTAAAAGTAGAGCGGTGAAGGAGCTGTAGGTATCCATGATTGAACGGAGTTCCCAACACACGATATTAAAAAACGACTCAAGACAGGGACAGAGATGCGTGAAGCAGTCCAAATCCTGGAACCGTGTGCGTCTTCTTGCGCGTTCAGTGGACCTGTCACGCAGCCATCGGGGGACAGTTTGAAAACAAATCTCAGCTGGTTCGTCTCCCCCTGATGAGTTTGTGTTTGTATGTCTTTTTGAAAGAGTGTGTGTCAGATCTCCGGCGGTAACCTTACAAGAAGCGCCCAGTGTGTTTTTAGAAGAGTGGAGAGGGAGGACGCCCCGTTCTCATATCTCCCCCGCTCGTCAGCACGGAACAGTGTGTGTAGGAAATGTGTGTGAGAGAGCCCTCCCGAGCGGATCGGTTTCCGAGCCCCCCACTCCACTTTACCCCCACCCTTTGCCTGAGAACGATCATCATCACGCGTTGCTCTCCATACAAGGCACTCACTCCTCACTGGGGCTGGGCAACGAACGGCCACCGCCTAGCGAGCACACAACACCAGCCAGACAGACTCAAACTCACTGGCAGACAAAAACTGCATCCCTTTTTTTAAATATACATTATATCACATATGTATGATATTGATAATATTGCTATCGGGACAAAGGAAACTGTGTTCTAAAATTGTGACTGCATGGCTTATATAAAATAGCAGTTATTTTTTTAAAGGTACCAGATCATTTTAACAGTCTGACCCCTGCCCCTTTGCTTGCTAAACTGAAGAATTGGGCTGGGGATATATAACCACTCTTATATTTGCATCTATCTATCTATCATTAATACATTTTATACAACGGGTGGGTCTAATGCTGATTGGTTAAAACCGCATTCCAGCTGGTGTCTATTCCACAAGTTACCATCGGCTAAATCTACAGTGCCTTGCGAAAGTATTCGGCCCCCTTGAACTTTGCAACCTTTTGCCATATTTCAGGCTTCAAACATAAAGATATAAAACTGTATTTTTTTGTGAAGAATCAACAACAAGTGGGACACAATCATGAAGTGGAACGACATTTATTGGATATTTCAAACTTTTTTAACAAATCAAAAACTGAAAAATTGGGCGTGCAAAATTATTCAGCCCCTTTACTTTCAGTGCAGCAAACTCTCTCCAGAAGTTCAGTGAGGATCTCTGAATGATCCAATGTTGACCTAAATGACTAATGATGATAAATACAATCCACCTGTGTGTAATCAAGTCTCCGTATAAATGCACCTGCACTGTGATAGTCTCAGAGGTCCGTTAAAAGCGCAGAGAGCATCATGAAAAACAAGGAACACGCCCGGCAGGTCCGAGATACTGTTGTGAAGAAGTTTAAAGCCGGATTTGGATACAAAAAGATTTCCCTAGCTTTAAACATCCCAAGGAGCACTGTGCAAGCGATAATATTGAAATGGAAGGAGTATCAGACCACTGCAAATCTACCAAGACCTGGCCGTCCCTCTAAACTTTCAGCTCATACAAGGAGAATACTGATCAGAGATGCAGCCAATAGGCCCATGATCACTCTGGATGAACTGCAGAGATCTACAGCTGAGGTGGGAGACTCTGTCCATAGGACAACAATCAGTCGTATATTGCACAAATCTGGCCTTTATGGAAGAGTGGCAAGAAGAAAGCCATTTCTTAAAGATATCCATAAAAAGTGTCGTTTAAAGTTTGCCACAAGCCAACTGGGAGACACACCAAACGTGGAAGAAGGTGCTCTGGTCAGATGAAACCAAAATTGAACTTTTTGGCAACAATGCAAAACGTTATGTTTGGCGTAAAAGCAACACAGCTCATCACCCTGAACACACCATCCCCACTGTCAAACATGGTGGTGGCAGCATCATGGTTTGGGCCTGCTTTTCTTCAGCAGGGACAGGGAAGATGGTTAAAATTGATGGGAAGATGGATGGAGCCAAATACAGGACCATTCTGGAAGAAAACCTGATGGAGTCTGCAAAAGACCTGAGACTGGGACGGAGATTTGTCTTCCAAAAAGACAATGATCCAAAATATAAAGCAAAATCTACAATGGAATGGTTCAAAAAAATTAGAATGGCCAAGTCAAAGTCCAGACCTGAATCCAATCGAGAATCTGTGGAAAGAACTGAAAACTGCTGTTCACAAATGCTCTCCATCCAACCTCACTGAGCTCGAGCTGTTTTGCAAGGAGGAATGGGAAAAACTTCAGTCTCTTGATGTGCAAAACTGATAGAGACATAGCCCAAGCGACTTACAGCTGTAATCGCAGCAAACGGTGGCGCTACAAAGTATTAACTTAAGGGGGCTGAATAATTTTGCACGCCCAATTTTTCAGTTTTTGATTTGTTAAAAAAGTTTGAAATATCCAATAAATGTCGTTCCACTTCATGATTGTGTCCCACTTGTTGTTGATTCTTCACAAAAAAAATCAGTTTTATATCTTTATGTTTGAAGCCTGAAATGTGGCAAAAGGTCGCAAAGTTCAAGGGGGCCGAATACTTTCGCAAGGCACTGTATGACTTTAAAATTACTATTTACTATGTTCCATATGACTGCGCAATCCACTGTCTCATCAGCCCAGCCAAGCAATTTATCAACTTGATCTCCACTATAAAAAGCATCTAGACATTATCTCACATTTGTTTTTGACTAACATTTCGTTTTCAACAGCAGAGATTTGTTTAATCCTTACTGTCTGTCTCTCCGACATTTGCAACATTGTTTCAATATTCAAATTCAATCTAAAACTGGTCATGAACATGTAATGAACATGTCGGGAGTTGGGACGAGACAGACAGGCGTTTCTCAGCCAGTTGAAATCATGAATCAGCTGGCATAATTTTTGGGGATATATACAAATATATATATATATTCCTGCTTCAGTTTGAAGTGATTGTGTTAGCTGTGTTGTTGGCTAGCTCTTCTGAACAACAATATCCTGACAAGTGAGCACATTTCCTTTGCCAGGTGAAATCGCACCTCATTAGCTTATTGTTATGGATGTATCAAAATAAAAGTCTCTAGAAACTGCTCAAAGAAATGCTAATGCAGCTACTTTGCTGGTATTCTGGCTGCACTTTTTTGACGTGACTAAGTTAGCCGTAGTTGTCTAGCTGGCAAGCAAACGATAAGAACGTTGACAGCCTGTATGACAATGGAACATTTAGAACGAACGACTCGCGTCTATAGATACAGAACAAGAAGACTGAATGACTGGGTCACGTCTCTTGCAACCGAACCGATACAAGCAACCCTAGATTTGTGTTGGGACTATATCTTGTGGAAAGATGCAATAGTATGAACAAATTAATCAAAATAATGTTTTTAATGAAAATATGTCAATCGTTATTTGTGACTCGTTTCAGGAAACTAGGGGTATTTTACGAGTCACTACTTCACAGGAGAGCCATTTCAACATAAACCATTTTTTTAATCAAAATGCGTTCTTTTGCAGAAATGCTCTCTGGAACATGTGAACTTTCATGTGCCTTAATAAAAAACTTGTATGCCATCTGTAAATACAATTGTTAAATTATGAGCCTAGTTGGTTTAGCCACGGAAAAAGTCAGCAACCCTCCCGCTAACCATGATTGGATGAGATAATGAGTGGGATGGACATGCAGAGAGATGTGTTCGGATTGGTCTGCCATGTAGCATGCTTTTGTCTATAGCATGAACTGGTTAGTATGTGTAGGTAATCCTTTCTACCACAGCTATTTTGAAAGATATCATGTAGTGAACTGCATAAGTGTTGCTGTCCACTTTGTGGAGGACCAAGGTTTGAAATCACAGGAATTAGAGTATGATAGCTAATGAGATGGAGAATATTCTGGTGTTTGATTGCAAATATGCAGAGAGTCGAAAGGGAACACATTGTTGTATAAAACACTTGTCTCCGGATTACATCTTCAAACTAAGGGCAACCATGGCATCCATGACAGAGCGGGAGAACCGTTACCCATGTATACGGGTAAGATAGTCTAGCTAGCTACATTTTCAGATATTAAACGTTTGTAATTTTGTCATAAATTTTCATTTCAAGTTAAAGTGTACTGTTAGCTAGCTAGCTAACATTAGCTGGCTGGCTCGCTAGCTAACGTTACATGTATGATCTGTGTAGTAATATTATTTGTATCTCAGAGTCATTTGCATTGTTAGTTATAGCGTAATGTTAGCTTGCTAATATTGAACCTGGTTGGTTAGCTACCTGCAGATTCATGCAGGGTAGTAACGTTATGAGTTGGGATTTTGGTTCATTGTTTAGCTAGCCTGCTAGCTACATGTCTAATCAAAAGACTCCACTGTCTTTTGCAAGTAACCATTTCAATAGAATGTTCATGATGTCACTGCAACAAGGTAGACATAGGAGGTAAATTCACTCTGGCTATCTACTCCGATTTCAGAGCGCTTTTGTCTGAGTAACTCACAAATACCTGACAAATGTACAAACGCTCAACACCCTTTGAATATTTCCGGTGTCAGTAAACATCGGCAAAAGAACGTAACTCAATTGTTGCTAGCAGCACAGTTGCAGTCACCAATGCTCTGGATAACATAAAAACAGCATAACCAGCTCTGCTAGGTCGAGTAAAATGGTTAGCGTGAGCTGTTTTCTCATTTGGAGTCAACATGGGCCAGCATCCCTGTGGAACGCTTTTGAACACCTTGTAGCATCCATGCCCTGATGAATTAAGGCCGTTCTGAGGGCAAAAGGGTTGCAACTTAATATTAGGAAGGTTTATGACTACAGTTTAAGAGCCTGTGTGAGTGATATAAACCCAGATGGCTGGTTAATCTATGAATAGCTCATAATTCAAGGCACATCATGATTATTACCCGTCATAGCTATCATTCCTGTGCCATCTGTAGGCCTAGATGTGCAGTGTTTGCTGTGGAGCGATTATACCATTTTATACCAATCAGAGATATATTTACTGTGCAAATAAGTGGCGCGCTCCTCAGCTCTGCAAATATCAGGTTCCACCAGCAGCCATATTAAATAGTTGTGTAAAGGGACCTCTTCCCAGGGTCCTGGTTACATGAGAGTATTTACCATGCACCGCCACCAGACTGTACTGGACATACAGTGCCTTTTGAAGGTATTCAGACCCCTTGACTTTTTCCACATTTTGTTACGTTACAGCCTTATTCTAAAATTGATTCAATCAAAAACAATCCTCAGGAATCTACACACAATACCCAATAATGACAAAGAGAAAACTGTTTTATTTTATTTTAAATGTTTGCAAATGTATTGAAAACAGAAATACCTTATTTACATAAGTATTCAGACCCTTTTCTATCAAAATTGAGCTCATGTGCATCCTGTTTCCATTGATCATCCTTGAGATGTTTCAACAAATTGATTGGAGTCCACCTGTGGTAAATTCAATTGATTGGACATGATTTGGAAAGGCACACACCTGTCTATATAAGGTCCCACAGTTGACAGTGCAACCAAGCCATGAGGTAGAAGGAATTGTCCATAGAGCTCCGAGACAGGATTGTGTCGATGCACAGATCTGGGGAAGGGTACTAAAAATGTCTGCAGCTTTGAAGGTCCCCAAGAACACAGTGCCTCCATCATTCTTAAATGGAAGAAGTTTGGAACCAGCAAAAGTCATCCTAGAGCTGGCTATCTGGCCATACTGAGCAAATGGGGGGGGGGCCTTAGTCAGGTAGGTGACCAAGAACCTGATGGTCACTCAGACAGAGCTCTAGATGTCCTTTTGTGGAGGTCAGAGAACCTTCCAGAAGGACAACCATTTCTGCAGAACAACACCAATTAGGCCTTTATGGTAGAGTGGTCAGACGGAAGCCACTAGTCAGTAAAAGGCACATGACAGCCCGCTTGGAGTTCGCCAAAAGGCACCTAAAGACTCTCAGACCATGAGAAACAAGATTCTCTGGTCTGATGAAACCAAGATTGAACTCTTTGGCCTGAATGCCAAGTGTCATGTCTGTAGGAAACCTGCCACCATCCCTACGGTGAGGCATGGTGGTGGCAACATCATGCTGTGGGGATGTTTTTCAGCAGCAGGGACTGGGAGACTAGTCAGTATCAAGGCAAAGATGAACGGAGCAAAGTACAGAGAGATCCTGAGAAAACCTGCTCCAGAGCACTCAGGACCTCAGACTGGGGCAAAGGTTCACCTCCCAACAGGACAAAACCCTAAGCACAAAGCCAAGACAATGCAGGAGTGGTTTCAGAACAAGTCTCTGAATGTCCTTGAGTGGCCCAGCCAGAGCCTGGAATTGAACCCGATCAAACATCTCTGGAGAGACCTAAAAATAGCTGTGCTACAACACTCTCCATCCATCCTGACAGAGCTTGAGAGGATCTGCAGAGAAGAATGGGAGAAACTCCCCAAATACAGGTGTTCCAAGCTTGTAGCATCATACCCAAGAAGACTTGATGCTGTAATCGTTGCCATAGGTGCTTCAACAAGTACTGTGTAAAGGGTCTGAACACTTAATTAAATGTCAAAATTGTTGCTTCGTCATTATGGGGTATTGTGTGTAGATTGATGAGGGAAAAAAACAATTTAATCAATTTTAGAATAAGGCTGTAACGTAACAAAATGTGGAAAATGTCAAGGGGTCTGAATACTTTCTGAAGGCAGTGTAGTTGAAGGGTAGACACATGAGGGCATGCATGCCTGCCCAAATAAATCCTCATTATAGTAATTAACCAATTACATCAGAGCATTTCACAGTATCACAAAATGTACAGTTGTCAAGAAGGAATTACTGGAAATGAGTGTCTCACACACATACACAAGCACACACACACAGCTCATTCTTCATGTGTTTAGTCTGTCTTAAACAGGAAGGCAAACAGAAGGCCCCCTGTAACAGGATTACACTGGATTAAATCAGGATAATGTGTTATTACTAAAGCCTAAACTCAACAGCAGCCAGCTGAATTACCAAAGACATCACATTTGGCAACGGTACAGCTGATGGATATGCACGTCTTCAATATATTTGAATGATGATATGAGACTGATGATATAATAATTGTTTGATATAAGAATTCCTGCTATCAGTGTCAGCTGATAGCATGAAACCTAGAGAACCACCAAGACCTACCATTTACTACGGCAAAAAATACTTCAGGGAATAAACCTCTAGCACTCATAAACCAGTACACAGGTTACCAGCTCTGAACACGTCTCTGAACATGTCTGTCACTGTCAGCTTGGAAGAAAACGGTTTGTCTATCATCTGGCTATTGATAAAGAGTCAGATCTGAAAGTAAACACTGTCTCTGTGAAATGTACATCCCACCAGTCTTACAGTATTCCTATCAAATATCTAGGAGCAGAGCAATATATATATATAGAGCACTGGATAGGACCTGCTACTGAGAATGCATGTCTATATTGGTGGATATGCACAGTTGGCCTGTGGCCTTGTCGCTAATATAACAGAAAGCCAGCTGAACTCAACCACATGTCTAACTGGTCCCTGGTGGGCGAGAGAGAGAGAGAGATAGAGGGAGGATAGTGAAGAGAGAGGAGATTGGAAGAGTGAGCGAGAGGAGAGAGAGTGGAAGAGTAAGAGGGAGGACTGTTCCGAACTGAATTAGCGACTGCTGGGTGCAGGTGGGGCCACTCTCACACGACCAGCCCCCTGTCGCCCTGGGATTCCACCCTAGCAGCCATTGCCTAGCAACGCCACACCGTCTCCTCACAACGAGCGGCTTCTTCCAAACGAGCGCATGGTGAGGATGGGGGTGTTGCGGCTGAGTGTTGCGGCTGAGTGTGGGAGGGAGGTGTGTGTGCCAGGGTTTCGAGTGGCACTCACAGCACTTACGACTCCATTACAGGTTATTTAAGGTTAGTGAAAGCTCAGCAGCCCTCATCTTCAGTTCAAGAATAAACAAACGCCAAAAAAGTAATGCTTAATACTGTTTCATTTCCCAAACATGTGGCAGCTCATTAAAATATATTTGCAGGGCAAAGAGTCTTTGCATTTTATTTAAATGACTTTTGAATCCCTTTGGGTCAAAATCATCCGCTGGCCTTTTTCAGATCACATTAAACATGTAGTGTAATAAAGCACACACACAGTCTCTTCACTCAACACTGGCTTTGTGGCTTTCATTAGTTAAGGCTATTTTAGGGACGTTGACATCGACGACAGTTGGGCAGATTCGTGCCTATACAGTACCGTATCCCAGATGAAAACAACATGCGATTTGAAGGTTCAATGCAGCGTTTCTTTAAAACAAATCTCAATATCTAATCAGTACTGGGTCAGAATTAAGTCCTTTACTGTGATGGTTTTCAATTAAAATTGTAAAAAAGAAACAAAAATAGTTCATCAGCAAAGAGCAATTTCTCAAGCAACAATTTTGCTGGGACTGTCTCGGGGGAGTGGTCCGATATTATTGGCAGAGAGATTTGGAACTCTTTCTTATTGGTCTATTAACTAATTTATGATGTCACCAGGCAGGCCAAAACTCCATCCCACCAAAACAGGCTGAAATTCAGGCGGTCTTCAAACACTTCTTACACTAAAAGGGCTCTATCATCATTTTCACAATTTCACAGTATTATTCCAATCTCATAGTGTGGACACATATAAAACACAGAACTGGGCCTTTAATGCAACTAGGCTCATAATGAAACTAGGCCCAGCATTTGGAAACCTCTGCAAAATAGTGCAAAACACAAATGTCATCAAAGAATCTGTTCAGAATAATAACTCATGTTTCAATAGCTATATTAATTCATGTTTAAGTTAGCAATGAAATTGTGCATCAGGGCTGTATTCATTAATTTATATATTCATATTGTATTCATTCATTTAACCTTTATTTAACCTTATTTTACAATGATGGCCTACCCCGGCCAAACCCTCCCCTAACCCGGACGACGCTGGGTGCGCCGCCCTATGGGACTCCCGATCACGGCCTGTTGTGATACTGCCCAGAATCGAACCAGGGTCTGTAGTGACCCCTCTAGCACTGAGAGGCAGTGCCTTAGACTGCCGGGCCACTCGGGAGCCTCATACAGTCTCATACAGAGACTCAGAGAAAGGAGTGCTGATCTAGGATCAGTTTTGCCTTTTAAAACCCCTTATGGTCGATGTCCGCACCCCGTGGAAATCTAATTAGCATAATCAAAAATCCCCATACAAATCTGTCAGTTTAAGCTAGAGATAGTGTATCTGTTTTTTGTCTTTGGATGTCTCAATCCACAGCATCTGCCTATGTAACACTTCCACATCTGCAGTGAAAGGTGACAGAGCTAGAGCGGTGTTTGTCAGAGCATGAGACATCCTGAAAATCAGTCTTCTCACAAAATGGTCTGTAGCATCTGAACGGTTTGGCCTAAAAAATATTATGACCCCCACAAGTGTCCTGGGACTCGTCTGAATTCGGTACAGCCGATCTGCCAACTTCTATCTGTAGCGTCCCAACAGTTTGGACTACACACTAACAGTTTGGGCTATACACTAACAGTTTGGACTACACACTATCAGTTTGGGCTAAACACTATCAGTTTGCGTGTTCACTGTGTTTCTATGGGCTAATAGCAGTAAGGCCAAACAATATTTTTCATCAAATATAAAAAAAAAATTGATACTACAAGGGTTCTTAAAATGCTAAATCAAATAGCAAAATTACCCTTGGTATGACCTTAAAACAATTCCATATAGTTTTGTAGCCCCCTGGCTTAGACAGGGCTTAGACTCTTATGGGTTATGACTACAATTACGTGGACAGGAGGGACCTAGTCCTAGATCAGCCCTATTATTCTGAGACGCTTTATGAATACGGGTCGTGGTTTACCCCTATTTCCCTTTTTTTTTACTTATTGTTATTCTGGATGACAGCGGGACTCTGGAAACGACACTTATGCAACAAATAATGTTTTTCATTCTCTTGTGGGCCTGCCAAGTGGAATTTATTTATGAATTAGTCCCGAGTGAGGCAATATTTCATGGCAATGGTCAATGTTAAATTGGTATCCCCTCCACCCCCTCTCCTCCCGTCTTGGGATATTGACAGTATACCCTCACATGAGATGACACTGATACATTATAGGGTGTGTGATCTGACAATTCCATTGAGATGCACATAGAGACAGAAGGAGACAGAGGGAGGGCATAGGGCCATCTACGATTATCATAAGGGCGTACCCTATGGTGTATCACTGTGATATACAGTAGTCATACTGTGCACTATCATTTGTCATCCTAGCATTTTGTCTTGTGTTACATCACGTGGGTCAAACCCGATGAGTGTCAGACCATGCAATCTTTCACCTCCTTTATAGACACTGAGTGTACAAAACATTAAGAACACTTGCTCTTTCCTTGACATAGACTGACCAGGTGAATCCAGGTGAAAGCTATGATTCATTATTGATGCAACTTGATAAATCCACTTCAGTCAGTGTAGATGAAGGGGAGGAGATAGGTTAAAGAAGGACTTTTAAGGCTTGAGACAATTGAGACATGGGTTGTGTACGTGTGCAATTCAGAGGGTGAATGGGCAAGACAAAAGATTTAAGTGTCTTTGAACAGGGTATGGTAGTAGGTGCCAGGAGCACCGGTTTGTGTCGAGAATTGCAACGCTGCTGAGTTTTTCACGTTCAACAGTTTCCCGTGCGTATCAAGAATGGTGCGCCACCCAAAGGACATCCAGCCAACATGACACAACTGTGGGAGGCATTGAGTCAACATGGACCAGCATCCATGTGGAACGCTTTCAAGACCTTGTAGAGTCCATGCCCCAACGAATTGAGGCTAGTCTGAGGTCAAAAGGGGAGGCAACTCAGTATTAAGAAGGTGTTCCTAATGTTTTGTACACTCAGTGTAGATTCCTAATGATTGAAGCTCATAGATAACAGCAAACATATTCCCCTTCGTACCATGAGTTATGAATAACAGCACAACGATGTGGTCACTATATTTACATACAAAATGAACCATTTAAAACACTGAAATTCATAATTCCAGGGGATTAGCTTCCTTCTAGAAAATAATTCAACTTTACTTGGTAAGAGGTCAACAAGAGGGGTACATTTAAAAAAATTAAAGTAGGTGTATTTGGAGTCAAGATGGTGTAGCAGTGCAGACATGGTTTGTCGTTCTCCCCTGTACATTTGGTCTTTTTTTGTATAGATTTCAATGTATTTTCATTCTCTTTTACATTTTTAAAATTAAATATACCTTCCGGTAACCCGCCTCACCCAATTTGATACAGATCCACTATTTTTATACCTTTTAGCCAGAACCTCCATCAGAAGCTAGCCATCAGAACCTCCGTCAGAAGCTAGCCATCAGAACCTCCATCAGAAGCTAGCCATCAGAACCTCCATCAGAAGCTAACCATCAGAACCTCCATCAGAAGCTAGCCATCAGAACCTCCATCAGAAGCTAGCCATCAGAAGCTCCTCTCTTTTGCATCGTCCGAGATCCTTAAAGATTGGAAAGCTGCCACGTTCATCCCCCTCTTCAAAGGGGGTGACACTCTAGACCCAAACTGTTATAGACCTATATCCATCCTGCCCTGCCTTTCTAAAGTCTTCGAAAGCCAAGTTAAAAAACAGATCACTGACCATTTCGAATACCACCGTACCTTCTCCGCTGTGCAATCCGGTTTCCGAGCTGGTCATGGGTGCACCTCAGCCACGCTCAAGGTACTAAACGATATCATAACCGCCATCAATAAAATATTGTACTGTGCAGCCGTCTTCATCGACCTGGCCAAGGCTTTCGACTCTGTCAATCACAGTATTCTTATCGGCAGACTCAAAAACCTTGGTTTCTCAAATGACTGCCTTGCCTGGCTCACCAACTACTACTCAGACAGAGTTCAGTGTGTCAAATCGGAGGGCCTGTTGTCCAGACCTCTGGCAGTCTCTATGGGGGTACAACAGGGTTCAATTTTTGGGTCGACTCTTTTCTCTGTATATATCAACGATGTCGCTCTTGCTGCAGGTGATTCCCTGATCCACCTCTACGCAGACGACACCATTCTGTATACATCTGGCCCTTCTTTGGACACTGTGTTAACAAACCTCCAAACGAGCTTCAATGCCATACAACACTCCTTCCGTGGCCTCCAACTGTTCTTAACCTCTAGTAAAACTAAATGCATGCTTTTCAACCGTTAACTGCCCACACCCACCCGACTTGCATCACTACTCTGGACGGTTCGGACAACTACAAACACCTAGGTGTCTGGCTAGACTGTGAACTCTCCTTCCAGACTCATATTAAACATCTCCAATCCAAAATTAAATCTAGAATCTGCTTTCTATTCCGCAACAAAGCCTCCTTCACTCATTTTACCAAACATTCACTAGTAAAACTGACTATCCTACCGATCCTCGACTTCGGCGATGTCATCTACAAAATAGCCTCCAATACTCTACTCAGCAAACTGGGTGCAGTCTATCACAGTGACATCCGTTTTGTCACCAAAGCCCCATATACCACCCATCATTGCGACCTGTATGCTCTAATCGGCTGGTCCTTGCAACATATTCGTCGCCTGACCCACTGTTTCCAGGTCATCTATAAGTCTTTGCTAGGTAAAGCTCCGCCTTATCTCAGCTCACTGGTCACGATAACAACACCCACCCGTAGCACGCGCTCCAGCAGGTATATCTCACTGGTCACCCCCAAAGCCAACACACCCTTTGGCCACCTTTCCTTCCCGTTCTCTGTTGCCAATGACTGGAACGAATTGCAAAAATCTCTGAAGCTGTAGACGTATATTTCCTCACTAACTGTAAACATCAGCTATCCGAGCAGCTAACCAATCACTGCAGCTGTACATAGCCCATCTGTAAGTAGCCCATCCAGTCTACCTACCTCATCCCCATTTTGTTTTTATTTACTTTTCTGCTCTTTTGCACACCAGTATTTCTACTTGCACATCTATCACTCCAGTGTTAATCTGCTAAATTATAATTACTTGCTACTATGGCCTATGTATTTCTTTACCTCCTCACGTGATTTTCACACGCTGTATATAGACTTTCTTTTTTTTCTATTGTGTTATTGACTGTACGCTTGTTTATTCCATGTGTAACTCTGTGTTGTTGTTTGTGTCGCACTGCTTTGCTTTATCGTGGCCAGGTCGCAGTTGTAAATGAAAACTAGCCTCAACTTGCCTACCTGGTTAAATAAAGTTGAAAAAAATATATATATTACTAAATTTATCTGTATAGAATGCTAAATGTATCTATATAGAATGCAGAAAAGTGAATAGTATAGAGGATATGTTTTGGATATTGAATCAGATCGTGAAACTTTGGGTCGTGCCAATTCATGTACATCTCCAATAGTGTAAGTCCATTGTCTGTTATGATGGTCCACATATTCCAGCATCGTACAATTCCCATAGCTGCCATTAAAATATCATATCCAGGGAGCCGTAGTCGCATGGAGGTCACTGCGCCAACCAAATCTATCTCCGTAACCGATCGTCCCAAGTGACAACCGGGGTCGGATATGCTTTGCTGGCTCTCTGAGGGGAACGGATGGTGACTGTCTGGGATATGATGTTTGGGGAATACGACAGTGGTGAATGTCATTCCCCATGTCAAGTGACTGTTGGCATTATCATTTTGGAAGGCTTTGCTATAGGAGGGGAACTCGAGGAAGGACAGATACGCCTTTTGGGTATCCGGGGGAGACGGTAGGTTAAGGGAAGTGGTTCCACAGAGACAGATGATGGGAAAAACAAAGATGCTCATTCTCAAATCAACCCCTAGCTCCTAACCCTTAGACCAGGTCTCTCCAACCCTGTTCCTAGAGAGATATCTTCCTGTAGGTTTTCCCTCCAACCCCAGTTGTAAATAACCTGACTCCTCTTAGCAACCAGGTAATTATTAGAATCAGGTTCGCTAGATTTGGGTTCGAGTGAAAACCTACCGGACAATAGCTCTTCAGGAACAGGGTTGGAGAGCCCTGCCCTAGACACTGAAAGGTTTGGATAGGTTTAAACATTCATTCTAGTCTATCATGGAGCAAGGTAGCGCTACTCCCCTGTTGTTGACACCTGTCCTATCCTTTCCAATCTCGTGACTAGATCTACATGTCATCGGCTAAGAGAAGGCAGTGTTCACCAATAAGTAATTCCCTCATGGAAGAAAGGGAGGAAGGGACAAATTTGATCATTTTAATCTATTTAATCAATTAAAGATCCCAATTGAATCACCACCAATGAGCCAAACGGGCAGATCATGGGTGATTCAGCAGTAAACCAGATCAAGTTGGTGCTTCTGTTTCTTGTGTCAGGCCATTAAGAATTATTATACAAGTCATAACTGCCCGGGATGCTGATGAAACTTTAACATTGACCGTTGCCATGGAAACATTGCCTGGCTCTGGAAGAATTATAAAACAAATTCCACTTGGCAGGCCCATAAGAGAATGAAAGAATGCATTATTTGTTGCATGAATGTAATTTCCCATAGTCCGCTGTCATCCAGAATGTCAGAAGGACATTAAAGTAGAAAAAGAGAAATGGGGGTAAACCAGGACCTGTATGTATTAAGCATCTCAGAATAGTGCTGATCTAGGACCAGGTCCCCCCTGTCTTAAAAGGCAAAGCTAATCGTAGATGAGTACAGCCCTGATGCACAACTTCATTGCTTATTTAAACATTCATTCATGTTGCTATCCTTATTTGTATACATACATTAATTTAAATCCAGTCAATCTGAGATCATCACATCATGTAATTAATCTCACGTTGGCTATTTTATGTCTGGGACATTAGTTTCAGGTATAAGTGACAGCTCCTCCCTGGCTGTCTGGCAGCCGGACCAGATCAGGTGGTTCAGTATAAATATAGTGGCGCAGGAAAAAGGGCCAGTCATTCAATTACAGTCCAGATGGACCCCACCTCTTTCTCCAGCAACCCGACAGGTCCCCTGTGTAATTATATTACCCTGTCTAATGGCTTCTATCATGTCGCTTATCTCCAGTCTGTAGGGAGGGATGGAGTGAAGGAGAGATGGAGAGTGAGGGAGAGATGGAGATAGAAGGAATGGAAGAGACAGGAGATGGCATGAGGAGAGAGGGAGAGAGTGAGGGAGAGAGTGATGGAGAGAGGGAGAGATGGAGATAGAAAGAGTGGAAGAGACAGGAGGAGAGAGGGAGAGAGTGATGGAGAGAGGGAGAGAGTGAAGGAGAGATGGAGGGGGAGGGAGAGATGGAGATAGAAGGAATGGAAGAGACAGGAGATGCCATGAGGAGAGAGGGAGAGAGTGAGGGAGAGATGATCCAGGAGGTTATATAACAAGACGGGGGGCATTTTGATACACCACAGAACCCTCTCTGCACCCATTAACAGGTCAGGGGCCTCAATCTGGCAGCTGTGGTAATATATGTATGTCCTAACATGGTGGCGAGAACAGAGGATGATTGGTGAAAGCCAAGTTATGACACACTACTGCCCACTGTAACCCATGGCACAACATGACATTTGGCACTTTCTATTGAATAGAATGACAATGGTAATAGGTTAGTTCACAGTCACGTCCATACAATCGTGAAGCCATAGTACCGTTCCACTCATACACTAAGTATAATGCCTTTTTATTGAGGACGTTTCTAGTTATGACACCCTATAGTCCATTGTAACACATGGCCATTTGGCACATACAGCATTTGCTGTTGAATAGAATAACCAAAGGTCGCAATCCTTTTTCAGATCAGTGCAGATGAAGCACAAAAGGCAAACAGAAGATGGCACAACATTAGATAATTGACACATAGCTACAGTAGGTAGATCAAACCCTTCAACTCAGTTTAGGACCAGAAAGTCCTTCACTGTTTACCCTGGCTTCAACCATGTTCGGTCGATGTCCCTGGCCTGAACTTTACAAGAGGATGAACCTCGTCTAGAAGGCCTCTCCAGATGACAGTCAGTTTGATCATGCTCAACGCAGTGAAAATCTGAGGCACACAATGACAGTTGAATAACCAGGCTTTGTTGATGTGACTCGTCTTTGAAGGCACGGAGGCACAAACAGATCTTTAGAAGTGCAGGATCTGAGAGACCCGGACAGAGAGAAGAGAGAGAGAGAGAGAGAGACAATGTCGATGAAAGAGAGCTCAATCAGCGAAAGAAAGACAGCTGTGTGCTAATCAAAGCTGCGGCGTGATCAAATGGAAACATGTACTAAGTCGACAAACCAATGTCCTTCAACGATCGCCCTTCAAAGTCAATTGCCAGCTTCCAGCCCCTACCATGGCTATATGTATGCTCGGCAAACATGAAACAGTATCAAATAACCAGTATTTAAACTAACTAACTAACTAGGTAGCTAACAAGCTAACTAGCTACTTCTCAAGTTCAGAATTGTAGTTTAAGACCTTGCAGTGATTAACTTAAATGACCCTAGCAGCCTATCTCAGCAATGTGAAGGATATCTTCTAGACAAGATTCCCAGAGGGCATCGGCTGTAAAACAAATGTTCTGTGTCAACAAACATGAATTAGTTTGTGTAAGGCAGAGGCTAGCTAGCATCTGATTCACCCTTTTCACTTATGTAACGGCCTACGTAGAGTTGCCCTCTGGCCAGACATGGTGTTACAAGGGAGAGATCGGACATAGCTGGCTTTCCCTTTCTGGCATGTTCTCTGTCTCACCTCAGGAAAACATCACTCAGGAAAACTAAAACCCTTTCTGTTTATAGTCAAGATTCTTCAATTCTGTCTTCCTCTTGGGGTTTTAAGTGGATCCTTGAAGTTGAGACATTCCAGATTTATGAAATGAAAAGGAAATTTGCTTTCAAATATTAATCATTAAAAGTCCAACTGCATCACTGCTGTGCACCCTCCGTGACCGACCTTAATACTCTAGCCTAGCTAGTTGTGAAGATCTGAAATAAATCCTAGGTTTAGGTTACATATAGACATATAGGCTATGTGGATCGGGGATCGGGGTTGTTTCTGGACAGGACTCGTTTCTGGACCAGATGGATCAGTTGGATGGAGGATGGCAGAATAAAGGTTGATGGTTCCATTCCCACATGGGCCGATACACTTCACTTCAAGTTCTACTCCATTTCTATACTGTATAACCCGTTTCTGTGTGGAAATCTGTCCTCCCAGAATTGACTCCTGTCCTGATCCCCTGAGGGAGCAGAGGCAGATGCCTGGAGGCTCCAGCTGCAGAGACGGAATTAACAGGTGGGCTGACTGCAGCTCTGCAGGTGCAGAGAGACACACCATGCATCATCTGCCCAACGTTGGCCTGGTTCCCTACAGTAGAATACATACAGACATCAAAACACACCTACACATGTGCAGTCAGGCACACACACACACACACACACACACACACACACACACACACACACACTAATGCATGCACACTAATGCATGCACACCCAGAGTTTTCCTTGCCACTGTCTAGGTTTGGAGGTGAAGGTCTGAGCTTTGTTAATTCCTCTTTGGCAAATATGTCAAAAGCATTAGCCATCTACAATTTTGCACGATTGGTTGATTGAAAGGGACTTGTTCTCAGTACATAAGAGGTTAGGGTTAGGGCCATGTGGAGAGATAATACTTTCCTGTCTATAGTATATTATGGGCCTTGCACATGGAGATGGAAGAATATCGCCCTCTAGTGATACGCTACTATCATTACTACTACCAGTACTTCTGAGAAAGGGTTGCATCTCAATAGTCTGACGGGGCTTCCTCTCCTTGCCCTTTCTCAATCTGCATGGATCTGAGATCATTGGGAGAATCTCAATTGCATACTTCTCACGTCCTCCTCAAAACCCATTAGAGGAGAAGGTCAGAGGGGAGGGACCTCTGGCTTTCGTATCCAATGGGTTTTGAGAAGGAGGCGAGGAGAGAGGATGCGGGGAGTATGCAATTGAGATTCTACCACAGTATCGAGGAAAACATTGTGGATGCCTACTGGGCATTTCCCTTCACTTTTTCAGATATTTCAGATCAGTGAAGATTAAAGAGATGAGACAGGGAGAGGAAGCTAACTTATACTATTGAGATGCACCCATGGCTTCTATGCAAGCTCCACTAATCAGAAAACCCAATTTACCCTAATGGGCAGCATAAACTGGGTCCAACGTATTAATGATTTGTTTCTGTTTGAGTGAAGGCGAGTATACATGCTCATCTGTTAAATCGTCTAATATAATATTGCTCTGGAGGTGTAAATCATGGGCACCCCCACTCGATAAGCTGATTCATCAAAGGATTCAGTGGCAGTAGTGTGTGTGTTCTGTATAGGCAGTCACGTGATTTCTATAAGTCCTCTGAGTATGTGAATGTCAACAGTAGAATGCTGTGTGGGTGTGTGTACTGGCGTGAACACAGTATATGCACAAGCATGCCCGTGAGTTTATATAATGAGTGTTTGTGTGAAGGACTCTAAAAGAGTGTGTTGGAGCATGTTGGAGAACACACACCCACACACACACACACACACACACACACATTGCGCGTGCTTCACAATGTCAACACAGCCCTTTAGCTTAGTATACTGTCTCCTAACCAGACTAGCCTTTTCCCATGCATCTCCATTACAGTATTAATGAGCATGAGCAGTATCAATGAACATGAGCAACGAATGGGGACCAGATTTACTACTGTATCCGAGCACACACGCACACGCTCACACACGCACGCACACACATAGAGGAGTAACAGGTGCGGGGGGACCCACTGAACTTTAAGCGCCTCCAGGGTGCATAGACTCAACTCACACCCATATAGACTCACCTCACACCCATATAGACTCAACTCACACCCATATAGACTCAACTCACACCCATATAGACTCAACTCACACCCATATGGACTCAACTCACACCCATATAGACTCAACTCACACCCATATAGACTCACCTCACACCCATATAGACTCAACTCACACCCATATAGACTCAACTCACACCCATATAGACTCAACTCACACCCATATAGACTCACCTCACACCCATATAGACTCAACTCACACCCATATAGACTCACCTCACACCCATATAGACTCAACTCACACCCATATAGACTCAACTCACACCCATATAGACTCACCTCACACCCATATAGGCTCACCTCACACCCATATAGGCTCACCTCACACCCATATAGTCACCTCACACCCATATAGGATCACCTCACACCCATATAGGCTCACCTCATACCCATATAAGCTCACCTCACACCCATATAGTCACCTCACACCCATATAGGATCACCTCACACCCATATAGGCTCACCTCATACCCATATAGGCTCACCTCACACCCATATAGGCTCACCTCACACCCATATAGGCTCACCTCACACCCATATAGGCTCACCTCACACACATATAGACTCAACTCACACCCATATAGACTTAACTCACACCCATAAAGACTCAACTCACACCCATATAGACTCACCTCACACACATATATACTCAACTCACACCCATATAGACTTAACTCACACCCATATAGACTCACCTCACACCCATATAGACTCACCTCACACCCATATAGACTCAACTCACACCCATATGGACTCAACTCACACCCATATAGACTCAACTCACACCCATATAGACTCACCTCACACCCATATAGACTCAACTCACACCCATATAGACTCAACTCACACCCATATAGACTCAACTCACACCCATATGGACTCAACTCACACCCATATAGACTCAACTCACACCCATATAGACTCACCTCACACCCATATAGACTCAACTCACACCCATATAGACTCAACTCACACCCATATAGACTCACCTCACACCCATATAGACTCAACTCACACCCATATAGACTCAACTCACACCCATATAGACTCACCTCACACCCATATAGACTCAACTCACACCCATATAGACTCACCTCACACCCATATAGACTCAACTCACACCCATATAGACTCACCTCACACCCATATAGACTCACCTCACACCCATATAGACTCAACTCACACCCATATAGACTCAACTCACACCCATATAGGCTCACCTCACACCCATATAGGCTCACCTCACACACATATAGACTCAACTCACACCCATATAGACTCACCTCACACCCATATAGACTCAACTCACACCCATATAGACTCAACTCACACCCATATAGACTCACCTCACACCCATATAGACTCAACTCACACCCATATAGACTCAACTCACACCCATATAGACTCAACTCACACCCATATAGACTCACCTCACACCCATATAGACTCAACTCACACCCATATAGACTCACCTCACACCCATATAGACTCAACTCACACCCATTTGAAACATAAAAAAAATCCCCAAATAAATGTACAAACAGTAGGGTATAAATAAACATCTCAATAACTAGAAATACATAAAAAAGGAGGGTCTAAGCTTCTATCGAAACTTGTGTTTCAACTCTAAAAAATTTGTGCAGGAGGAGAGGTAGTTGCAATGGAGGTATCACTGATCAGCTGTTTAGAGTAAATCCCCCCTATGTCCCCTATGCTCCCTATGCTCATTGTGCATGATTCAACACATATTAAATAGTACAGTATGCAATTTGTATTGGTGTTCAATTGTTCAACATAAATGGAAGGTTCCCGGGCCCATGAGTAGTTTGGTCATGACCAGGATAGACCTGTAGTGTCATCTTGTGGCTATCTTGTGGTACTTCATGACCATGCCTCCCTTCACTAGCACATATTAGGTCAAATTGACTCACATGCAGACACCCAGCGTCACTTTTCCTATGACTATTCTAAACAATATAGTAATACATAGTTTTAATGTGAGGTTTTCTATGAAGTCATTGGGCGTGTTTCTTTGCCCAGGCGTTGATGAAATGTCTAGCGCAACTAGCTAAATGCCTTTTTACCACTACTATACACATTTCATTTGGGATTCCACCTGTCCATGTCATTTGCATGATGACCCACTAGTGAAGGAAGTGAGGAGAGTACGGAGGAGTTGAGAAAGCAAATTGGGAAAATCTCAATTGCATACTCCTCGCGTTCTCTGCATACTCCTCGTGTCCAACTAGTTCAAATTGCTGCTATACAAATTAACAGACAACATATTTCTGGAAAAAAAAATAATACTAAACATTTTGAAATACAAAACAATTGATGCAATTGTGTGGCTTGCATCACCAACAATGTTAGCATGAAACAGTCAGAGGTCACCAAGCGCAACATAGCTTCAGCGTGCAAATCAGCTAGAAAGATGTGTCGGCATCAAGTAATTGTCTCTGGCCCCCTCCCAGTTAGGGGGAGTGATGAGCTCTACAGCAGAGTCTCACAACTCAATCGCTGATTGAAAACTGTTTTCTGCCCCTCCCAAAAGATAGAATTTGTAGATAATTGGCCCTCTTTCTGGGACTCACCCACAAACAGGACCAAGCCTGGCCTGTTGAGGAGTGACGGACTCAATCCTAGCTGGAGGGGTGCTCTCATCTTATCTACCAATGTAGACAGGGCTCTAACTCCTCTAGCTCCACAATGAAATAGGGTGCAGGCCAGGCAGCAGGCTGTTAGCCAGCCTGCCAGCTTAGTGGAGTCTGCCACTAGCACAGTCAGTGTAGTCAGTTCAGCTATCCCCATTGAGACCGTGTCTGTGCCTCGACTGAGGTTGGGCAAAACTAAACATGGCGGTGTTCGCCTTAGCAATCTCACTAGGATAAAGACCTCCTCCAGTCCTGCCAATATTGAAAGAGATCATGATACCTCACATCTCAGAATAGGGCTACTTAATGATAGATCCCTTACTTCAAAGGCAGTTATAGTCAATTAACTAATCACTGATCATAATCTTGATGTGATTGGCCTGACTGAAACATGGCTAAAGCCTGATGAATTTACTGTGTTAAATGAGGCCTCACCTCCTGGTTACACTAGCGACTATATCCCGCAAAGGCGGAGGTGCTAACATTTACAATAGCAAATTTCAATTTACAAAAAAAATGTTGTTTTCGTCTTTTGCGCTTCTAGCCATGAAATCTATGCAGCCTACTCAATCACTTTATATAGGAGCATCAAAAGTTGTGCTATAAATTCCCAGACGACACAAAGATTCCTTGATGCCCCTCCAGACTCCCTCTGCCTACCCAAGGACGTCAGAGGACAAAAATCTGTTAATCACCTAACCGAGGAACTCAATTTAACCTTGCGCAATACCCTAGATGCAGTTGCACCCCTAAAAACTAAAAACATTTCTCATAAGAAACTAGCTCCCGGGTATACAGAAAATACCCGAGCTCTGAAGCAAGCTTCCAGAAAATTGGAACGGAAATGGCGCCACACCAAACTGGAAGTCTTCCGACTAGCTTGGAAAGACAGTACCGTGCAGTATCGAAGAGCCCTCACTGCTGCTCGATCATCCTACTTTTCCAACTTAATTGAGGAAAATAAGAACAATCCGAATTTTCTTTTTGATACTGTCGCAAAGCTAACTAAAAAGCAGCATTCCCCAATTGAGGATGTCTTTCACTTCAAAAGTAATAAATTCATGAACTTCTTTGAGGAAAAGATCATGATTATTAGAAAGCAAATTACGGACTCCTCTTTAAATCTGCGTATTCCTTCAAAGCTCAGTTGTCCTGAGTCTGCACAACACTGCCAGGACATAGGATCAAGAGAGACACTCAAGTGTTTAAGTACTATATCTCTTGACACAATGGTGAAAATAATCATGGCCTCTAAACCTTCACGCTGCATACTGGACCCTATTCCAACTAAACTACTGAAAGAGCTGCTTCCTGTGCTTGGCCCTCCTATGTTGAACATAATAAACGGCTCTCTATCCACCGGATGTGTACCAAACTCACTAAAGTGGCAGTAATAAAGCCTCTCTTGAAAAAGCCAAACCTTGACACAGAAAATATAAAAAACTATCGGCCTTTATCGAATCTTCCATTCCTCTCAAAAATTGTAGAAAAAGCTGTTGCACAGCAACTCACTGCCTTCCTGAAGACAAACAATGCATAAGAAATGCTTCAGTCTGGTTTTAGACCCCATCATAGCACTGAGACTGCACTTGTGATGGTGGTAAATGACCTTATAATGGCATCAGACCGAGGCTCTGCATCTGTCCTCGTGCTCCTAGACCTTAGTGCTGCTTTTGATACCATCGATCACCACATTCTTTTGGAGAGATTGGAAACCCAAATTGGTCTACACGGACAAGTTCTGGCCTGGTTTAGATCTTATCTGTTGGAAAGATATCAGTTTGTCTGTAACGGATCTCGTCCTCCTCTTCTGAGGAGGATTAGCGAGAAGGATCGGCGGACCAATGCGCAGTGTGGTAAGTGTTCATGATGTAATCTTCAATAAATCAAAATGAACACTGAAATACAAAACAATAAAGTGAACGAACGAAAACCGAAACAGTCCTGTCTGGCGACACACACAAAGACAGAAAATAAACACCCACAACTCAAAAGTGAAACCAGGCTACCTAAGTATGATTCTCAATCAGGGACAACGATTGAGAACCATACTAGGCCGAACACAGAAATCCCAAATTATAGAAAAACGAACATAGACAACCCACCCAACTCACGCCCTGACCATACTAAAACAAAGGTAACAACAGAACTAAGGTCAGAACGTGACATTGTCTCTGTGAATGGTTTGTCCTCTGAGAAATCAACTGTAAATTTCGGTGTTCCTCAAGGTTCCGTTTTAGGACCACTATTGTTTTCACTATATATTTTACTCCTCGGGGATGTCATTCGAAAACATAATGTTAACTTTCACTGCTATGCAGATGACACACAGCTGTACATTTCAATGAAACATGGTGAAGCCACAAAATTGCCCTCACTAGAAGCCTGTGTTTCAGACATAAGGAAGTGGATGGCTGCAAACTTTCTACTTTTAAAGTCGGACAAAACAGAGACGCTTGTTCTAGGTCCCAAGAAACAAAGAGATCTTCTGTTGAATCTGACAATTAATCTTAATGGTTTTACAGTCGTCTCAAATAAAACTGTGAAGGACCTCGGTGTTACTCTGGACCCTGATCTCTCTTTTGACGAACATATCAAGACTGTTTCAAGGACAGCTTTTTTCCATCTATGTAACATTGCAAAAATCAGAAACTTTCTGTCCAAAAATGATGCAGATACTTTCCGGCTACCCGGATAATGCACTAAATAAACATCAGTTAGTGCTAAATACAGCTGCTAGAATCCTGGCTAGAACCAACAAATCTGATCTTATTACTCCAGTGCTAGTCTCCCTACACTGGCTTCCTGTTAAGGCAAGGGCTGATTTCAAGGTTTTACCTATCTCTCTGATTTGGTCCTGCCGTACATACCTACATGTACGCTACGGTCACAAGACGCAGGCCTCCTAATTGTCCCTAGAATTTCTAAGTAAACAGCTGGAGGCAGGGCTTTCTCCTATAGAGCTCCATTTTTGTGGAATGATCTGCCTACCCATGTGAGAGACGCAGACTCGGTCTCAACCTTTAAGCCTTTACTGAAGACTCTTCTCTTCAGTGGGTCATATGATTGAGTGTAGTCTGGCCCAGGAGTGTGAAGGTGAACGGAAAGGCTCTGGAGCAACGAACCGCCCTTGCTGTCTCTGCCTGGTCGGTTCCCCTCTTTCCACTGGGATTCTCTGCCTCTAACCCTATTACAGGGTGCTCTTTCATGCCGTCCCTAGGAGGGGTGCGTCACTTGAGTGGGTTGAGTCACTGATGTGATCTTCCTGTCTGGGTTGGCTCCTCCCCCTTGGGTTGTGCCGTGGAGGAGATCTTTGTGGGCTATACTCGGCCTTGTCTCAGGATGGTAAGTTGGTGGTTGAAGAAATCCCTCTAGTGGTGTGGGGCTATGCTTTGGCAAAGTGGGTGGGGTTATATCCTTCCTGTTTGGCCCTGTCCGGGGGTATCATCGGATGGGGCCACAGTGTCTCCTGACCCCTCCTGTCTCAGCCTCCAGTATTTATGCTGCAGTAGTTTGTATTGGGGAGCTAGGGTCAGTTTGTTATATCTGGAGTACTTCTCCTGTCTTATCCGGTGTCCTGTGTGAATTTAAGTATGCTCTCTCTAATTCTCTCTTTCTCTCTTTCTTTCTCTATCTCGGGGGACCTGAGCACCAGGACCATGCCTCAGGACTACCTGGCATGATGACTCCTTGCTGTCCCCAGTCCACCTGGCCGTGCTGCTGCTCCAGTTTCAACTGTTCTGCCTGCAGCTATGGAATCCTGACCTGTTCACCGGACGTGCTACCTGTCCCAGACCTGCTGTTTTCAACTCTCTAGAGACAGCAGGAGTGGTAGAGATACTCTTAATGATCGGCTATGAAAAGCCAACTGACATTTACTCCTAAGGTGCTGACTTGCTGCCCCCTCGACAACCACTGTGATTATTATTATGGTCATTTATGAACATTTGAACATCTTGGCCATGCTCTGTTATAATCTTCACCCGACACAGCCAGAAGAGGACTGGCCACCCCTCATAGCCTGGTTCCTCTCTAGGTTTCTTCCTAGGTTTTGGCCTTTCTAGGGAGTTTTTCCTAGCCACCGTGCTTCTACACCTGCATTGCTTGCTGTTTGGGGTTTTAGGCTGGGTTTCTGTACAGCACTTTGATATATCAGCTGATGTACGAAGGGCTATATAAATACATTTGATTTGATTTGACTTAATGCCCAATGTTACATATACGAAGCAAACTTTTAAGTGACTATACTTCGGCAAAAATAAATATTTTTATTTAAATATTTCAGAAACTCACCTTTTTGACAACTTATAATAATAATAATAATAATAATAAATAATTCACTTTTTTATCATTGTTGAAGTCCACCATTTTCAGCGCCAATCTCTAATAGTGTAATTACAAAGATCGTGCATCAGATGGTGTCAAGTGTGTACTAGGATCTCTTCTTGACGATCGTGGCTTCCTTTTATGTATTGATCGGGTTCAGACACTTTACCAGGTGTTTAAAGACACTGTTACATATAATGTAACATTGGGCTTTACAGTGTTAACAAGGTGATCAACTTTCCCATATTCATTTTCAGTACTTCAGTATTTGTTGCATGTATGATAATCAGCAGGATTTCAAGAACAATAATACACTTGAGATGATATTATGTTGGAATGCCTTGGTAGATGTATGCATAGCTATCATCACATTTCACATACAAAAACATTGTCAGGAAATCAACATACAAAGAAACACCCATCTTGTTTTCTTTGTACAGATATTTAATATTTAGACTTGGGGCAACAGCCGTTGTTTTTACAGCACAATTTGCATAATTTATCAATACCTCCTGTGTACAATCACAAAACCATGACATTAGATTTTTCTGTTTACATAGAAGTGGAAAACCAGACGGATTTTACAAGCATAATCTTTGTACAGTCAGCATACATCTTTAAATAATCTGAGAATTATTCTTCAGAATTTCGTTCCCCTCGTAACGTTTGATCTCTCTATCTATCTTTTCTTTTTTAAATAGAATTTCCGGACACAAAAATAGTATGAACGAACCACCAACTAAACATGCAACATCCATTGTTGTGAGCACATTTAAATTCTCCTGCAACTACTTGAGTTGATAAAATAAGGTTTGTCTGTGTTTGTATACTCTGGTAAAACTCTGTTGTGTCCGGTGTCAGGGCAAGGTTTATAAGGTCTTTACTCCATCTAACTCCTGTAGGTATTCTGCCATGTCAAGAGAGTAACATACTGCTTGTGTTCTCATCCCCTGCTCATATGCGTTAATGACAGATATCAAGGAAATCTTTCGGTTTCCTCTTGTAGAAAAAAAATATATGTATTTACAAGGTAGGATATAAAGAGATGGCATTTCTGTGTGTGTGTGTGTGTGTGTGTGTGTAGATCTTAGCTAGATAACACACATAGGAAAGGGAGGTCACTTTCAGGAGGACTTGGCCATGCATGGGTGTGGCATGAAGAAACTACTCACGCACGCTGGTATCAAAAAATATCAATTTCAGGTGGGGAACCATTTTAGATAGAACATCAAGTCATTACATTGTTAAACTTTTTTTGGTCATTTTTCAAATGACATATATACTGGAAAAATAAAACTATTCAAAAGTGGGGGTGCATAAAAACTGAAAAGCTAGAATCTGTTGGGAACGTGGCTCTGGTGTTAAGAAAGTGTCTCCTTAGATTCTAGTCTATGTGAAGAGTCACTACTGTGTGTGTGTGTGTGTGTGTGTGTGTGTGTGTGTGTGTGTGTGTGTGTGTGTGTGTGTGTGTGTGTGTGTGAGAGTCTGCTGGGACATTGGGCTGAAGACTGAGTTTCTGGGTTGAAATACAAGCATTGGATAATTTTCTGAAAACAAAATACCTTTCCAATTAGCTATGTACCTTACATCTAACATTTGATGATGTAAAAAACATATGAAAACAACAGCTTATGTGCAATAAATAAAGTTGCATTTAACGGTATGTGAAAGCATACTTATAAAAATCAAAGAGCTATATGTTCTTATTCATTCCCAAACTTGAAGGCAGTAAAAAAACTATACATGTGAACAATACACAAACAGAATAACCCATTGTCCACTAAAATGCATCGCTAATTCAGACTGTAGAATCTAGATTGATAATTCAGACACAGTCACAACACGAAGTCTATGTTGCATAGAATCAGCTGGAGAGAACCTGTGGTGTTTGGTCAATGTTTGGCAAAGATCAAAGGTCAAAAGGTCACTATTAAACCAACCAGCCCTCACACACCTTGACCCTAGGCAGGACATCACTCTGAGTGTGCCCTTTCAACTGAAAGCCACGTTACACACCTTCAAATCTCTTAGAGATGCACACTCATAACAAATAGCAGATGCACACCAGCTAAAATAAATGTGTCACCAGGACTATGACAAACATACCAAAACGTAATAATTTCTTATTTTTTTTACCCCCTTTTGGTCCCCAATTTTCATGGTATCCAGTTGTTAGTAGTTACTGTCTTGTCTCATCGCTGCAACTCCCGTACGGACTCGGGAGAGGCGAAGGTCGAGAGCCATGCGTCCTCTGAAACACAACCCAACCAAGCCGCACTGATTCTTAACACAGTGCGCATTCAACCCGGAAGCCAGCCGCACCAATGTGTCAGAGGAAACACCATACACTTAGCGACCTGGTTAGCGTGCACTACACCCGGCCCGCCACAGGAGTCACTAGTGCGCGATGAGACAAGGATATCCCTGCCGGCCAAACCCTCACGACGCTAGGCCAATTGTGCGCCGCCCCATGGGCTTCCCGGTCGCGGCCGGCTGCGACAGAGCCTGGGCTCGAACCCAGTCTCTGGTGGCACAGCTAGCACTGCGATGCAGTGCCTTAGACCACTGCGCCACCCAGGAGCATTGTAGCATTTCTTAATCAAAGCAACTTTGATTGAACTCATGTTCAAACAATAGCCCCAGCTACCAACCTCTCCCCATAGAAAAACAGAGAGCCCAATAGGATAGTTTGTACCTAGACATGTGATGGAGATAGACACACCAACAGAAACCGTCCAAAGCATGCCGCATCCACCTACTCCCCCACCCCACCCACCCATCCAATGTATAGATAGACTGTTTGGAGGGGACCCTGATATATGAACCATGGGACACACTTTACTATACACAGGCCAAGAGGGTAATCAAGTATGGTCAACTATATTATATTACTATCATCATCATTATCATCATTTATTTAATATATTCATTTGACATACTTATATATATTATATTTCTCTACGAGTGGGGACATACTGTATATTCATCTATACATTCGATAACTTGACAAAGTGCTAAGTAAAACATGAAAGTGTGCATGTGAAGAGATATTTCAAATGTGTGAATGTAAGGAGAAGTCAGAACTATGCTAGTCTTACGCATAGCAGTTCACTGTGTATCTTACTAGGAGGAAAACCAGGCTTGAATCACAGCTAAAACCTGTGCCCAATATTTCACATTTCAAAAATAATACGTTAAGCCACAATCATCCACAACGGATTGTCTGTGATAAGAATATATCTATTTATCTCTCACAACGACAGTGTACTCAACTATATACAAAGTCAACCTCAAAGGCAACAATGCAACTTTTCACTGTCACGTTCATTAGGTCACCCAGCAGAAAACATTTTGCAACTGAAAACTAAAATGAGCATTTCTTCCTGGACAACACCAGGTAGTCCCTCCTTGTTTCAGTCTGTTTTCTTCCATTTGGTGCCTAATAAACATGACCCTGTGCACAAGACTACCCAGTCTGTTAAAACCACACCAATTATACTTAGAACAATGTTTATATAATATATCTGATATATCAGCATCTAAATTTACATCTAGAGAAAGAAGAGAAGGGGAAATATTGTTGTCCCAAAATGTAAAAACATGCTTGCCAAGGTCTTTGTACCTTGTGCCAGATGAGGGAGTCATTTCAAATCGAGAATTAGAATTAAAGTGAGAGTATGTCACAAAATATACTGTGCGTCCCTGGATAAAAAATAATTCATTAATCATTCAGTACTTAAACAATTGAGGAAAATAATCAATAAAACTCTAATAATCATAATTATAATACAAAAATAAGAGGTGCAATCTCCATATAATAAATCTTCAACATTTAATTCCCAAAATGCTTCATAAATTAATTAAATTCTTCTAACAATATACAAAGCCACGAGGGGAATCCACAGGTAGTTATAATTTCATTCATAAATAAAAACATCTCCAGTCAAATAAAGCAATGAGAGAATCTAAACATGTCCAACCCCTGTATTTATGTGTCAGTCTCTTACGATCATCTTTCTTTGTGGTGTGTTTGAATGTGTTGTTGACTGTGTGTGTGAGTGTATGTGTAATACCTGGTTGATTCTGTTCTTGCTTTGTTGCCTCAATGTCCTCCTCCCTGCCCTGGCTACACTACTTCCTGTAAACACAAGTTAATTTCCTGTAAACACATACCTACTTCCTCCCCACTAGCCAATCCCTAGTCACAGCTCAAGCAATTCAAACGCTGACCCCTGACACCAAAACTCAAGATCCACAGGATACGGAAGAGATGTCTAACTCCCGCACCCTAACGGTCCTCGCCCGACCCCAATGCTGGACCTGTGAGTATGTCCAGTAGGTCCATAAAGAGTGGATCAGTGATGGCGACAGTAAACTTGAGCGCCCTAGCCATCCTCGTCTTTCTCTCTGCGAGTTAAGAGCCTATAGAATAGACAAGGTTAACAGTAGGTTCTTTAGGAGTGGATCTGAGCAGAGCTAGCCAGCAGTTTGTGCCAGCTGACCACTCGCTTCCGCACGTCCACCTTATCCAGCCAGATGTAGGCCTCTCCGATCAGGGTCTTCTTAATGAACTTCCCCCCATTGGACACCAGGAAGAGCTGGACAGAGGAGAGAGAAGAGTTAGACAACAGGAAGAGCTGGACGGAGGAGAGAGAAGAGTTAGACACAGGGAAAAGCTGGACAGAGGAGAGAGAAGAGTTAGACACAGTGAAAAGCTGGACAGAGGAGAGTTAGACACCAGGAAGAGCTGGACAGAGGAGAGAGAATAGTTAAACACCAGTAAGAGATGGACAAAGAAGAGATAGACACCAGGAAGAGCTGGGCAGAGAAGAGTTAGACACCAGGAAGAGCTGGACAGAGGAGAGAGAAGAGTTAGACACTAGGAAGAGCTGGACAGAGAAAAGTTAAACACCAAGAAGAGCTGGACAGAGTACCGGACCGCCAAGTCTAGGTCCAATAAGCTTCTAAATAGCTTTAATCCCGAAGCCATAAGACTCCTGTACAGCTAATCAAATGGATTCCCTGACTGTTTGCATTGCCCCCCCCCCCCCCCCCCCATGCTGCTGCTACTCTCTGTTATTATCTATGCATAGTCACTTTAATAACTCTACCTACAGTACTGTACATGTACATATTACCTCAATTACCTCGACATCGGTGCCCATTGACTCTGTACCGGTACCCCCTGCATATAGCCTCCTCAAATTGACTCTGTACCGGTACCCCGTGTACATAGCCTCCTCACATTGACTCTGTACCGGTACCCCCTGTATATAGCCTCCTCACATTGACTCTGTACCGGTACCCCCTGTATGTAGCCTCCTCACATTGACTCTGTACCGGTACCCCCTGTATATAGCCTCCTCACATTGACTCTGTACCGGTATCCCCTGTATATAGCCTCCTCACATTGACTCTGTACCGGTACCCCCTGTATATAGCCTCCTCACATTGACTCTGTACCGGTACCCCCTGTACATAGCCTCCTCACATTGACTCTGTACCGGTACCCCCTGTACATAGCCTCCTCACATTGACTCTGTACCGGTACCCCCTGTATATAGCCTCCACATTGACTCTGTACCGGTACCCCCTGTATATAGCCTCCACATTGACTCTGTACCGGTACCCCCTGTATATAGCCTCCACATTGACTCTGTACCGGTACCCCCTGTATATAGCCTCCACATTGACTCTGTACCGGTACCCCCTGTATATAGCCTCCACATTGACTCTGTACCGGTAACCCCTGTATATAGCCTCCACATTGACTCTGTACCGGTACCCCCTGTATATAGCCTCCACATTGACTCTGTACCGGTACCCCCTGTATATAGCCTCCACATTGACTCTGTACCGGTACCCCCTGTATATAGCCTCCACATTGACTCTGTACCGGTACCCCCTGTATATAGTCTCCACATTGACTCTGTACCGGTACCCCCTGTATATAGCCTCGCTACTGTTATTTACTGCTGCTCTTTAATTACTTAGTATTCTTATCTCTGACTTTTTAATTTGAGGTATTTTTGTTGTATTTTCTTAAAACTGCACTGTTGGTTAAGGGCTTGTAAGTCAGCATTTCACTGTTGGTTAAGGGCTTGTAAGTAAGCATTTCACTGTTGGTTAAGGGCTTGTAAGTCAGCATTTCACTGTTGGTTAAGGGCTTGTAAGTAAGCATTTCACTGTTGGTTAAGGGCTTGTAAGTCAGCATTTCACTGTTGGTTAAGGGCTTGTAAGTAAGCATTTCACTGTTGGTTAAGGGCTTGTAAGTAAGCATTTCACTGTTGGTTAAGGGCTTGTAAGTAAGCATTTCACTGTTGGTTAAGGGCTTGTAAGTAAGCATTTCACTGTTGGTTGGCTTGTAAGTCAGCATTTCACTGTTGGTTAAGGGCTTGTAAGTAAGCATTTCACTGTTGGTTAAGGGCTTGTAAGTAAGCATTTCACTGTTGGTTAAGGGCTTGTAAGTAAGCATTTCACTGTTGGTTAAGGGCTTGTAAGTAAGCATTTCACTGTTGGTTAAGGGCTTGTAAGTAAGCATTTCACTGTTGGTTAAGGGCTTGTAAGTAAGCATTTCACTGTTGGTTAAGGGCTTGTAAGTAAGCATTTCACTGTTGGTTAAGGGCTTGTAAGTCAGCATTTCACTGTTGGTTAAGGGCTTGTAAGTAAGCATTTCACTGTTGGTTAAGGGCTTGTAAGTAAGCATTTCACTGTTGGTTAAGGGCTTGTAAGTCAGCATTTCACTGTTGGTTAAGGGCTTGTAAGTAAACATTTCACTGTTGGTTAAGGGCTTGTAAGTAAGCATTTCACTGTTGGTTAAGGGCTTGTAAGTAAGCATTTCACTGTTGTATTCTGCGCATGTGATAAATACAGTTTGATTTGAGAGAGAAGAGTCATGTTTAGAACAGACATCTAGCAGACACTTTTATCCAGAGTATTCTTGGTAACCAGGACCCAACATTGCGTGCGTGCTAGCTGGCCGGCTACTCGATTTATGTAACTTTCTGTCACAAGAGTTCATATCCAGCGTGAAACACAGAGCATGTGATATAGGGGGCAGCAGTACAGCACACATACGAGCATCCTACGTATTATACTTTAAATGACATATAACAGTATCTAAGACAAGAAAAGAGATGCACGAGGTAAATAGACATTCAGGCAGGCAGACAGACAGACCTGCAGAGAGTGGCCGGTGGGGTTCATGCAGAATCTGAAGGTCTCGTTGAAGGAGGGCTCGCGGTCGTGACGACATACCCGGGTCTTCTTCTTGATGATCCTCTTCTGGGTCGCAATGTTCACCACATACAGCTTCACATAGAGGTCTGTAGACACACACACATATGAGCACACACTACGTTGGTCACAAAATAGTTATCTTCTATTTTCTGAAACAGTCTGTGTGTGTGTGTACCTGAATTCACAGGTATCTGTACCATTTGAGTGTTTGTGTGTGTGCGAGCGAATGTGCATCGACATGAGTGTGTAAACGTGTGTAATGTACATGTGCATGTAGCAGTACCTGGCAGGTGGTCTGGAGACTTGAACTTGTAGGTGATGTTTCTGCACTGGAGAATCTCCAACACCAGCTGGTCTCCCTCTGTCTTCAGCTCCTTCCTCAGAGCTATCTTGATCTCTCCCATTACCTGGGTCTTACCTACACACACACACACACACACACACACACACACACACACACACACACACACACACACACACACACACACACACACACACACACACACACACACACACACACACACACACACACACACACACGTACACACGCACACACACACACACACGTTAATTCACATATGCACACACACCGGTGGAGGTCGGTGCCATTTAAAAATTAGGGAGGACAATTATTTTTTTTACGAGCATGGCCTTATTTCTATTACAGCATATTGGATGACTGTCATTCATATTCCATTCACCCAGTTCAATGTAACAGCAATAGGTTTAGCTACTACATTTGAGCAATCAAAGTGACAGACATTGACACATTCACTCTTGCCTGCCTCTAGCTGAGCTAGGGTGTAATCATTAGTCCAACAGTTGAATATGACAGTTTTCATTCGACAAATTCAGGTATGTTGATCCCCCGTTTTGTTCCGTTTGCTCCCGTTTAAGATTTTTCTTTTCAACAGAATCGGCGGAATGAATACACCCGTGATCACATGCAAACACAGTTCACTTTGATCCCTTTGATCGTTGTGTAATCCCTTACCACATCTACGTGCTCTCCTCCTCTCACCTTTCCCTTCCCTTGTGGACTTCAGTGCACAACACATTAGCTGCTTGTGACCAGGCTAAAAACAAATCCAAGCCAAACCTTCATATCATAACCGCTAACTGCTACACACAGCCTACATCGTTGTCACCATATTAACATCATAGTCAACAAAGCTACTAAAACTAATGCGTTAGTAAACCCACTATAATCATGCAGTACAGTGTACAGTCAGCAGCAAGCAGTTTAGCAGTTACACCGGCGGGCCCCTGTGGCAATAAATTAATAAAATCAAAAGCTTACCTTGACTTGGAAAAGTTCCAGTGTTGGATAGCCATATCCAGCTAGCTAACATAAGATCCCTCTCTGTTTGAGCCGGTTTGTTTGACTAAACTAGCTAGCTGCATTCGCTAGCTAAGTGAAAGTGAAAAAAATACAACTAAATATATCGCTATATAACTGTTCAACTATTGTCTTTCTCTTTGAGTCAACTACTCACCACATTTTGTGCACTGCAGTGCTAGCTACTGTAGCTGTAGCTTATGCTTTCAGTACTAGATTCATTCTCTGATCCTTTGATTGGGTGGACAATATGTCAGTTCATACTACAAGAGCTCTGATAGGTTGGAGGACGTCCTCTGGAAGATGTCATAATTACTGTGTAAGTCTATGGAACGTGGTGAGAACCAATAGCCTCCTAGGTTTTGTATAGAAGTCAATGTACCCAGAAGGGGACGGAAATTAGCTGTGCTCCGGCTACACCATGGTGCTACCCTACAGAGTGCTGTTGAGGCTACTGTAGACCTTCATTGCAAAACAGTGTTTTAATAAATGATTTGGTGACGTGAATATATTTAGTATAGTTTCATCTAAAAAGCATAACTTTTTTAATGTTTCACTATTTTAATGAAATTCAATAACGATGATGGTCCTCCCCTTCCTCCTCTGAGGAGCCTCCACTGACCACTAGAGTGTTCCTTCCATGACACGTGTCAGTACTGTATGAAGTATGCTCACAAGGTCAGATGAATGTGACTGGTGCTGTCACTTCCTGATGACTTCACACCAGTCACAACACTCACACTGGGATTCAACTAAACCTGCCCTAGAGAGCAGACCAGCTAACCATAGTTACTTCTGAGGGATGTGTTGACACATACTGTACACACTGAAGCTCACAGGGACATACTCACACCTATACACACACATGCATGCACACCATAGAATTTCGCTTCCACCTCCAGGTGGTATACACACACACCACTGTGACTTACCCTCAGAGTCCATATGGCCCATTGGTGACATCATCACGTCGGTGCCATTTGGAATCTTCCCACTGTCCGGAACAAGATCATATCAAAATACAGAAATATACACACTGAGTGCACAAAACATTAGGATGTAAAATACAGTATATAAAATAACCAAACTCACAACCGAGGGACCTGGAAGATGGCACTGTCCACGGCATTAGTCCCACCCTCATCCTCCAATAGGCTGTGAGCACTGCCACTCAGACCGCTATCCAATGAGGCGGCTGTTACCGGGGCGTCGCCGGACCTGCTGGGCCGTGCTGTACGGAGATTGGACGACACAAGTCATGAGAGAGAGAGAGGGAGCACTATATAGGCCTGGTTGAGAATGTACTGCCTTATGTGGGTGCACTATAGGTCTCAATAAAGGCCTGGGTAACTGTCTCCTTTGGTTCCAGTGTTGATATGGTATTACAACACCCATGCCTACTGTTACTATATTAAATATTATTTAGCACTTTGAGTGTGATGTATAGCTCTTCCACTTTATGTGACATAACATGGTGTGTGTGTGTGTGTGTGTGTGTGTGTGTGTGTGTGTGTGTGTGTGTGTGTGTGTGTGTGTGTGTGTGATCTAAAGAATAAGGGCAGCCAACACCTCTCCTCCAATACACATCACATTGTTATTATGAAAAGCACCACAATACTATAGAAGACAGGCATGAAACATACACATATGGGCAGATGTAGTGGCATACGTACAGTATCATCCCTCACACATAAACGGGACAACATTTTCAAACCGCTTCATCATTGGACACACAGAGAGAACACAAGGACATAGACACATAACGATCCAGAGAAACAGTATCAAACATTAAGCAACATAAATATGTTCACAACAGACCAAACAAAAGGCCCACAGACCCTATTACGCATTAGTAATCTAAATGTCGGACTAAGTGTGTGTCTCTGCTTTGTGGGGATAACTAATCATTTTACTCTACAACACATTGATGTAAAGTTACTTAAAGCAATTTTACATTTGTTATGCAATCATCACAATTACATCTTAGTAACTGATCGTAGTTTCAAAACTTGAATGGTTTAAATGCCTATTTATGTGTTTGCTTTGCAAAAGTTAGGTATAATAAATGCACTGTTTATATTCACAGCAACTTCTACAGTAAGTAAGTGTGTTACTGACTGGGTTTTGTTCCACAAGACTGTGTTAGCCAGCTGAGCTAAAGCCTAGGCATTAGCTCTGAGATCTAAATGCCAAAACAAGTTCAAATCACTTCTTTAGGTCTGGCAAGGTTATACACAAAACCACCTCTGTCACATAAGTGCAGTGGTGAGATAGATATAGAGTATGACTTGTTGGTTGTGAATGGCGTGGCGTGGGATGTGTGAGTCACGTGACATGAAACTGGATCTATGCCGACGCTCTTCTCTGAGGCCTCTCGACACGATAAGAAAAAATAAACGTTTGCTAATACCATTTAATGACCCAAGGAAGGAAAACGGAGTAAAAACGTGTACAGGTACTATATAAAGTTTTAAAAACTGCCCTGAGTGCTGATTGGCTGACAGCCGTGTTATATCAGATCGTATACCATGGGTATGACAAAAAATGTATTTGTACTGCTCTAATGATGTTGGTAACCTGTTTATAATAGCAATAAGGCACCTCGGGGGTTTGTGATATATGGCCAATATACCGCGGCTAAGGGCTGTGTCCTAGCACTCCGCATTGCGTCGTGCTTATGAACAGCCTTCAGCCGTGGTATATTGGCCATATACCACACCCCCTCGGGCCTTATTGCTTAATGGTTTTATGGTAATTGCTGTCAAAGCCTGATTTATTGTTAGGGAACAATGCCGGAGCCCTGGATTGATAGCCTATTTCCTGGTATTAGCAAACTGTGTCCGCGGTCATTAAGAAATTGTGTCTCGCTGCATGAATCTCTGGTTGTGTGGCTGGTTGTGTGGCTGTGTGTTAGCTCTCTCTGTCTCTCTCTCTCTGGTCACAATCTCTCCTAATATCCCTTTCTGTCTGTTGTACCTTGTCAGATCTCTTTTTGTCTGTTGTATTGTGTCAGATCTCTCTCTTTCTGCAGGTGTGCGTTAGTAGTATCCCAGCCTGTCTCTCTCCGGCTGCAACAATCTTTGCAGTCAGTCACACGACAGAAACGTGCGACTCTCACCTCCTTCTCTCTGTGGCCTCTCTTCAGACATGGCTTTCCTGAAGGTCAGGTGTCTGCTGTCTGCTTGGCTCCCAGTGGCCGATGCTGCCGGGCCCGGCGGGGCGGGGAGCGAATCGGATTGGGCTTTCTGAATGGTGAGCACGCCCACTATGGTGTGTCTGTGGTGCCTCAGGGAGAGGCGGCCTCTTTGGGCTGGGGGGTAGGAGACTGGAGGGCGTAAGGGGCGCAGGCGCGGGACAGGGTCACGCCAAGTGGGTAGAGGGCAGAGGTCAAGGCCGGGGGCAGGGGGCGGGCAAGATGGAGACTCAGAAAGCAGGAATATCATCACCATTGAAACCAGCTTTACTGTCAGTCACATGCAGCCACAGAGTGCTGTGCACAGTCGCCCCGGCCCTCCACATCACATAGGGGTGGGGCGTCTACTGATGTGCATTGTGCTCCAAAATAAAGAAAAAAGAAGGGTGGGTGGGAGAGGGGCAGCGGACTGCATGCACAGCCATATCCGAGTGGACTAGCTTCAGAAAGCCGGACATTTTGGTATAAAACAGAAACCAAAATAAGTCCAAAACACAGGGAAAAAAAGGTATAATGAAATTTAAACAGAGGGAGAGGGTTAGGTTGGGAGACTTTCTTCTGAGTTCATCGTTGTAAATGCTTGGATTAGGTGGTTCAAACGATTCAAGTGATATCTAAGTGTAATTCCTAGCCTTCCCTCTCTTGGACCATGACACCATGACTTGTCCAAACTGAATCAAATATACTGTGTCTACTAATCTACTGATTCTTCTGTGTGTACCATGGTAGTCAATGGCTTGATCAATCATGTGAGAGCACTGGCAGTGGTACTGTGTTCGGACACTGATTGACAACTGGTCCCAAAGTGATTTTTCAAAAGCCCTACTTGTTTGTCGGGAGTCAGTCTTGTTTAAGATCATCATTGTCATTCTGTGACATTCTGTTAACTGTCTTACAAAATGTAATTATACAAGAACATTTAAAAGAATGTTTGAAACAAACTTGGTTTAAGGGAGGATGATTATGCCTGCAACCTTAGGATTCGTTATTTAAATGTTTAGTTCCAATTTATGATCTAATTTAACAGAGGGTTTAGTTTCTCTTTTTAGAAACGTTAGTTTAGTTGTAGTAATTGTACATTTCCTTTTTATCAACCTTTTAACCAATGAAGTATAAAATGTTTTTAACAGCAATCTTTGTGGCTCTGGAGGTTCATTGAAACAGGGTAAACTGAGGAGTAAACTTTAGTGTAAACTCTAAAACAAGAAGTGCTAGAATACGGTAAGTGTGATGCTGGATCTACACACCGTGGGAACATACAGAAGAGAAGCAGTGAGGGGGGGGGGGGAGTACGGAAGGCACCAGAAGTAGGACAAATTAAAAAAAGGAGGGGGAAAAAAATAGAAGGAAAAGGGGAAGAAAGAGAAAACAAAGAAAACAGCTCCAACTGGACAGAAGGGGGAACAGATGAGCGCGAGGCGGCCATGCTGCGGAGGCTTTATTTGTGTCTTTTACTTGGTTGGAGGCGGTGCTGTTGCTGCGGAGCCGGAGCTTCACCCGTTGCTACAGCGACACCGCCGGCGCCATCCTGCTGGTGTTGCCTTGCACTTTTGCGAGGCGCCGCACGTGGAGCCGCGCGTGGCGTATGTTGGCTGTGGCCCTCGGACGGGGAAGGCTTCGATGTGCCGGGGCTACTGTGAGATTTCTCAATAGTGGGCACCTGCGTGTCTAGAACAACCAAATTCACCAATTACCATCTATCATTACCATTAAAGCTACCATCTGTTGTTGTGCTCTTCTGTTTTTACATCAGGGCTAGATAGCTACTAAGCTACATGCCACATTCTGTAGCGCCCTGTTTGAATGACCCTTTGGAAGTGGGTATTTTCCAATTGTTTGGGCCACATAAGTTTTCCACTTAAATTTGGGGTTTTCCAATTAAGTTTAGGGTTAAGACTGAGGAGGTGGGTGTTGTTTTCAAAGCCTTCCATGGCCATGTTGTGTAAGGACAGGAATGGAGGAAGCTGAGGGTAGGAAAAGTCTGAGCTGAGTGGAGTCATGGCAACAGCAGAAAATAAAAACATGGCAAAGCAAAGAGCATGAATCCAAAGCTATAATGGATGAGTCTGAATAGTGAGGGAGAAGTGACAGAGGGGGGATAGAAAGAGAGACAGAGAGAAAGAGAGAGACAGGCAGAGATAGCTAGGCAGACAGAGACAGAGACAAAGACAGCTAGAGAAAATGAGAGAGAGAGAGAGAGAGAGAGAGAGAGAAAGAGAACAAGGGAGAAAAGGAGAAAGGAAGAGAGAACCAGAACAGGTACAGATAGAGAGAAAGGAGTAGGGTAGGTTGTTCGTGATGACTAAGAGGCCTGAGGGAAGGGAAAGACAGAACCTCTCCTACCCTTGGCTGGATCAGGGAAGATCCCATGGCTCCGGCTCTTGATGACCGACGACTTGGGCGGGTCCTGGTTCCCGTGGGCGGGTGTTTTGGGGGAGGCGTGCTGTGAGGGGGGCTTGGGGGAGTCCTGGTTACCGTGGGCAGGGGTTTTGGGGGAGGCGTGCTGCGAGGGGGGCTTGGGGGAGTGCTGGCGCCCCTGTGCTGAAAGGGAGCGCCGGTGGTGCTCTCCCTCACTCTGTTCCTTCAGAGGGAGCCAGCGTGGGACGTTATCCATGTTAGCTGTGTTGGACAGGTCCATCAACACCTAGAGGAACAGCCACATACATCTCCTTTAACATCAATAACACCCACACACATCCCCTTTAACATCAACCTCACATAGTGGATGGCTGCTTCTTATAGGAAACTTACAGCAGCATCACAGTAATGTATGTCACCCTCACAGAAGTGCTATGGACAAAATGCATGTCTCTCTCTCTCACCTCTCCCAGAAAGTCGTTGGAGGAGCACTTGTCGTAGTCCCACACGCTCACCTCCAGCAGCTTCTTCCTCAGCTGAAACACAGCGCACACACACCACACACACAGACACACACCACACACACACACACACACAGAGACAGACACACACCACACACGCATTATTATTCCTCTAAACTCACAAATGCAGTATTCACAGTAACCAGCACACATCAAACACACAGGACATTGTGGTTATCCCAAAAGCAGTTAGTGATACTGCAGCAGTACCTGTTCCAGGTGGATGTTCTTATAGATAACAGTCTGGTTCCACTCTGGGTTCAGACTCTGGCCAGCTTGTTTTGATCTCCTCTTATTCTCAGCACTGGAATCACACACAGACAAAGCAGGCCATTAGCAAGGTATGAACACACACACTCATACTCACACACTCACACATACACATACACATACACACACACACACACACACACACACACACACACACACACACACACACACACACACACACACACACACACACACACACACACACACACACACACACACACACACACACAAAACATAGAAATTCAGAGCACAATAGCACAATGTTAGGGTGCAGGGCACAATGAAAGGAAGTAGCGAGCTATGTTAAGATGTAGGGCACAATGTAAGGGTGTACGGAACGATGTAGGGCACAATGTAAGGGTGTACGGAACAATTTAGGGCACAATTAAAATGGAAGACTAAAGGGAACAACACTGGATACAACGGATATCACAATATCAAGAACAACATCAGGGTGAGGTACAAAGTAAAACACAATATTAGAACAACAATTTAGGGTATTTTATATGTCTGACAGACATGTAGGGAAATGAGTTATGGGAAAGTGGGGAATCATATGTTAGGTCATATCGAGGTGCAGTCTACTGTAGTATGCATATTAGAACACAATCTAAGGAGGTAGGGAACAATATGAGGGCATAGGGCAGAAGTGTACAATGCATGGGAGTGGAAAGGTGTTAGAGTGAGTATATAGTGACTTGCTGGGGTTATACCCTCGTCACCAGCACCACATGCATTGGGCCCTGAGCCTTCAACTCAATCGTCATCACAATCCAGGTCCAACCTTACTACAACCTAACAGCAACCATCAAAGTCAAAAGTCAGAGTGGGCAAATCACATACCTGGCATTCTGGACAACCATGACCTGACTGAATGGGTCCAGCATGCATTAAATATAAGAACAGCATACAAAAACAAGAGTCAGTGTCAGGGGGGTTAGGAGTGTGTGTGGGGTGTGTGTGGATGTAGTTTTGGTGGAGGGGGGGGGGGGGTTAAGTGAGCAGTGAGGGTTCAGGTGTGTGGTGGTGGGGGGGGGGGGGGGGCAGTGTGGTGTGTGTGTATTTGGGGAGGTCAGTAACAGGGAAGTGGGCATGGGGCACAGGATGTGTGTTGGGGCAGTGAGGGAGGAATGTGTCTGTGTGTATTGTGAGTGTGCATTTTCCCCCAGCGTGTGTGTGCTTGTATATGCATGTGTGTAACACTATACAAGTCCAGTGGTCCCTAAGGACTCCATAGAGAAGGGTAGGTAGGGTAAGTGGGAGAGCTGATTACAACATGACATAATCACATTGAGCACTGAGATCCAGACGGCTACAGTGTGGATTGTATTACAAGCTATTATGAGTCTTTATCGATTTCCCTGCTCTATTCTGCCTAGCAACAAGAGCAAAGGGGAAAACTCAGCAGAACTACATGGCAAAATATAACATAATTTACATCACGTTTAGGGTATTACATGTGTGTCGTTTGACGCTGATTAGGTGTTAATGACTCCCTTAATAAAAACTAGGTATCAAATGTCTACATAGAAACAGTTCCTAGAATGGTAATTACATTTCATGTCATGTGACAGGCTTGTAACAGGTTTATCACAGTGGCATGATGGAATTGATCTGACATCAGGTGTGGGTGCATAGAACACAACATGCATGCCATGGCCAGCTAAAATCAATCGTAAATCGATTTTAAGATGAATGGGAGTTCGTTTTAAGCTTTCCAAAATGGCTTCCTTTTGAAGTGGTTGGTTTTAATGGTAATCTTGGTTCTAGGCATTTCTTCCGTATGAATGCGTTTGTCTACATGACCTGAAATTCATAATGCCTTTTACACACGTGAAACACCCTGAAACTAAACGAATCACCTTTCCAGTGTTTTATATACACTTAACACAATTACAAGAACACTTTACCACACAACCATTCAACACTGCTATCGATAATGCTTCCACTACGATATGACACAGTTCATTATTAACTCACGGTGATGCACATCCGACAAGGAAATGCTCTGGTAACATTACAGAGCATAGGTACATGGACAGAGCACAGCAACAGAGCAAGGATGAGAAGTGAAAGAGTTACATAATGGCTGTAGTGTGTAGGCTACTATCGGTGATCTGTGAAGTATACTTAACTTCTCTCACCAAAGAGATTGTTCTCTCCTTGACTTGACTAGTTCCAGTGTTTCTGTCCCTACCTCTCTGCTATAGCCTAGAATCCAAACGGAATACCACTCCTCACTGCCTGCCTGCAAACTAAACTCAATATACTTTCATTTCAAATTTAAAAAAAAGTGATATTCAGTTTGGATTCCAGACCAGCTTTCTTTCTTTGGTAGGGTTGCAGAATTCTCTTAAGTTTCCCAAAATTCCCAAGTTTCCCAGAAATCCGGATTGGAGGATTCTGGATAAGCCGCTTATTCTCTCCTGACTCCAAGAATCTGCCAGGATTTTATTTAGAAACCTGGGAATTTTGTGAAAGTTATCCGAATTTTGTAAACCCTGCTGGTAGCTTATCCAACAGACTCACCCCCTCCCCGGTAGGAGGTAGACTTTGACGAAGGGGTCGGAGTAGCCGTTGTTGTCTCGGGGGGCCAGGTTCCTGGCTTGGAGCACGTGAACAATCAGGTTCCCCAGCTGCTTGTCATAGTTGATTTGAAGCTGCAAAATCAAGAGACGGTGGAATCTCAACGAGACGGCTGGCCTTAGTAAAACACCTTATGAAGTGCATGGATATACAAGCAGTGGTGAGTCAAGGAATCTCAAAACAAGGCTTGGTCAGCTGACCTGTATCTCTCCAGTAACAGGGTGGGATTGTGTCTTCACTGGTTCCGCAGACTGGAAGATGACAGAAACACATTTAGAAACAGTAAGTGTGTGTGCATGTAAAGAACTGTCGATGAGTACAGAATTATGCATAAGTTTAGTTAGAAACACTTTCAAACTAAAAGGCATACAACATACAGTATGTGCCAATATAGAATTGCCTCTATTGAAAATTAGACAGTTCTTTTGAACATAAAATATGTTCTAGTCATGCAACCAGAAGATGACGCCTGTGTTCAATTTAGCTCCACATCATCCTCCACCCGTTCACCTTGCTGCTGTGGCGTTTCTTGCTGACGGAGGGCGACCCCGGCTGTCCCGGACTCTGGATGGCGCTAGAAGTGGCCGAGGCGGCGCCTGAGATGGCAGAGTGGGGTCCTTTCTCTCCCCCCACCGTGGAGGAGGAGGACGTGGCGGTGGTAGGTGGAGGAGCCTGCTGCTGGGACACCTTCTGTAGCTCTGCAGCCAGTTGTTTCGGATCCACCCCCGGAGACCTGGGGGGTCTGTCACCTAGAGCACAGACACACACGTATGGACACAAATTCACAAAGAGAAACACACACACACATTTGAAGTTATGGAATCATTCACTGTGGTAGAGGCCATAGTGATTGAAATATTCTAGTTGCAGAACCTTAAGGGATTTTGTACCTTTAGTGAGGCGAGTCGAGAGAGAGGGGAAGTTGAGAGAGAAGGTAAAGAAAAATGAGAGAGAAGGGGAAGATAGCAGAGAGAGAGGGGGGAGGACACCCTGGGGTGAAGAGGCTAAGCTCTTACTCTACCTGGTTTGTTCTGGTCTGGGAGATCAAGGTGCTGAGAGCCCTCTGAGTCAGCCAGCATGTTCAGATCTCTGAGGGAGATAGAGCGAGAGAGCGAGAGAGCGAGAGAGCGAGAGAGAGAGAGAGAGAGAGAGAGAGAGAGAGAGAGAGAGTGTGAGATTGTGAGAGAGAGACAAAGTGAGAGAGAGAGAAAGTGAGAGAGCCAGATTGAGCGGGTAAGAGAGAGAGAGAGAGAGAGAGAGAGAGTGTGAGATTGTGAGAGAGAGACAGGTTGAGCGGGTAAGAGAGAGAGAGAGAGAGAGAGAGAGAGAGTGAGAGAAAGTGAGAGAGCCAGATTGAGCGGGTAAGAGAGAGAGAGAGAGACAGGTTGGGAAGAGAGAAAAGAGAAACAAATTGTGTCAAAAAGAGAGGACAGAGATGAGTGGGAGAGAGAAGTCACCAGTAAAGTGAGGGAGTGCGAGGCAATGAGATGAATTTAGAGAAGACTGAGATTTTAAAAAGAAATGTATTCTATGTGAATCAGAAACAACCCACTCTAGAGAACTACTGAAGCTAATGAAGACTGCTCACTTCCAAATATTTGAGGTGGAACCCCCGCAAGGCTGTTATCAGTGAGTGTAGGTGGCTGTGCTCAAATATATATCTTAAGGCTTAAATTCCTCCTCCTCTATCAAATCATGACAAACGATAAAGGGAGAAGAGAGAGAGGAAGGTAGCTGGACAGAGAGAAACTGAGAAGGAGAGGGAGATATATAGAGAGAGAAAGAGTGACAGGAACAGAGAGAGAGAGGAAGCCTAAGACCAATTAGAAAGGGAGAGACAGTCAGAGAGAAAGTGGGACGGAGAGGGAGAGACAGTCACAGAGAGAAGAAAGTGGGACGGAGAGGGAGAGACAGTCACAGAGAGAAGAAAGTGGGACGGAGAGGGAGAGACAGTCACAGAGAGAAGAAAGTGGGACGGAGAGGGAGAGACAGTCACAGAGAGAAGAAAGTGGGACGGAGAGGGAGAGACAGTCACAGAGAGAAGAAAGTGGGACGGAGAGGGAGAGACAGTCACAGAGAGAAGAAAGTGGGACGGAGAGGGAGAGACAGTCACAGAGAGAAGAAAGTGGGACGGAGAGGGAGAGACAGTCACAGAGAGAAGAAAGTGGGACGGAGAGGGAGAGACAGTCACAGAGAGAAAAAAGTGGGACGGAGAGGGAGAGACAGTCACAGAGAGAAGAAAGTGGGACGGAGAGGGAGAGACAGTCACAGAGAGAAGAAAGTGGGACGGAGAGGGAGAGACAGTCACAGAGAGAGGAAAGTGGGACGGAGAGGGAGAGACAATCACAGAGAGAGGAAAGTGGGACGGAGAGGGAGAGACAGTCACAGAGAGAAGAAAGTGGGACGGAGAGGGAGAGACAGTCACAGAGAGAAGAAAGTGGGACGAGAGGGAGAGACAGTCACAGAGAGAAGAAAATATGCTCACAGTCTCACGCAGAGTTCTGCCTCGCCACACTGCTGTACCACAAGCCCCTGCACTTCCTCATAGGTCATCCCCGTTAGAGGTAGCTCGTTCCACTCCAGCACCTGCATTCCTATATTCACACACACACACACACACGCATGCACGCACACACGTACACAAACATAGTTAGTTTACCATATAAAATGTATCACACCTAATTCTCACATTCGAAAACTGAAACCAATTAGCTAAGTGTGTGTGTATCACCTCACACACATACAGAAACACACCACACCATCATCAACAACACACAGTACCATTGAGTCCTGTTTTAACACCACAACACACTGCTGTGCAGCCTCCTATAAACTCGAACTCTTTCTCCAACAACCCCATGTTTCGAAGAAAGTTAAACCACATGACCACAGGGTCAGTAGCAGGGTTTGGATCAATTCCATTTCAATTCAGTCAGTACATGAGATCACATTCAAATTCTACAATTGAAAAGTGTTGCTTTGTCAAGTCTTGTACGGAAGTTTTGATTCACTTCCTGAATTGAAATGTAATTGACCCTGGTCAGTAAAGGTCAGATCAGGCCAAAGCACCACAAACTCACACACGCACACACAGGGCGGGCACACACACACACACACACACACACACACACACACACACACACACACACACACACACACACACACACACACACACACACACACACACACAGGCACACACACACACACACACGGCACACACACACGGCACACACACACAGGCACACACACACACATGGCACACACACATGGCACACAAACAGACCAGTCCTACAGCACTGCAAAAGCACACACACTCCGTGCTGTCCAGCAGCACTCACACAGGTGAAAGCGAGTCTTGACGTAGGCAGCTAGACTCCGACTGCGCCGGAGCTCCTGAGCTGTGTTACCCACACAGAGTTTCACACTAGTTACTCATTGACACAGTATGGCAGTATGACTCATCACACACACTCGGTCTGAGCCTTCGCACCTGCTAGAATTGACACAATTCTGTATTCACACCGCTCACTGTGAGAAACCATGTTCCAAAGTTTCAGCGGAAGTGTCACCTTACACAGAGACACTTTGTTTGGCACGGACACAGTCATAGCTGCAGCTCTCCATGGTAAAGTTTTCACTGGCAAAACGATGAGCTCTGCTAGAGTGAAAGGTAACAGTGTCACTAGGCTACTACCCATCTCCTTCAGGCCTGGATGTTTTAGTCATCGGATAATAAATACTACTGGTGAATGCAACTTCCTGGGATCATCCTAAATGTGTGTGTTAATGAGTGCATGCAGGTATGTGGAGTAAGAAGAACATGCATTTGATTTGAATGAGGATTGATGATCTGCACTGTTTGGAGATGGACACTTATCTGGGCCGTGTTCAGTAGGGAAAACATTTTGAAACAGAGAGGTACTGGATCTGAATTTGTACAATAAGAAGAACACAGGTGTTCATTTTCAGTTGCAAAACGTTTTGCTATGGTATGCCCGAATGAACACAACCCAGGCATTGACTGTATGCAGAAGAGATTGACGATGGTGCCTCCATAGCTGACCTACTAGACGAGTGCAGAGGTGAGATCCAACCTGTCACAGCATTAATAAATACACACCGGTCCAGACCAACCTGTAGTTAAAGATCATTCTGATACAGCTGACACAGAGGAAAAGCTGTTATTCAAAATGTTATTTAACCTTTATTTAACTAGGCAAGTCAGTTAAGAACAAATTCGTATTTACAATTCAAGCCCATGATAAATCAGAGAGAGCGGGAGGAAGGGAGGGAGGGAGGACAAAGATAAATTGATGGAGGAGAGATTGGTCAGGTGCAGGGAAGAAGGGACAGAGAGAAAGCAAGAGGGAGGGAGGGAGAGTGAAGGAGGGAAAGATGAAGAAAATGGGGAGAGAGGGCACACACCGAATGCATGCATGCACACACAATAGCACAGACACACACACACAGTGTGACAGATGGATGGCCCTAGCTCCCACCAGGTGGCTCTGAGCTGTATCTCTTCCCTCTTCTCTTTACAGTCCTCCGACCCACCTCTCATACATCAGGCCCCAGACAGCCCCTACAAAGGCAGGGGCCACAGCCGTGCTAATTCACAACCGTCCAGCATGGACCCTGTACAACCCCCAGACTGAGACAGAGAGAATGAGAGAGAGACCAGAGAGCGAAAGAGAGTGAGAAAGAGAGAGACCAGAGAGAGAGATATCAGAGAGAGACCAGAGGGACAGAAAGAGAGAGACCAGAGAGAGAGAGACCAGAGAGAGACCAGAGGGACAGAAAGAGAGAGACCAGAGAGAGAGAGAGACCAGAGAGAGACCAGAGAGAGACCAGAGAGAGAGAGACCAGAGAGAGAGAGACCAGAGAGAGACCAGAGGGACAGAAAGAGAGAGACCAGAGAGACCAGAGAGAGATCAGAGGGACAGAAAGAGAGAGACCAGAGAGAGAGAGAGACCAGAGAGAGACCAGAGGGACAGAAAGAGAGAGACCAGGGAGAGAGAGAGAGACCAGAGAGAGACCAGAGGGACAGAAAGAGAGAGACCAGAGAGAGAGAGAGACCAGAGAGAGAGAGAGACCAGAGAGAGACCAGAGGGACAGAAAGAGAGAGACCAGAGAGACCAGAGAGAGATCAGAGGGACAGAAAGAGAGAGACCAGAGAGAGAGAGAGACCAGAGAGAGACCAGAGGGACGGAAAGAGAGAGACCAGAGAGACCAGAGAGACCAGAGAGAGACCAGAGGGACAGAAAGAGAGAGACCAGAGAGAGACCAGAGAGAGACAAAGAGAGAGAAAGAGAGAGACCAGAGAGAGAGAGACCAGAGAGAGAGAGAGAGACCAGAGAGAGACCAGAGAGAGACCAGAGAGAGAGAGACCAGAGAGAGAGAGAGACCAGAGAGAGACCAGAGGGACAGAAAGAGAGATACCAGAGAGACCAGAGAGAGACCAGAGGGACATAAAGAGATCGACCAGAGAGAGAGACCAGAGAGAGACCAGAGGGACAGAAAGAGAGAGACCAGAGAGAGACCAGAAGGAGACCAGAGGGACAGAAAGAGAGAGACCAGAGAGACAGAAAGAGAGAGACCAGAGAGAGACCAGAGGGACAGAAAGAGAGAGACCAGAGAGAGACCAGAGGGACAGAAAGAGAGAGACCATAGAGAGACCTAGAGGGACAGAAAGAGAGAGACCAGGGGGACAGAAAGAGAGAGACCAGAGAGCGACCAGAGAGACAGAAAGAGAGAGACCAGAGAGAGAGAGACCAGAGAGAGACCAGAGAGACAGAAAGAGAGAGACCAGAGAGACAGAAAGAGAGAGACCAGAGAGAGAGAGACCAGAGAGAGACCAGAGAGACAGAAAGAGAGAGACCAGAGAGGCAGAAAGAGAGAGACCAGAGAGAGAGACCAGAGAGAGACCAGAGAGACAGAAAGAGAGAGTGAGATAGAGAAAGATACACAGCACCACACCATGCGGTCTCCCTCCAGTCAAATCAATAAGTCTCATGAAAGTCATTTCAGTTAATAGGACATAGCCATCCATCTTCAGGTAGTGTTGTATTGACAACTGGCCAGGAGTGAGACTGTCGAGGGATAAATGGACAATGCTTACTGCTTGTTGTGCCTAAGGCCCCTTAGTTTGGATTCAGATCTATAAAACTCTGGGCCATAGCCCTACCACTGAGTTTTAGCACATTCCCAGAGATGTAGTAATGAAATAATATGGGTAAACCCTGAACGAAGGTCAAGATGACAGGAGTAAAGTAACAGAAACTCTAATGTGAGTATTGCTAAACTGGAGTAATAGTTGCTAACTTACAAAGCCATTCCGAAACTTAAAATGCATTTTGAGCTTTGATTGAAGAAAACCTGTGATATCATTACATTCAGAATTCTGAAAGCGCTTGGGTGAAATATCTCAAACCTTTCGTTCTCTAAAGCTCCCCCTCATGGACTATTGCCTGGAGGTGACAAAACAAAATGCTAATGAAATTCTATTTTTGTTGTCTCCGTGTCGTTCCCTCTCAGTCCTCACATCTCACTCAAGTCAGATTCCTCTCAAACCATCTGTCAGTGAGCCACTGCTGCATTCATACACACACACTAAGGATAGAAAATGACAGGAGAGAAAGGTAAACAGAGAGAGATTTGGATGGATAAACAAACGGATTTAAGGAAACAGACAGATGGAGAAAGACAGACGAGTCCTTCTTCTGACAATAATCACTTATGTCCAGGCTTGGACTACTTGATTCTTGAACTGATTGATTCTTAAAGGGGAAGTACATTTCACATGTAGAAATGTCTCTCTCAAATGTTTTTTTGAGCAACATAAGCACTTAACTGATATACTAATTTTGCACCATTTAATATTCATTATGGCCACGCAGAAAATGAAGGTAGTCCCTTCAGGTAGTCCCTTCCTGGTTCAGTCAGTTTGGTGCCTAATGAATACGACCCAGGAGTGCAGTATATATCCCAAGATTTGTGAAGTTAACTTACCCTCTAGTATCTTCCCAGTCTGTTGGGCAACTCCTCCAGGTAAGACTTTAGCTACGTAGGCTCCGATGTGTCCGTTGGTCCCTGGAACCTCTTTACCTCCCACCACTCTGATACCCAATCCATTCCCTGGAAATTAAGAGGTAGAAACCCCCAAATGAGTGAGAAGCATGAACACACACAACTATACCCATGCACGTACAGTGGTCAGACACCCATTAAGAGTATGCATGCACAGGAATATGTATCCAGTGTAGAATGTAGACATACACATTTATGTACACGCACGCACTCACACACATGCATACTGTACATACACACACACAGACACGCACACACGCAGACACACACACACACACACACACACACACACACACACACACACACACACACACACACACACGGACACACGCACACAGACACGCACACACGCAGACACGCACACACGCAGACACACACACACAGACACGCACACACGCAGACACACACACACAGACACGCACACACGCAGACACACACACACACACACACACACACACACACACACACACACACACACACACACACACACACACACGGACACACACACACAGACACGCACACACACGCAGACACACAGTCGTTTAGAGATCAGTCATTTAAGCTAAAGAGTAAATACATGCTTATCACACTGACACTGTCACCCAAATCCCACAGACAAATGGTTCATTTTTAGCACTTCTCCACATTAACAAGCACGTTCTTTGTGGCCTGCTGACTAATTGCAAAAAGCTAATCCTGTGTGTCAATGATACGCCATTTTGAGCCAGGATGGATGACTGATGAGAATGGAGATGTGCCAAATCAACAGAGGATCCACGAAATGTCTACCCCATTTTGGGTCAAGACCAACATTAAGACCTGTCACTGCGTGAAGACAGCTGTGTTTATGACAGATTGTGTCCATGTGCAAGGTAAACTGTGTTTCCCTTACCTGACACGCTGCGGTCCTTGGGATCCCTCTGCAGTTTGACTCTGGTGTGAGGAAAGGGGTAGTAAACACCCTTCCCCTGAGAGACACATACAGGAAACTACATAAGTGTTTTGTAGGCTATTACACCTCAACAGATAGCTGCAGTTACTGATACAAATGCATGCTTGAAAATGTCTCCACAATTATGTAGTCATGGATATATATGTAATTAGTTTGGGTTATTTATGCAAGAAAGAATAAACAGTAAAGCATTGTTTTAAAAGTCTGTGTGCATATGGGCATTTCTCAACTTTATGACTTTGTGCCGTGTGTGGGTTGGTGCTTGGGTGTCACCTGTCTCCTGTCCGGCCCTTGTCCGTTCTCTGGTCGTCCCTCGCGGGGTTTGTCAAACCAGTCCGTTTCCTCTCGCCGTAGGTGGTAGGCTTCAGAGACAAATAGGCCATGATCATTAACCCTGTCAATCAGTCCCTTCTAACCTATCAGTGGGGACAAGCTTTCTGATTGGTTGGAAGAGGATTGCATGCTGGAGAGGGGACGGGCAGTTGAAACAGGAAGGAAGAGAAAGAGGCCTCCAAGAAAGGTACAAATTTAGGGAATTTCAAGATATAAATGACAAGCAGCTAAATGATAATACTATTCTGATGAAATATTTAACGCCAGGGATAACTTTAACTTATCTTATGGTAGATGTCATTTATTGCCATTAATGTTTGGCATGTTTTTCACAATAACATGCCAACCTGACCAATGCTCTTTTTAGTTAATATGGCACAGTATAGGGTTAGTCCGTTTTCTTTCCATAGTTTATAACAACTGGCACCAGTTACTGTACAGTATGTAACCATGGTAACAATCTGACGTTTAGACTGGTGTAGCTCACTTTTAGAGTGCTGGTAAATGTGAAAATAAATGTACGGTCCTGTATCTTTCGATCAGCATTGATAAACTGCAGGTTTGAATTTCCGATTGGTGTAAAGAAACCTCCATGACTCATCAATAAGGAACAAACGGTACACAGACGCCAGCTAACATCTACCAACATTGAGTCATATTGGAAATACATGTTGACGTCTGGAATGGTTAAGATGTTGGCTTATGGATGATTGACAGGTAGGGGGCAGGGCGGGGCAGGATAATAGAACACCCTAGAACTAATACTATACCGTTTGGGATATTCTCATGTGATTGCCGGGGATCATCTCTGTTCAGTGCCAGCATGGAGTCACTTAGGGCTGTAACCAAGGGAAATTGATAAACATGGATTCTGCGCTATATGACATCATGTAGGTCAAAGGGTCAAGTTCTACACACTTATTATGGGATAGGGATATTGGATCTAGGGGGTTTATTTCCTGTCATGACAAGACCTATTGGCACAGCGGTATATTTTTTTGTTCATTTGCATATGAAATCAATTAAACAGTGTTATGAAGGGAATTGATTTAAAGTAGACATGGTTGTCAGCAGAATAGAGATGGAGACATAACAGAGAGAGAAAAGAGAAAACTGTAATGCCTATATTTTGTTAGAGCATGCGTAAAAAACCCGAATAAAGAGTGACATCACAGAATCAGGAAGAGCTTTGTTCATGCTACAATAAACATTATATTCCCCATGCAAACGTGTACAACAAAGGTATGACACCCATGCACGTATTCAGACAAACACATGCAAATTAAATGTATTTATTATAGATTAACAGAACATGCATTAACATAACATGCATTGGAAAACCCTTAGAGATGGACATGCAAGAAAGTGAGAAAGAATTCTAGAAAAGAGAGAAAGGATCCTTCCCATATCATCTCGAAATTGTCAAGTGTATTTCATCCAAATAAGAAATACTGCACTGATGCAATGATAATACTGTATGTACCTAACTACCACAACAAAATACATTTAAACCTTCCAATAGATCTGTAATAGGCCTGTCATAGTCTAAATATATCATGTATCATGTAACATAACGTGCAGTGTTCACACAGATACACATTCCTATGAATGTCCTCACCTGAACTACTGAATTTGAAATAAACATCAAATATCTGAAGAACAAAGTAATAAACACATTCCATAACATTTTCTAGCCAGAGGCACTTTTTCAATTGATCACTTCAGAGAAAGCAAGGCTCTTTTCCCATTTCCCTGCACAATCTGACCTGAGCTTTCAAGTAGAGGGATTATTCTACTCCCAACACCTGGGCATTAGATAAACAAGCAAGTTGTGAAATACTACGGAAGTCCTCTAGGACTTAAAGTACAAAACCATATTTTCAAGTATGTCAGTTATAGAGCAGAAATGACAACATTTAGCAAACAAAACTGCTGATCAGTTTCAGAGACAGAATGATTTTGGAGGAAGGATACCTTCTGCATATCTATAAGTGATATAATATTTTAGAGTAACATTCATAGAGATTAAATAGAAAATATATATAAAGATTCCAACGAAGACACAATCGCATGCATTTAGAGATCAGAAGAGACCCAAATGAGGGATTAAACACCAAAGGACATCAACATAGACACATACAAAATACAGTAATTACATTCAGTAAAGTCAACTTGTCCCTTGTATTGAGACTAATACATCAAATCAAAGGAAGAGGGAATGAATACATTCAGAAAAGACAATAGATGAAGAAACCAGTAAAGACACAGATAAGACATAAAGAAAGTCAAAGGTCATGGGTGGTGCAGGTGGGTGGTTCATTGGGTGGCATATTGGATAGTATATTGAGTCAGTTTGAAATTGAAAGAAAACAGTTCTGAATTGATGCCATTGTTGTTTACCTTCGCCGTCCGACATGGTGCCCTGGAGGTCGTCCATCAAGACGTAGCCTCGACCCCTCGTTGGCTCTTCCCTCAGGTGCTGCTGCTGCTGGGAGTCCTGCAGGGAGAGGCACGAACCAAACTGGTCCCGTGAGTCGGCCGAGATGGGCGGCAGGGGCCCCGCTGACGCCCGCGCCATGCCCATAGGCTGGCCCACAGGACTCAACGGGCTCTCCTCCTCAGAGTTCTGCGCCAAGATGGGGATGCGCCCCCGGCCGCCCTGCACGATGGGCAGGCTGGTGGGCTTGGCACGCCCTGATGGCATCTGGTAGCTGTCTGAGGCCGCCTCGCCGTCCCCCTTGAGCCTCAAAGAGGAACTGGATGGGTCCCGTTTGAGTGAGAGATCCAGGCCATAGACGGAGTTGGGCCTAGAAGAGGGCCGTGACCGGCTGCCACTGGGGTAGGAAGTCGAGTCCAAGGCCAGGCTCTGGCCGAAGTTGAGCGAGCCAGCCAGGTTGGCACCCAACGTGGAGCCCAGGTACTTCTGCTGCTCTGCAATGTTCTTGCGTAGTCCAAAGGTGATCTCGTCCTGAAGGAGCCGGCTGGATCTGGGAGAGGCGCTAACGTTACTGGACCCTAAATAGCTGGTATAGTCTGTCTCCAGACTCCTGCCGTCTTGCATCGAGGAGTACTTGGAGACTTTGGGGTCGGTCAGCGGGGCTTTGTGCTTCTGGTACAGCATGGATGCCGGGAGCTGCTTGGCTGCCTGCTTCTCTAGGGTCAGCCGGCTGATGCTGTATTTCTCCGTCTTGGGGTAGTGTCTTTGGGAGTAACTCTGGGAGGAGGAGACACCCGAGCTGGGGGTGCCGTAGTAGTTGTGGGAGAGACCCGTCAGCGGGTCCAGGCTCTCTGTTCCCCCTGTGCTCCTCCGGAACTCCTGTTTCAGCTGCTGCTTGAGGAGCTTCAGCTCGTAGGGGTCGTCCATGGAGTCTTCATCGTCTGGGGTCTTTCCATACCCGGAGTGGAGCCTGGAGCTGGAGCCCAGGTAGTCGGTGGAGGTCAAGTCGGCTGCACTTCTTCGCAACAGCCTTTCTGCCTTAGCCAGCTCCTTCTCGGCCTGGGCGTAGCTGGATGAAGCCAGACTCGTGGAGCTCTTGGCCAGCTCTGCCGCATCTTCTAGGAGGACGTAGCTTCGTGGAGTGTGGTGGTGGTGCTCCACGTCTCCATAGAAGGAGTCGGCCGACACGTTGGACATGGGGCTGCCAGCCATACTGCCCCCCACCTCCAGGGCCCGGAGGTCCAAGTGGTTACCGTACTTGTCGTACCTGACCCCTCCCATGTAGGCAGAGGACACGGGGTCGGGCTGTCGGCTGATGATTTCGTACTTTGACGACGCGTCCAACTCTTGGATCAGGGCCGCCTGCCTGGCTGCCTTCTGCTGGAGAAGGAGCATCTGGTGGTAGCTCTGCTGCTGGGAGCTAGACAGGGATGGGACTGAGGAATAGATGGACTGAGACTGGTAGGACTGGGGAGATTGGTAGAGTGACTGCTGCTGGTACAGCGTCTGGCTCAGTGGGTACTGGTACTGGGAGTACGTGCCGTACTGGGCCTCGTGTGTGGTCTGTGGTGGCACAAAATCATCCAGCTCTGACTGGGGTGCCGTCCTGGGGCGCTCCAGCCCGTGACTTCCCATCTCATCATCTTCTCCACTGCCACGGCCGCTCCGTGTCTCCCGGATGTTGCTGACCTCGCTGTCTGACATGTAGTCACGATCCTCGGCCACGCTCTGCAGGTAGGCCCGCTCCCTCTTCTCCCTCTCCTTGAGGAGGGCGTCTTTCCTGCGGTTGATGCCCATCTCCAGGTAGCGTAGCTTGGCGTCGATCTCCTTCTCTTCTTCGTCCAGCTCCGCCTGCTTGTGGCGGAGCTTGGACGACTCACGCTCCACCATGTCCAGCTCTCGGTCGATATCCTGCAGGATCTTGGCCCTCGCCATGTTGGTGTTGCGGCACATGCGACGGCGGGCCGAACCAGTGCTGTAGGCCGTCTGGCCAGCGGCTGTTGCCTCCTCCTCCGAGGGCGGGTTGGGCAGGGTCCTCTTCACCTTCTTGCCGGTGCCAGTTGGGGTGCTGCCCGACGAGCTTTTGCCCTGCCGGAGAAAACCAAAACAAACAAATAGTTATTAAAATGAGAATAAATTGCTTCTTTAATTATTTATACTCAAACGTCACATTGTGATTTCACACTGAATGGGTACAGCATCTGAATGATGACTTTCTCCAAACCTTTACTACATGTACTAAATTAACCGGAAAGAAGTGTTAAATCTTTCATGATTTCAATTATCTGATTAAATGAATGGATGACTAAAATAGAAGAGGATCTCTATCCCGGTGTCTCTGTGTCCTGATTACAATCAGGCACGGACAAGAATCTGGTGTGCTCAGAGTGAGGGAAAGCTTATTGAGAAACACAGCATATTGACTGCTGGTGAGTTTCACAGGATGATACTGTATGTGCTCCTGGCCATAAATGTTACTCACTACCTTAAGAGCAGCCTCAAAATATGTAATTTATTCACATTAAACGCCTATGGATCTGTGGCATATCATTACTTTCCTTCAAGCTCAGCTGTTTGTCCACCCCTTGTATGTACAGTATGAGGAGCTCAGTGGTGTATCACTCAGGCAGAAAACTGATTTATATACCCCGGGAGAGGGCCAGAGGTAAAATGAGAGGCTTGATTAAGTATGTATAATGCTTGGCTGGTATACCATACAGTGCCTTCGGAAAGTTTTCAGACCTTTTAACTTTTTCCACATTTTGTTATGTTACAGCCTTATTCTGAAATGGATTAAATAAATAAAATCCTCAGCAATCTACACAATATAGATATAAAACATATATACAGTACCAGGCAAACGTTTGGACACACCTATTCATTCAAGGGTTTTTCTTTATTTTTACTATTTTTTACATTGTAGAATAATAGTGGAGACATCAAAACTATGAAATAACACATATGGACTCATGTAGTAAATCAAAAAGTGTTAAACAAATCTAAATATATATTATATTTGAGATTCTTCAAAATAGCCACCTTTTGCCTTGATGACAGCTTCCTAGAGCTGGTAGCCCGGCCAAACTGAGTAATCGGGGGAGAAGGGAGATGACCAAGAACCCGATGGTCACTCTGAAAGAGCTCTAGAGTCCCTCTGTGGAGATAGGAGAACCTTCCAGAAGGTCAACCATCTCTGCAGCACTCCACCAATCAGGCCTTTATGGTAGAGTGGCCAGACGGAAGCAACCCCTCAGTAAAAGGCACATGGCAGTTTGCCAAAAGACACCTAAAGACTCTCAGATCGTGAGAAAAAATATTTTCTGATCTGATAAAACCAAGATTGAATGCCAAGGGTCACGTCTAGAGGAATCCTGGCACCATCCCTTCGGTAAAACATGGTGGTGGTAGCATCATGTTGTGGGGATGTTTTTCAGCGGCAGGGACTGGGAGACTAGTCAAGATTGAGGCAAAGATGAACAGAGAAAAGTACAGAGAGATCCTTGATGAAAACCTGCTCCTGAGCACTCAGGACCTCAGACTGGGGCATAGGTTCACCTTCCAATAGGACATCGCCCCTAAGCACACAGCCAATACAACGCAGGAGTGGCTTTGGGACAAGTCTCTGAATGCCCTTGAGTGGCCCAGCCAGAGCCCAGACCTGAACCCGATTGAACATCTCTGGAGAGACCTGAAAATAGCTGTGCAGCGACACTCCCCATCCAACCTGACAGAGTTTGAGAGGATCTGCAGAGAAGAATGGGATTAACTACCCAAATGCAGGTGTGTCAAGCTTGTAGCGTCATATCCAAGAGGACTTGAGGCTGTAATCGCTGCCAAAGGTGCTTCAACAAAGTATTGAGTAAATGGTCTGAATACTTACGGAAATGTGATATTTCCGTTTTTTATTGTAATACATTTTTATTATAAAAAACTGTTTTTGCTTTGTCGTTATGGGGTATTGTGTGTGGATTGATGGGGGATATATTTAAAAAAAATCAATTTTAGAATAAGGCTGTTACGTAACAAAATTTGGAAAAAGTCAAGGGGTCTGAATACTTTCCAAAGGCACTGTCTCTGGATACCGCCCAACTCTAGTATTTATAACCTACTGTAACTAATGTAAGTATATATCTTAACTTAATCATCTTTCAGTACATTTTGACTATGTCTGCAACCGGTCCCATGGAAACAAGTTGAATGAAAAAAAAATGATATGCTTTAATACAACTAGTAGATACTAAAGGAATAGCTGTAACCTTTGGACCAAGTCATTTGCAGTACCTCAAATATACCCTGATCTAGTTAGTCTGGTTGGAAAGAAAGAATGTGGGATATCTACCAAGGATGCTACCAGTCCCAAATCACATTGAAGAGGCACTGTGCAATGACTCAATGTATGAAATATGAAAAATGGAAACTCTTCTAGAAAATTGCCTCCAGTCTTGCGGGCTTTGCCTTCAAACTAAAATGCCAATATAAATATATCAGCTTTAGTGCAGCAATGCCTTTGAAAGGGCATTCTATGAGAGGCTCATATGAATTTAGACAGCAAGCTCGCCAAATGAATAGCAAGCTGGGGGCTACATTAGATGTGTATGAGAGAAACGGAACTGCAATAAGACATCATTTTCAGGGCAATAGTGGAGTAGTGTTATGACAAGAAGTGCAACCTGGAAATACATCCAAATCTGGTTTCAAAACAGAACAGAAATTCATCCAAATCTGGTTTCAAAACAGAACAGAAATGCAACCAAATCTGGTTTCAAAACAGAACATTATCCTGGATTATGCTCTACTTTGTTTGTCCAATGTCACAGTATATCATACTTCGAAAAACTCTAACTCTAGTTGTCTTAATATAAAATGACAAAATAAACCCAATTATCTATAAATAATAATATGCAAGAGTTAGCGCCCTTTTGTACCGTTTCTCCCTGGGGTGAGAAAACTGACCTTTATACAAAGCCTGCGTGCCTAAGGGAGAGACTCTATGCCCATTTGAATAGAACACATCACAATTGCAAACAATGATTAAACCAGAACTCACGGAGGAACCTTCGCCATACTGGAAACTGGATGATGCCCTCTCCTCTCCAGTTGGACTCATGGGCTTGGGGTTGGACATGGATCTCTGCATGGCCTTAGGTCCCTTGGGGCTGCCGGTTGGAGAGACTTTGGTCGGATCAGTACTCCCTCTTATTCTCTGTGGGCTTGTATCACCCAGTGATTTCTCATAGGACACAAACTCAAGGGATTTGCTTGGGGATATGCAGGGGGATATGGGGGAGTAGAGAACATTGGGGGATTTGGGCGGGGCCTGAAGTGAGGAGGGGTCAGCTCTGAGGTGGCCAGACTGTTCTATCTCCAAGGGCGTGGGCCGTCTCTTGTCTTCCCAATGTGGACTTTCCGAGTCGGAGAGCTCCATCCTGGTGTCCATTCTTACATTCCCTGCAGAGTCCGTCTGTATGGAGATCTCAGAGTGAGCCTGAATGGATATATCGGAAGTCTGTCCGCCTCTGTCCCCCCTTGACGTGCGGGGCCTGCTACGTCTGGCCCGAGCAGGCTCCCACTCCTCCTGGTCCTCATCGTCCGTCTGCACGCAGCTGTCTACGCTCTTCTTGGCCGTGCTTCTCTTCTTCCTCCCTGCCGTGTAGGCTTTATCAACAACACTGTCCTCGTCGTCCGTCTGACACCCACTATCCATGATTTTCCGGGCTAGCTCGGTGCCATCCGGCCCCAGGACGACTGCCTCCTGCTGGCCATGCCCCAGCAACACCTCCCCCGGGTACATCTTCCGGAACTTCTGCTCCTCCAGCTGTGCTCGGAGCTGCTCCTGGAGCCTCTGGATCTGCTCTAGCTGCTGCTGCTGCTGGGCATAGGTTTCCTTTTGCATCATGAGGTGGGCCTGGCGCTCATCCTCCTGCTGGCACAGGATGGCCTGCTTCATGGACTGCAGCTCCTCCAGCTCCTTCTGCACCAGCATCTGTTCCTGCTCACGGAAGCGCTGGATCTCCTGACGCTCCCACTCCAGTTCTTCAGCCAACCGCTGCTGTTTGAACTTCTCCATCTCCAGAATCTCACGCTGCATCTGGTACTGGCCCTCCCCTGGCACACAGGGCGAGGACAGGGCCTCCAGCGAGGCGGCGATAGCCTCCAGGGACGCGTCCGTGTACGAGTCCAGCCTTTCCAGGGCCAGGGTGACTGTTTTGGTGCTGAGGGCCACGGAGGTGGATATGCCATCTTTAGCAAGCTCCAGGTTGAGGGGGACATCCTCTTGATCGTCTGCAGAGGTGGTGGAGATGAAGCTGTGGGACCGAGTCATGGGCTGGTTCTGGAGAGTGGACAGGGATGGCATGGTGTCGCTGGTGTGCATGCCCGCCGACAGGGAGTTGTAAGTGGTACTGAATATGGACCCAGGTTGTGTGGTGATGGCGTAGGTGGATGGGATTGGTACTGAGACTGAAGAGTACACCACCCCATTGGAGGATCTCAGGACACTGCTCGTGCCAAAGTGTGTCCCAACAGCTCCTTTGACTCTAGCTTGGGAATATGGGGGGATTATCATTCCTGAATATAACCCTGAGCCTTTGGTGGAGAAGTCCAGAGCTACACCTGTTGGGGAAAATAAATCTATTGAGTCCACAACAACAGGTAGCCTTAGTGGTGAAACATCAGACAGAAAGCCATGCTCCATCGAAAGCAATGCTCCATCGAAAGCCATGCTCCATCCAAATAAATAAAAAAGCAACAACAAAAATGGAAAAACCTCCAGTCTTGCTAGATCATGGATGATGTGGAGCCAAATCAAACAGCATGCAAGCACATGCATCGATGTACCAAAAAAAAAAGATCATAAAGGTAGAACGAAAAAATAAGGTAAAACAAAATGTCCATGCAAACAAGAAGTGAACGAAACAACAAAATGCACTAAAATGCCACAGGATCAGCCATGAATAAGCAGAGGCATCTCAAAGTGACATTTCAGCGAGAGGTCGGCGATGTCACTGCACAAACCTGCATCAGATGTCTTGGAGGATGTCAGGTCTACTGCACCCTCTGTGGTGCCATGGAAATTGTAACTGTTCTTGCTCTTATAGAGGAAAAGCCCAGCCTCAGCCAGATTGGTGTCGGACATGGAGGGTTTGATGCCACCGAAGCCCCTCATGTTGTAGGGTGAGCGGTCGTATTGGTAGTGGTCGTCTCGGTAACCGAAGCGGTCTTCGGGCAATGGAGTAGTGGGCTGCTGGGTGGTGCAGCTACCTGTAAATGGCAGCTTGTAGACAACATCACAGCAGACAGCTCTTCTCCCAGCCGTCAGGTCCACGGGTTTCCCATCCTCCTCTGTGATCACAGCCGTGACCACTTCCGCGGAGGAAGCGTCGACCGAAACCACGGTGTTGAAGGGTTTGGCTGTGCTAAGGTCCACCGCACCTGCTACTGTCGGCATCCCGACGCTCAGACCATTAGCCACACACCCTGGGGCAGGGGTAGGGGCGATAGTGACAGGTGGCTGGAATGACCCTAAGCCTGTGCCGGGTCCTAGAGAAAGGTTAATCGGGATCTCAGCATTGTTGCTGGTTGTGGGCTGTGCATCTATGGGCCGATAGATAATCTGACAAACAGGCTCGAAGGCTTTGTTTGTGGTTGTAAGCTGAAGGGGCAGAGAAGGGACTTGGGATATGTTGGTATTTTCGTAACTTTGTATGGTGGCAGCACATGTAACTATGGTGATGCTGTCAGTCACTATGGAAACACTGGTCGACTCAGTGCTGAGATTTACCACTGGGGACTGCACTGCGCTTGTCTGACGACCGCTGATGTCTGTGGCCAAGGACTGGCGTCTAACATCTGAAGAAGACAGATCCACCACTTTCATGGCCGATTCTGAATTCACCTTCATGGTACGAAGGTCTACTACCTCCCCTGGCTGGTAGCCCTGGAGACTCTGTGTCTGTTGTGGTTTAGGTTTCTCCAGTGAGATTGGAACACCGTTCGCTCTTGGGGCCGGAGGTGGAGGCGGTGACCTTTCGTGTCGGACAGACACCATGGTTCTTTGAACTTCTGTCGTCACAAACTGAGTGACCTGCCCTAACCTGACCTCTGGGGGTGGAGCGGATGCTGAAATAGCCTCAATGACATGACAGGAACTTGACACAACTTTCTCTGGCCCACATATCTCTTGACTTTCCATGGACTCAGTGATGCGAGTGAATGCCAGGGGCATCCTATTTGTGTGTGGTGGAGGTGGCTGTGGTTGTTTCTGGGGTTGAGGTTGTGGTTGATACTGTGTTTGAGTTTGAGGTGGAGGTTGGGCATGTCTTGAAGGAGATGCTGGACCAGGACTGGATGGGGCCTGGGTGGTGATCCCTTCCACTGGAGAGTTGGGCTGGGATGGCAGAGTTATAACCACATAAGTTTCGTGTCGATTGCCGTATCGCGGAGAAGTGGGGGATGGGTGACCCGAGGAGTGACCCGAGGAATGACCTGAGAAGTGACCTGGCCTGCTTTCAGCTGAGGGGCTCAGATTCAGGGCTATATCAGCATGGCCTGTGTGGAGGGCAGTGGGTCTTGGATATTGGATGTGGGCAGGAGAGCCAGGCTGAGAGACAGGTTTTGGAGCAAGGGGTGGTTTGACGTTTTCCCCTGGCCTGTGGCTGTACCCCATTCCAGCAGGGATGGCTGGCTTTGGAGGAACCGGTGGGGGGACATGAGGCTGTCTTACCGGCGACCCTTGGGCTGTTGTCATGGCAACATGTTCTGACCTGATTATAGCCTGAGATGGAAGCGGAACAGGGGGTTTCCTGGGGTAAACCGATGGCTTTGGCATGGTGGGAGGGGGCAGTGGAGGGGGTTCAGGAATGTCTGCTTTTTCCTGAGACAGAGCCCTGTGCAGGATGGCTGGTTTCGGGGGCACTGGTGGGGTGGTCGACACTACACTGGGGACAGTGGGGGTGTACTGAGGGACGGTGGGTAAGGGCGATACACTGGCAACAGCAGGGGCTGCGGACTTCATACTAGACAAGTCCATGACATCCTGTTGGGTTATGTCCAGAGGCTGGTCAGCCTGGGAAGTTTCAAATTGGGTCTGTGGTTGGTCTGAAGTTGTTGATGGGGGGACCTTGCAAGCAACTGATTTGGACTCAGTTTCTGCAGCAGCTGTTAAGGGTGCCTGATCAGCTTTAGGAATGTCTGATGAAGTCTTTGGCTTATCTTGACTTTTGTTCTCAGTGGCCTCTTCATCGGCGTCCTCCTCCCCTGAGGAGCACTGTGTAACCCTCAGGTCTGGTATGGGACGCAGAGCCCTTCTGGATTCAGTACCTTCGAACTCACCACCAGAGGCCGCCCCAGATATATCAGGACCCTGCTGTGTCGGGCTAGTCCCAGGAGTCAGAACTTTCTTCATGAGTTCCTCATACGTAGCCTCAGCATCGAGCAGTGGTTTCCCATCCTTGCCTATAGTAACTGTAACACTCGTGGATCTGGTTAGCTCAGTGGGTTGCAATACAATCTCTGGTATGGGTCTATCTGACACGGACTGTGCTTTTTTCAGTTCCTGCTCCAGCTGCATGAATTCTTTCTTCTTCTCCATCATGTCTTCGTAAACCTCATCTGGAGATCTCAGTATTTTGGGCTGAGCTGGCACTGAGATTTTCTCAGGCTCCTGCTGCTGGACTTTCTTTCCATTTCCATCAACAAGAGACTCATAGGCATAATCTTCTATCAGCATCCCACCATAGAGGGACTCTTTCCCCGGAGGGGTGTCCACCTTTTCCTTTGTGGGTGTTTTAGCCTTTAGCATGATATCTTCGTAGGCTTCGTCTGCAGTTTTCAGGGCTCGTTTTTCAGGGCTTTTATTAGCACCTTGATCAGCTGTTGGAGAGTAGAGAGAAACAGATGTAGGAAGTTGGTATACTTTCTGTACTGCTGCAATCTTTGCAGCATTGATCTCAACTCCCTCTGGTTCTGACTCGATGCTGGGAGAGAAATCGGATAAGGATGATCGCCTGAACTGCTCCATCTCTGCCTCTTGCCTCAGCTCTTCTGTTGGGGAGGCATCTTCAATGGGAGAGAGGTTGCTGGGCGGTGTTTTGGGACGCTCCCGCCTCCTCTGAGCTCGGATCTCCTCTTTGTCCTTCTTCGACTTCTTCCCAGAGCCTTTCTGCTTCTCCTGTTCTCTTAACAGCTCCTCCTCCTCTCGTAACTCCTCTTCCTCAGAAGAGTCTTCGATGGTGGGTAGACCTTGGCCTTGTTGTCTATGCTTCGCTTTCCTGTGCTGTTTCCCCTCGCCACTGTGCATGCGGCTGGGACTACTGCTGTCACTGTCCTCATCCAAAGAGGATAGGGATGTAGGCGATGTCCCAGGGGTGAAGCTGGATGCGTGCAGGCTGGAGGACCCATCGCCCCTGGAGCGATCATCAGGGGAGTTGGTGAGGCTTTCCATCTCAAGCTCTCCATCATCTGATATGCGCACAGGGGTGGTAGTCGTGTTGAGCTCGATTGTTCTGAATTGGCGTACTGCCACAACTCTATCGGCCGAAGGCTGTTCCCCTTCCTGAGAGTCTGAGACTTTGGGTTTTGATCCCTCTTTCCATGCCTTGTCAGGTTTATCCAGTGAGATTTGCCGCTCATCTTCGTCCTCAGGGCTGATGGTGTTCTTTTTGAGGAGCCGCCTGCCTTTTGCCATTGCGCTTCTCTCCTTCCCCTCCCCTTTCTCCTGCTCCATTCGTTTCCTCTCATGATCGCGGATCTTTCGCCGGATGAGGTTTTCTTCGTCTGACGGCGAAGCATCCTCGTTCTCACTCATCTCCATGATCTGTTTACGAATGAAGTCTTCGTCATCCCCTGACACGGGACTATCTTTCCCTAAGCTCTCACTGCTGTCCTCCAACGAGTCACCCCTGATGTCTGTCGGCACCAGCAGCTTTTTCTTTGCTGAGGCGTCCTTCTTCTCTGAGAGTTCTGGGTCATCCTCTGTGCTGGGAGATTCAGGTGAGAGGGGTAGCACCTCAAGTTTGCGTCTGGTCTTGAGTGAGTCGGTCAGTTTGTCTGAATTATCCTTTGGTTGTGTAGCCTGGGCCTCTAGTATGGGAAGGACAGTGCTCTCCAGCTTGGCAAGGTCTGAGGGGCTGGTGGGACTGCTATCCTTGGCGATGGTGTTTTTTTCTCCAGGGTCTTTCAGCGTTGCCTGTAAATTAAATAATAAAACACAATTGATGTATAATAAATATGTAGATGCCAATCATCCATAATTGATCATAAACATAACATATTATTTTGAACATTTAAAATGGATATTTGAAGATGTATAAAGGGAAGATAACTTTTTTTGTCTGTAGATTATTTTGCATAACTAAAAGGTCTGTAGAAACATTTGTGAAAAGATCCCTTCTGACTTGAATCATCTAATTCTCAGCCACTACTGTTGCTACATACTACAGTCACCTCTCCAACTGCATCCAGTTCAGCCTCTCTTATCTTCTCTTCATTCAGGGGTTTGTCTTCGTCCTGTTCACCAACTACAGGGACTAGGGTGTCAGGTTCTACTACAGGGTCTGGGGCAATAGACTCATTTTCAGATACAGTTTCAGATATTTTAGTCTGCTCTGGTATTGTTTTGTCTTCTACGCTGCCCTGTCTGTCACTCACAGCTTTCACCTCTGATACTGAAACATTTTCTTGCTTTTCACTAACTACAGGTGGTGACACAACCACTTTCTCTTTCTCTGGCTGAATGCTCTCAGACACAGAGTCTGTCTTTGGAGTTTGCTTGGATTCATCTTTGGATAATTCTTTCTCTTGCACTGCTTTCTCATGACACACAGTAGGAGTTGGCTCCCTACTCTCAGCTATAGACACCTCTTGTTTATTTTCAGCTATGCTTGCAGCTTCTTTTCCTTCCTGTGTGGGTTTCTCCTCAGAAATGTTCTCAGGGGCTTGTGGCTCACTAGCAGCAGATGATAGTGACGCTGCCTCTATAGCTTGTTCTAAGTGCTCTGCTTTGACCTTTTCTTCCTCTTTAGCTTCAGAAGCTGGAGGAGTAGACTCATCCTGGGATTTTTCAGCCTTATTATCTGCTGTTGGCTCTGGTTCAACCTTTGTATCCACAGATGTCAGATTTTCGTCTTTCTGACCTACACGTTCTGCTCCAGCCTCCGTTTCAGTTTCATTTGTGTTTTTTTCTACTACTGGTGCTGGAGCTTCTACAGCCTCCTGAGGTGGGATCTGATCAACTTTAGCTGATTGTGGTTCAGGTTCTGGGAGCTGTTCAGGGACAAAAGGGGATGGTGAAACTGACTCTTCGGCTTTGACTTCTGGGCTTGGTTCAACCACTGTTTCTCTCTCAGGGCTAACGTTTTCTGGTTCAGCAGCAGGAGGTGCAGGAGAAGCCTCTGGTACTTTCTTTACTACTGCCTCACTTTCTATAGGCTTCTCCTCTACTTGGGCTGGCGGTATTGGCTCTGCCTCCTCTACAGGCTTTGCCTCAACTTGGGCTGGCGGAATTGGCTCTGTCTCCTTCTCTACAGGCTTCTCCTCAACTTGGGCTGCCTGAATTGGCTCTGCCTCCTTCTCTACAGGCTTCTCCTCAACTTGGGCTGGCTGAATTGGCTCTGCCTCCTTCTCTACAGGCTTCTCCTCAACTTGGGCTGGCTGAATTGGCTCTGCCTCATCCTCTACAGGCTTCTCCTCAACTTGGGCTGGCGGAATTGGCTCTGCTTCCTTCTCTACAGGCTTCTCCTCAACTTGGGCTGGCTGAATTGGCTCTGCCAACTTCTCTACAGGCTTCTCCTCAACTTGGGCTGGCGGTATTGGCTCTGCCTCCTTCTCTACAGGCTTCTCCTCTACTTGGGCTGGCGGTATTGTCTCTGCCTCCTTCTCTACAGGCTTCTCCTCTACTTGGGCTGGCTGAATTGGCTCTGCCTCCTTCTCTACAGGCTTCTCCTCTACTTGGGCTGGCGGTATTGGCTCTGCCTCCTTCTCTACAGGTTTATCCTCAACTTGGACTGGCGGTATTGGCTCTGCCTCCTTCTCTACAGGCTTCTCCTCAACTTGGGCTGGCTGAATTGACTCCTCCTCCTCTACAGGCTTCTCCTCAACTTGGGCTGGCTGAATTGACTCTTCCTCCTTCTCTACAGGCTTCTTCTCAACTTTATCAGTAACTAGAGGAGGAGATGGGGCTACAGACTCAACTGCCTCAGTTTGTGGAACGGTCTCTACCTCTTTAGGCTGTTCATTCTCAGCAACTACAGGGGGAGTTTCTTCTACCGCAGGGGGTACCTCCTCTTTTTGTGAAGGCACAGGCTCTAGCTCTGCTGGTTTGGGAGATAAACAATCCTCTACCGGCTCATTAGTGGCTTTGGGAGCTGCGGCCGAATTCTCTACAACCTTAACTGGTGGAGCAGGAGCCACCTCTGGCATCTTTGTCTCCACAGCCATCTTCACATCTGAACTCTCTGCTACTGGACCTGTATGTACTGAAGACACCTCAGTTGGAGGCTGTTCAACAATAGTTGCTTGAGGCTCTGGCTCTTTAGGTTTCTCCTCCTGCTCGGTGACTACAGGAGGTGTAGGAGCTTTCTCCTCAGCTTTAGGTGGCTGCCTAGGTTTTTCCTCAATCACCACTGCTTTCTCTTCTTCCTCAGTGACTACAGGAGCTGGCGGTACAGGCTCTGGTGATTGGTCAGGTTGGACAGAAGTTTCCTGTGTGACCGTTTCAGGTGTTGGAATCACCTCTGGCTCTATCGGCTTAGCTTCCTCTTCAAGAACCTTCTCCAGGATGGGCTCCTCTTTCTCACTACCTGCAGAGGGAGCCGGTGAGATCTCCTCTGGTGTAGACTCACTCTGCACTTTATCTGGGCTTGGAGTTGGCTCGGGTGCTGCCTCAACAGGCTTTTCTGACTTATTCTCTACAGGGGGAGCAATGACAGGCTCCTCTACAACTGTAGGCTGGAAATCTGATTCTGCCTGAGTAGTGTCGGGTGGTGACTGTTCTTCTGTAACTTTCTCTGGCATACTCTCTGGATGATCCACTGCCGGGGCCTCAACAGCACTCTCCACTACACTCTCGGGCACAGGCTCAGCTCGTATACTCTCAGATATAGCTTCTATTGCTTCAGCCTGCTCTGGGTCTTTCTCCACCACTGAGGCTTCGACAGCACTCTCCACTACACTCTCTGTCACAGGCTCATCCAACATAGTCTCAGACATAGCTTCCATCGCTTCAGCCTGCTCTGGGTCTTTCTCCACTGCCGGGGCCTCAACAGCACTCTCCACTACACTCTCTTGCACAGGCTCATCTCGTATACTCTCAGATATAGCTTCTATTGTTTCAGCCTGCTCTGGTTCTTTCTCCTCTGGAACACTATCAGAAGGAGGGGTGGCATGCTCAGGTGGGATGGGTGTGGTGTCTGTGTTTGCAGACGCAGCGTCTGGTGTTTGGGGCGGGGTGCGTTCTGCTACTACCTTGGACGTGGGAAGCGGCTGGGTGTCTTCCTTTGCTGCTGCTGCCTCTACCTGAGTGACTGAGGGGCTCCCCGTTAATGGAGAGGCAGCAGCAGCTGGGGAGTCAGGGACTTTGGCAGGGGAGGCAGGAGGGGTAGGGGTAGGTGTGGGTAGTTGCTTCTTCACAGGAGATGGTGGAGGGGGCATATCGCCCAGCTGGCCAGAGAGAGCTCTTTGGGTCTGGCAGTTGAGACATAACCATTCTTTCTGTAAGACAGAAAAACAAAGAAAATGTTAGTTAGTGTGGACCTTGTAAAAATGCTCACTCACTCTAATACATAGTTGTTGTAGTGGATGATTAAAATGTTGACTTTAATCAGTAATGATGTTTTATGATCATTATTAGAAAACTGGACCCACGGTTTCGTAACACTTGGGCTATGCGCAGACACAGGGCCATTGTAGCCTATTCTATTTCAGGCAAGCTTTTTACTTTTATGTAACTTAACAGATAGTCGTTTCATAATGCATGGTAATGGCACAGAGGTTTACCAAGGCATGTCAGAATGACTGGGGCAGCGGGTGCAGACATTCTACAGCAGAGCCAGGGTGGAGTCTGTGTGTGTTTGTGTGTGTCTAGCTGACCCATCTACACAAAACTATTTTATACAGTGCATCCATCAGGATGAACACATATTAGGCCCTATGACTTAATGACACAAGACCATAACCCCAGACCACTGCGCCCCTTAGTCCCATGTCCTAAATTCAGCATGATGTACAGTATATTAGGGATGAGCAACTTTTGGCCCGCGACCCCCCTTTTGAAGGCGCTCACATAATTTTTCCACAAAAATATTAGTATTATTTTTTACATTTTACTTTCATTTAACTAGGCAAGTCAGTTAAGAACACATTCTTATTTACAATGATGGCCTACCGGGGAACAGTGGGTTTAACTGCCTTGTTCAAGAGCAGAATGACAGATTTTTACCTTGTCTGCTCGGGATTCGATCAAGCAACCTTTTGGTTACTTGCCCAACACTTTAATCACTAGGCTACCTACCGCCCCATAGTACAAAAAACTTTTGGAACTAATAGTAGAATACACAATATGCTGTTTCGAAATGTGGTTGTGCATCAGCAGTTTTTCTGTTGTGTCCGTCACTGATAGTTAATCAATTAGCCCACGTAATCAAAACATTTTAAGATTGCTAAGTTATTTTAGCGGCCAGCTATCTAAACTTGTTATTGTGGTCGAATGATCGGCTGGGGGGCCCCCATTGATTTTGTTTGTCAGTCTCACTCAGATATCATATTAAAAACAGCTAATTTTCCTTTCTGCCCCATGATAAAAATTTGTATAATTGCAGGAAATTAGTTATAAAATTGCTAAATGTTCTCCCCGCCACATGGCAAAATGTGTAGAATTGCAGCAAACTTGCTTTAAAACTGCAAAAAAAATTCTACACCCCATGGCAAAATGTGTAGAATTGCACAACATTTACTCTAAAATGTAAAAAATGTCTCTCCGCTGGGTTTTGATTTTTTTGTAGCCCCCAGCCCATCAAAGTTGCCCATCCCTGATCTATGTTTTACATTCCAACCGCAAGCGAGGCTAGCTCACACCACAGGTCAGAGGAACACTAATGCTTCGGACAAGGACCTTACAGTGGGATGAACTGAAACGTCTTATTTCAGACCAATTCAATCTTTCAGTAAACACAGCTCAAAGGCAGGCAATTAAAATTGTGCATTCAGTAAACGGTTTATCCTGTGTTGTGCGATGACTTCGGCATTGTTTTTTCTTCCCATCCTCCGCTTGGGACCGAACCGGCCCTCTATCTCTGAAAATAACCATAGTGCATCAGCAAGAAAGACAACAAACCGCCACGAACACAGCTGTTCAAATCCTTCGTCTCGGAGGGACTTTAATTCTGTCCTGTCACGGTTATCTGACTCAAGTCGACAATCACAGCACTAAAGAAGAAGTCATTACAGAAGAGCTCCACTGAGAACTGTGGTTTAAGTGTTGTACCCGTTAAGACGGTTTAATATTCGATATCTCGACAAGGAAGGAGAGAAAGAAACGATGGTAAACATTTGATTCCTAGGGACTTTGGGTCTTACACTGTAGCACACCAGAGCTAATGTAAGTCGGACTAATGATGGAGAGATGTTGTACTGTATGTGTAGATGTACTGTAAGAGTATTGGTAAAATAACACATCCACACATGATACATCATCCACCCACCATACATACATATTCTCTCTTTCTCTCTTGGGGTCTAGTCAGCATGGGTCTGGCCACCCCTCCAGTCTCCGTTTCAAGTAAACACCCTTTTTCCTGCACACCCGTTTTGTGAGCCTCCACAGGCCAGTAACGTGGGTGTGTGCCCTCCTGTGCCTGGCTTAAATGCAGGGCTTATGCTAAATCCATACCAGATGGTGTGAAGCCTGCTAAGTAGTGGTGGAAAAAGTACCCAATTGTCATACTTGAGTAAAAGTAAAGATACCTTAATGGTTACCTCATAACGTTCTCCATGTTAAATGGTTGGCATTTTGTTATCATACGATTGAAATGGAGAGTGTGTGTAAAAAGGAGCAAGGGAGAAGAGGAGAGGAGAGGAGAGGAGAGAGAGAGAGAGAGAGAGAGAGAGAGAGAGAGAGAGAGAGAGAGAGAGAGAGAGAGAGAGAGAGAGAGAGAGAGAGAGAAGGAAATAGAGTGAGAGTAAGAGAGGAAAGAAACAGAGAGCCGTAGGATTTCACCTTTATTATATATGATTTCATGAATAATATCATAATCAAGCCCCATGTAGAGGTCCCTCTCCCTACAGTCCAGGATGCCGTGCCACCACCACAGGGCATTGGCTTTTGCAGCTTGACTGGTCCATCCATTTACACCCCAGAGAGCAGCTTGAGAGGCAGAGAGATGGTTCCAGATTGCCACTGATAGGGAATAATGAGAGCCCGGACAGAGCCAGCCAGCCAGTCAGCCACAAGATCTGTCGCTTCGGCTTCAAACCACTTTTATCCTTGTCATCACCGACGCTATCAGAGATCTGCAGCCTACGGTCCCTGGACATCACCCTTCCACCAGATCACCACCATAAAAAGCATCCTGTCTCTCCATCTCTATATTTGTCAAATACACACGTGCCCACACACGTGCACACACTCCCTGTCTCTCGCGCTCTCTCTCACACACACACACGCACGCACGCACGCACGCACGCACGCACGCACACACACACACACACACACACACACACACACACACACACACACACACACCCTGTCTCTCTCTCTCTCTCTCACACGCACGCACACACACATGCACACGCACACAGACTCGCACACAAACACAGTGATTCAGACACAGTGATCCACACACAAACACAGACTTCCACACACAGACAGTTAGCCACACACAAACATGTATACGCACATAGGTGTCACACTACAACCTTGTCGTATTGCAATTATTTAACCCCTTTAAACCATTACATTGACCCCCTGATTGAAGCTAGGATGCTAATGGATGTTTGTGTTTTCCTAACTAGCCAATTACAAAGCATTCCTGGTAACAGAGCTCAGCAGCTTCAATTCCTTGAAGTTTCATTAAGTGCCCAGTCTTGTCCAGTCTTGTCCAGCGCCTCATTAAGATAAGAGAAATTATGAGTCATTTCACAGAGTGTGTGTGCCATCAGTTGGTCATCATAGTAGTAATGGGGGATGTATAATCATCAGCATCCTCACATTTGTATGGCTGTGTGGCTGTATGGCTGTGTGGCTGTATGGCTGCATGGCCGTATGGCTGTATAGCCGAGTGGCTGTGTGGCTGTATGGCTATATGGCTGTGTGGCTATGTGGCTGTGTGGCTGTGTGGCTATGTGGTTATATGGCTATGTGGCTGTGTGGCAGTATAGCCGAGTGGCTGTGTGGCTGTATGGCTATATGGCTGTGTGGTTATATGGCTATGTGGTTGTATGGCTATGTGGCTGTGTGGCTGTGTAACTATATGGCTGTATAGCTGTATGGCTTTATGACTTTATGGCATTATGTGGGATCCACCCTCTCATCCCTGTGGGTTGTGAATCAGCCATGCTGCTGTTTGCTAAGCACACACACACATATACATACACACACACATAATAATAATACACACACACACACACACACACTGTATCACAGCTATACAGTGATATGCTCATCCCACACAGACCTGGGTATGACATACTGTAGATAGAAAGATAGTTAAATGAGCAGCATTAGTGTGGGAGCCTTTCCTTTCTTTACTGGGACTATACAACCCTGACAAAAGAGTTCAAACGTTCAAGGACGCTACAAGAAACAACACAAACTACTAAACTACCTCAAGTCTCAAGACATTAACATAAAAAGTCTGAGATGATTCGGCAAAATGGGCAAATCTGATGAGTCTGTCCTCCATGTTGGGTCATTGGTTCCTCCTCTCAGGGGAGGTGAGCGACGTGAAGGTCGGAGTGATATCCTTTTATTACAGAGGAGAATCCTGCCAGGGTTTTACCTCCTAAATTTGGTCTGACATGAGAATTACAATGGGTGGAGAAGGGAGGGGATATTTGAGGTGACTTCCCCTGGTGCAGATAGGAAATTAGCTGGTCAGTATTAGTGTTTCCTCTATTATTTTAATAGGGAGGCTTCTGATATGAAATCATTCCCCCCAGAAATATGGATATACATGTAGTGATTTAACCTGCTTTTAAATGGGCCAAATCTGGTCTCTGGTGATGGGAGTATCACACTTTAACCAACTAGGCCATCAAAATCATTTGGTTCAACTGTGTACCATGTTGTCATAGAAACATCACTTTGCCATTTCTCTGGTTAGGTTGTTTTCATAGGAGGTTGAATCCTTAGCAACCTCCCCAGTGTTGAGAATATGTTGCTTGGTGTACTGTACAGTAGACCCGCATCGCTACAGTTCTGTAGCAGGTGTCAAAGCTGTGTGGGCTAGAAAGTCTTGTTAGTGTGAAGGTCAAGTAAGGAGTTGAGGTGTTCATTATAATTTTCTCTTATCTGCTATTGACAGCATGCAACAATTTCATGTCATCCAACACACAATGTCCAATGAAATATTCACAACATGGACTCAACTATCCAGCATTACATTCCAAACCTTTCTACTCACCATACAAACACTTCCCAAATACAATTACACAACAAGTACTCTCTGACACCAACAAATGTGTACCTCAGTATTGTATTTTCCTCGTGTTTGACGGCAGTAAAGAGGTGCTGTGGTGTCCCAGGTGGTTTGGGTTTGTTTCCCAGGAGGTTGGGGTGTCTATTAAGGGATACTGACAGGGGAGGTGAGAGACAGCACTACAGTGCCTTGCGAAAGTATTCGGCCCCCTTGAACTTTGCGACCTTTTGCCACATTTCAGGCTTCAAACATAAAGATATAAAACTGTATTTTTTTGTGAAGAATCAACCACAAGTGGGACACAATCATGAAGTGGAACGACATTTATTGGATATTTCAAACTTTTTTAACAAATCAAAAACTGAAAAATTGGGCGTGCAAAATTATTCAGCCCCCTTAAGTTAATACTTTGTAGCGCCACCTTTTGCTGCGATTACAGCTGTAAGTCGCTTGGGGTATGTCTCTATCAGTTTTGCACATCGAGAGACTGACATTTTTTCCCATTCCTCCTTGCAAAACAGCTCGAGCTCAGTGAGGTTGGATGGAGAGCATTTGTGAACAGCAGTTTTCAGTTATTTCCACATATTCTCGATTGGATTCAGGTCTGGACTTTGACTTGGCCATTCTAACACCTGGATATGTTTATTATTGAACCATTCCATTGTAGATTTTGCTTTATGTTTTGGATCATTGTCTTGTTGGAAGACAAATCTCCGTCCCAGTCTCAGGTCTTTTGCAGACTCCATCAGGTTTTCTTCCAGAATGGTCCTGTATTTGGCCGAATACTTTCGCAAGGCACTGTATATTAACTCTGAGCTAGGTGAGAGAGAACTTAGTAAAGGAGGAGAAAGGAAGACCCAGCAAAACTAGGTAGGTGGGTGTGTCCGTCTGTCTGAAGTGTTCTTCCGTTTTGCCATCTGTCTACTGAACTTTGAACCCAGTGTTATTTTGTGTGTATCAGCTTTTTGCTTCATCTTATCTTACGCAGTACATTAGGTTGGTTCACCAGCTGCAGTTAAAATGGGCTTATCAGCTGGTGTGTGTGTGTGTGTTTGTGTGCTATCGGGTTTCCCCTAGCGGGTATGTCTATACAGATGGACAGGTGTGAGATGCCAGCTTGCCTGTGCTACTGGAGGCAATGAGATAGGGATGGAGATGGGGGATCTCCTCTCCCCCTTTCAGTTTTAAAGGAGGGATAATTAAGACCCACAACAGCCTGCGGTAATGAGCGGCATTAGGAGTTCCGCTGCTGTTTTTGCTTCTCTGTTTGGGGTGAGAGAGAAAGAGACTGTATCACTTTGTGACTGACAGACCTGGGATCAAACACCAAAATCATTGCAAATATACTCAACAAAAATATAAACGCAACATGTAACATGTTTGTTCCATCTTTCAGGAGCTTATTTCTCTCCCATTTTGGGCACATCCCTGTTAGTGAGCATTTCTCATTTGCCAAGATAATCCATCTACCTGACAGGTGTGGCATATCAACAAGCTGATTAAACAGCATGATCATTACTCAGGTGCACTTTGTGCGTGGGTCAATAAAAGGCCACTCTAAAATATGCAGTTTTGTCACACAACATAATGCCACAGATGTCTCAATTGCATGAGGCAGCATGCAATTGGCATGCTGACTGCAGGTTTGTCCACTAGATCTGTTGCCAGAGAATTTAATGTTAATTTCTCTACCATAAGCCGTCTCCAATGTCGTTTTAGAGAATTTAGCCGTACGTCAATTGGCGTCACAACCGCAGACCACATTTAACCACGCCAGCCCAGGTCCTCCACATCCGGCTTCTTCACCTGTGGGATCATCTGAGACCAGCCACTCGGACAACTGATGAAACTGTGGGTTTGTACAACTACAGAATTTCTGCACAAACAGTCAGAAACCGTCTCAGGGAAGTTCCTCTGCGTCCTCTTCGTCATAACCATGGTCTTGACCTGACTGCAGTTCAGCGTCATAACCGACTTAAGTGGGGAAATGCTCACCTTTAAATGGCCACTGCCATGCTGCAGAAGTGTGCTCTTCACAGATGAATCCCGGTTTTAACTATATTGGGCAGATGGCAGACAGCGTGTATGGCATTGTGTGGGTGAGCGGTTTGCTGATGTCAACGTTGTGAACAGAGTGCCCCATAGTGGTGGTGGGGTTATGGTATAAGCAGGCAAAAGCTATGGACAACGACCAATTGCATTTTATCGATGGCAATTTGAATGCACAGATATACCTTGATGAGATCCTGAGGCCCATTGTCGTGCCATTCATCCGCCGCCATCACCTCACGTTTCAGCATGATAATGCACAGCCCCATGTTGCAAGGATCTGTACACAATTCCTGGAAGGTGAAAATGTCCCAGTTCTTCCATGGCCTTCAAACTCACCATACATGTCTCCCATTGAGCATGTTTAGGATGCTCTGGATCTACGTGTCCAACAGTGTGTTCCAGTTCCCACCAATATCCAGCAACTTCACACAGCAATTTGAAGAGGAGTGGGAAAACATTCCATAGGCCACAATCAACAACCTGATCAACTTTATGCGAAAGAGATGTGTCTTTCTGCATAAGGCAAATTGTGGTCAGACCAGACACCCCTACTTTCTTTTAAGGTATCTGTGACCAACAGATGCATATCTGTATTCCCAGTCATGTGAAATCCATAGATTAGGGCATAATGCATTTATTTCAATTGACTGATTTCCTTATATGAACTGTAACTCAGTTAGATCTTTGAAATTGTTGCGTGTTGTGTTCATATTTGTGTTCAACGTAGTTTAGCTGGGCTTGATTGATTTTGCCTGTTGGTCTGGAACCAATAGAAAAGTCACAGGAGTCAATGCTGACAAAACTAGCCTCCTCTCCACTAGCGCTAATGCTAACAATACTAGTCTCCTCTCCCCTAGCCCTCATGCTAACAAAAATGGTTTTGTACTCAATAGCTTGTTAGCATTATATTAAAGCAGCATGTAGCTGGTACACGTACATCCTCTGTGACATGACATCCAACCCCTCCTACTGCTTTCCTCAGTCATCCTGTTCCTCCTCTCCCAACCACCTCCTCTCCTTTGTTCAGACTCATCCTTCTCTACCTCCGCTAATCACGTCTCTCTTCTCTTAAACATCTCTCTCAGTTTCCATCACACTCACCCTTCTCTACCTCCGCTAATCACGTCTCTCTTCTCTTAAACATCTCCCTCAGTTTCCATCACACTCATCCTTCTCTACCTCCGCTAATCACGTCTCTCTTCTCTTAAACATCTCCCTCAGTTTCCATCACACTCATCCTTCTCTACCTCCGCTAATCACGTCTCTCTTCTCTTAAACATCTCCCTCAGTTTCCATCACACTCATCCTTCTCTACCTCCGCTAATCATGTCTCTATTCTCTTAAACATCTCCCTCAGTTTCCATCACACTCATCCTTCTCTACCTCCGCTAATCACGTCTCTCTTCTCTTAAACATCTCCCTCAGTTTCCATCACACTCATCCTTCTCTACCTCCGCTAATCACGTCTCTCTTCTCTTAAACATCTCCCTCAGTTTCCATCACACTCATCCTTCTCTACCTCCGCTAATCACGTCTCTCTTCTCTTAAACATCTCCCTCAGTTTCCATCACACTCATCCTTCTCTACCTCCGCTAATCACGTCTCTCTTCTCTTAAACATCTCCCTCAGTTTCCATCACACTCATCCTTCTCTACCTCCGCTAATCACGTCTCTCTTCTCTTAAACATCTCCCTCAGTTCCCATCACACTCACCCTTCTCTACCTCCGCTAATCACGTCTCTCTTCTCTTAAACATCTCCCTCAGGTTCCATTACACTCATCCTTCTCTACCTCCGCTAATCACGTCTCTCTTCTCTTAAACATCTCCCTCAGTTTCCATCACACTCATCCTTCTCTACCTCCGCTAATCACGTCTCTCTTCTCTTAAACATCTCCCTCAGTTTCCATCACACTCATCCTTCTCTACCTCCGCTAATCACGTCTCTCTTCTCTTAAACATCTCCCTCAGTTTCCATCACACTCATCCTTCTCTACCTCCGCTAATCAAGTCTCTCTTCTCTTAAACATCTCCCTCAGTTTCCATCACACTCATTTTCTTCTTTCCCCTCCCCCTGCCTCCTCTAGCCTTTCTCCCATTCCCTTGAAACTAAAGGCTACAACTAACGCTACAATTGAAGATATTGATCAGCTTGTCAAGTTCCTAAACGCCTGTGAAAGACTAGACCAGTCAGAAGATGTAGAATCGCTGATACCCAAATGTGTCACAGGTCCAGGTTAAGCCTACTCCTAGACTCAAAAGCATTTTCAAAAGTGACTCTCCATTGGAGGTGTTTTTGAGTCCAGGAGTAGGTTTAACCTGAACATGGGAAATAAAGGTCTGCGTCTTTCACAAGTGTGTGTGTGTGTGTGTGTGTGTGTGCCTTAGTGTTGCACGGTATACCAATAGTAGAACATGACAAACGATTCTGTTACTTTTGGTTCTTCTGTCAAGTCTGTCTATCAGCCCAGCTGATGTCTCCTTATAGTTCTAGAGCACCGTGCCTGTCAAGTCTGTCTATCAGCTGATGTCTCCTTATAGTTCTAGAGCACCGTGCCTGTCAAGTCTGTCTATCAGCTGATGTCTCCTTATAGTTCTAGAGCACCGTGCCTGTCAAGTCTGTCTATCAACTGATGTCTCCTTATAGTTCTAGAGCACCGTGCCTGTCAAGTCTGTCTATCAGCTGATGTCTCCTTATAGCTCTAGAGCACCGTGCCTGTCAAGTCTGTCTATCAGCTGATGTCTCCTTATAGCTCTAGAGCACCGTGCCTGTCAAGTCTGTCTATCAGCCCAGCTGATGTCTTCTTATAGCTCTAGAGCACGGTGCCTGTCAAGTCTGTCTATCAACTGATGTCTCCTTATAGCTCTAGAGCACCGTGCCTGTCAAGTCTGTCTATCAGCTGATGTCTCCTTATAGCTCTAGAGCACCGTGCCTGTCAAGTCTGTCTATCAGCTGATGTCTCCTTATAGTTCTAGAGCACCGTACCTGTCAAGTCTGTCTATCAGCCCAGCTGATGTCTTCTTATAGCTCTAGAACACGGTGCCTGTCAAGTCTGTCTATCAACTGATGTCTCCTTATAGCTCTAGAGCACGGTGCCCGCTCCACTTCCTTATTGCTAGCTCTAGAGCACGGTGCCCGCTCCACTTCCTCATTGCTAGCTCTAGAGCACGGTGCCCGCTCCACTTCCTCATTGCTAGCTCTAGAGCACGGTGCCCGCTCCACTTCCTCATTGCTAGCTCTAGAGCACGGTGCCCACTCCACTTCCTCATTGCTAGCTCTAGAGCACGGTGCACGCTCCACTTCCTCATTGCTAGCTCTAGCCTGTTCTAAGTAACCACTGAACTAACTGGGCTGCATATGTTTATGCTGTATAAAAGTTAACACACTTTAATGATGCAACACAGTAGAAATGTTGAAACTTCTAATTACTGTTCCCAAAACAATGTCCAGTACAGGCTAGAACACTAGAGTGCAAGAAGATAACGGAAGCTTCCAGCGTTGTAGGCTAACTTTCCTTGCTAACTTACAGCTGAAGCCAACACCAATCACAGCCCTAGTATTTCAAAATATTGCTGATTACAAAGCTAATTGTCACCAAAAACGTAATTAATTCACTCGTTTACCCCGGCTAACATCTGCCCCAGTCAAGATCATCTTTGCTTCAGCCAAGAAAACTGACTGTGTGTGAATGACATCATGGGTCTTAAAGAGACAGCGCACACTTTTATAAAATAAGATAATGCTTCTTCTATGCTAAGGTTGTTGATCAGTACAATAAAATAAGTCATAATTGGAAGGTAAACATATTGTTTTTCATTTATAGCCTCATGAAATCAACCAAAACAATAACTCACCTGTATTGTGAACAGGCCTAGGCTACATCTTGATTTACCCAGATGATCAATAGAGATTTACCATTCAAATAAATGATTACCATTATGCTGTTATGTAGATTGTTTTTTTAAAAATGTGTTGAGTCATTAATGCATACATTTGAAAATCAAACATTTCAAATGATATTGAACAGACAAGATCTGTCTGGATCAAGGGCCATTCATTTAGCTAATACGTTTCTTGTTTTTTTTGCATTGGTATCGTTTTGGTATCACTTTGGTATGAAGTATCGTGATGGTATTGAGTATTGTGATACTAAACCTGGCATTGAAGTAAAAAGTCTACGTGTATATGTGCCTACGTGCGTGTGTATGACATATATCTGGCAGTGTGTCTGTGTATCTATGCATCTGACATAAGCCAAAGCTGACCTGACGCAAATACAACAGCTTGCGCTATTGGAACCAGGGTCTCAGTGTGTGTCTCTGTGCATCTCCCCCTCTCAATAGGACTTAACACTGGCACCTCATCGATTTCCTGGCGCCGGTATCTTTTTGGCCGCAGTCGCTCACTTGGCTTGGCTAAAATATGGCTCCTAAACCTCCAATCCCTCGTAAATGTGCTGTAGATAATGAAGAATCATGACCCAGTAATAGGTCTGTATAACAGGGGGGAGCTGTACCGACTAGGGCCCTGAAGGTTTGCTAACCCCATATGTCACACAGAGTAAAACTCCAAGCAGATAGTACAAACACTTTACTACCTGTGATGTTCAGGCAGCTTCCATTTGAAGTTGGACATTTTACACTACATAGTATTGGTCTGTGGGAAAGGCAATATTAAACACATAAATGTACACAAACACAACTACATTCACCAGGCCTCCCATAGTCACACATACTTTATTGGGTGTATATGCTAAACTTTTCTCTCTTCCTAAGACTCACACACCTCCATGGTCAAGAGAGAGAGAGAGAGAGAGATGATTTCCCATGGCGCCCTGTAGTTGCTTGTATCCTCAGTAGCTCTTTTGTAGCTCAGGCTATTTTTGCCCATTTCTGTCCTCGGGGCAAGTGATGGGAGTGAGAGTGACGGTAGTGTATACAGAGACAGACAGAGACACACACACAGAGGGACGCTCAAAGACACACACACACACAGAGGGACGCACAAAGACACACACAGAGGGACGCACAAAGACACACACACAGAGGGACACACAAAGACACACACACACACACAGAGGGACGCACAAAGACACACACACACAGAGGGACGCTCAAAGAGACACACACAGAGGGACGCTTAAAGACACACACACACACACACAGAGGGACGCTCAAAGACACACACACACACACAGAGGAACGCACAGACACACACACACAGAGAGACGCACAAAGACACACACACACAGAGGGACGCTCAAAGACACACACACACAGAGGGACGCTCAAAGACACACACACACACACAGAGGGACGCACAAAGACACACACACACACAGAGGGATGCACAAAGACACACACAGAGGGACGCACAAAGACACACACACACACAGAGAGACGCACAAAGACACACACACACAGAGGGACGCTCAAAGACACACACACACACACACAGAGGGACGCACAAAGACACACACACACACACAGAGGGATGCTCAAAGAGGTGTACCCAGCTAACCACAGGTGTCCCCAGCTGACCACAGGTGTACAGCCATTCATTTATCCAGGATGAATAATGTCACATCGTATTGGTACTGGACAGACCTATTTGTAAACAAACACAATCTGCCTCAGATAAATACATATTTATCTTTGATATGATGGCCAGATAGAAAAGTCGAATGTTGGATCATGAACCTAAATGTTGGATTCAGCTTCCCCATGATGGTGATGGTCTCTACTATAAAGTATAATACATTATATTATATGACTATAGCATATTCATTGTCTCTGTATGTTGACACAAAGACATACAGAGACAAAATGAAAGAGACAGTAAGAGAGAGAGAGGGACAGAAAACAAAATTAAAGAGACAGTAAGAGAGATAGAGGGACAGGGAGACAGAAGCTAGGTTCCCATCCATTTGTCAAAAGATTTCCAAGCAAATATTCTAATATTCGGTCAAAAAAAGGAATTATAATCCACTGGTCTAATGTCATTTGTTTGATCAACATTTAGGAAAGGTTCCCGACAATGCTCTGTTTCCATCAGGCCTGTTTTCAGTTGTTTATCTGATATGTACAGTTCTTTACTCAAATAAACATGGAAACAGAGAAATGAACAGAGATAATAACAGAAGAGAGAGAGAGAGAGAGAGAGAGAGAGAGAGAGAGAGGCTCATATTGAGGAAGGTTAAGGGTCACCTCTTCTGACTGGGACAGGCTTCCTGATGCCCTTTAAATCCTTTTAGGAAGCAGAGATTACTTTTTCTACAGCTCGCCTACACAGCAAGCAACACACACCACACACCAAACAAACACCAACACACAGATAAATGCTCCTTCAGACTCAATGCAATGCATGCACCAACCCCCACACATACACACAACCCCCTAAACACACACACACACACACACACACACACACACACAAATTCTCAGCTCGGAGCAAGTGTTGGGAGAGTGACAGAGGCAAGGCATGTCTGCTGACGAAGCAGAGAAAGGGTTGGATGAGTCAGTGTACTGAGGTAGGTAGACTGGGGCAGGAGCAGCCTCGTTCACATGGCCATCCAGCACCATGCTCTGTCCTAGACCAATGACTCACATCATCTATCTATTCCTCTTCATCACAAAGGACTCAGGGCTCTATGTAGCTCTCCATCAATCAACAAGTTCAGTTTCATGAAGCATCCTTGAATGGATTGGATCAGATTAGATGCATGTCTGGTTGGGTTGAATTGAATTTCAGCTCAGTTAAAATCAGGTTTGGGATCGAAATTCAACATGTATAAATCAGGAAATTAGGACTTTTTTAATTAGTATGTTTTTCAGTGAACCTTTTCAATCCATGATCAGAATGTCCTATTAATTCTCGACTGAGTAAAGATGAATTTACATAGTCCCTGAAACATGATGGTATTTCATCTCTGTCGGTTATACTCCGCACCTGGGTTGTGTTCATAATTGCACACTGTCATTAAGCGTTTTGCATTGGAAATGAAAATCAGCATTTCTTATTGGACAAGTCCAGCTAGTCCCTCACTATTTCAGTCAGTTTTCTTCAGTTTGGTGCCTAATGAACACAACCCTGATTTTGAGCAAAACAAGTATATTGGTTCGTGTTAAGACACACTGGTCCAGAGACACCTAATCTTTGGCTCATTAGGCCGTCTAAGAACATAATCACCTAGGATGCTGATCTCCCCAACGTAATTACACATTTCCCTGTGCCTTGGACTTCATTTGAGGAATACGCTGCTCCTCATTACTGCCAAAGATGGGTCAGTACGACAACACAGCGATACATACCAGTCTATGATATTGGTAGCATGTTATATTGAGTTGACCTGTGTAGTCCAGAGGCCGTAACCTGAGGGCCTTTGCTCCTCTAGGAGCTAAAATTAGTAGGTAAAGTAAGTGCCACCTGTGTAGTAATGAGGTAGTTACACTAGTAACAACCTTAGGGTACATAGTAGTATGTGGTAACTGGCTGTCTAAGCCAACACAAAGATACATGAGGATCTACCTCTATTTTAACTGTCGTTTGAAGTACTGTATGACATCACAGTGTATGTGTTTCTACATACAATAATGTTAAATAAACCTAAACGTAAATGATGAACTCCACGAGAAAATAGAGAGCCTTTTCAGTGACGTTGTTTCATAATGGAGTGGCTGCCATCTTGTTGTGCGTGGTGGTGGAGTCATGGTTCTCACCATGTGACAAGGAGTTAGACTGCCTAATCTCCCCGGAACACCTTAAATAGACCAGTAGCGTGATTACTAAGGGAACTGGCCACGCGCTACACCGCTAAACACTAAACTACCTACTAGCATAGGGAAGCTAGCATGTGAAGCTACGCCAAACCTGCCATTGCGTGAGCTCAACTATACCTGCTTTCAACACGTTCACTGCTTTCACTCAAGGTTGAACAACTTACACTGTGAGTAGCTCCTAAGCCGAGCCAGACATGGTCGATAACAAAGACAATCTAGGCACAGTTCAATTGAGAAACCAACGCTACCCGTATTACACCCTATTGACCTGTCAACCAAAATATACAGCAGTTACACAGTAGACAAGCAATAAGTAGGCTACTGCTGTATTTTGCCATCAGAATACTGTTTGACAGTGAGCTTTGATTCGCTGAACTGAATGAAATTCTGTGCAGTTCTTCCATTAATATAATTGAATGACCCCATAAACCATCTGTTCTTGGGAACTGAATGTAAGTGATGTATGTTAATTCAGCGTCAATGGGACACACTAGTAATAACACTCTATAACCTCCTAGGAAGATGAGAAATTAAAGAGTATTTGGTCCCTATGACCACACACACACACACACACACACGCCCCTCTCTTAGATTACAGAGTCAAGTGGCAGCCTTTTGAAGTGTAAATGTCGCTCAATAATGAGATGGCCATTTAAATGGCATTCATTTAGCCTTATTAACCTAGCCCCACAATGGCTTAGAGTTAGACTACAGGGCAGCTAGGAGGCTAGGGAAAGCTAAACGCATCAACCACAAACCACTCCCTCAAAGGTCAAACACATGCAGCAGTCATGACCACCGTGACCAACGTTCAGGTTCACTTATGGTAAGAGGGGTACCTTTAAACAGGGTGTCAATATTTGTGTCCTGATTACAATTGGAAGATATAGAAACCAAATTGACTGCAGATGTGGTTTTTATATAGCCAGTGAGTGACTGAACAACATGGAGTGTACAGAAGACTGTAGCCCTAACCCACCTACTGTAACAATGGAAACAGCTGAAATCCTTGTATGGTTTGTGTACCTTTCAGCAGAACTGTTTCTATTTTAGCAGTAGTGAAAGCTGTACTGGTCTTACCTCACCAAGATGAGGTGTGGGGTTGAAGCCACACAGGTTGCACACACTCTTCTTGCACTCGGTGCAGTTGCTGTAGTTAGGGGGGTCTGCTGATCCAACGTTCAGCTCCACCTTACACAGAGGGCAGTTTTCCTGGGCCCCCGAGCCTGTGGCCGTAGTAAGCTGCTCCCCCGCTTTCAGAGGCTCCACGGAGGGATCTGCCTCTATGGACTTTTGGTCCTTCAGCAGGGAGACGGCACGTTTGGGGGCCTTCTTGGAGGCAGGTGGGGTGTCAGGGCTGTCTGAGTCGGGGGGGGACCCGGGAGCGGAGAAGGGAGAGTCTGGGGGAGAACCGAGGGGAGAACCAGGGGCAGAGAAGGGGGAGTCTGGGGGAGAGCCGGCAGGAGAACCGGCAGGAGAATCGGCAGGAGAACCAGCTTTCTCATCCACAGAGTCCACAGAGTCGGTGGTCATGAGGTTGGTGGCCGAGCTCAAGATAGACGAGCCAAAGCCAAACATCTGGGAGGCAGCCGCCGGGGGCTTGGCTGTCTCAGTAAAACCACCGAACCCGATGAACATCTTTCCCGTCACCGACTCTGCTGTTTTTTGGGTACCAGCAGCGGCTTTGGCCCGATCAGGTTTGGCTGATCCAGTGAACCCACCAAAGCCACTGAACATTGTTCCCGTGATGGACTCGGCCGCCTGGGAGGCAGCGGCTGGAGGCTTGGCCACATCGGTGAGCCCCCCTAGGCTGATGCCCCCCAGGCCCCCGAAGAAGCTGGACTCCTGTTTACCTTTGGCCGGTGAGGGCTGGGGGCTGCCTTTCGGGGAAGATGGGCCGGGGGATTTCTGTTTGGGCGTGGTTGGAGGGGTTAAGCCTCTGTCGGAGATGCTCTGCTGCTTAATCAGTAGATTGGGCTTCTTGCCATCTTTGCCAGGGTCTTTCCTTGAGGGTGAAGGAGGGGCAGAGCCCTTGCCCATCATAGGAGGGTCATCCATACCCCCCATAGCCCTCTGCATCTGGCAGTTGAGACACAGCCACTCTTTACCCTGAAAAGATACAAAACATGGTCAGACACACATACGACACACACATATACACACATGTACTGTATGGCCGGGACAGTACCAGTATCGTGATACTCATTAGTAACATGGCAAGGAAACAAAACACAAAGCGGATTTAACTTCTTTAGGAAAACAGCCCAAATGTTGGAAACAAATACCATTATGTTGTCACCCAGAGTGACATTTATTTAATTTCCGAGTTATAGCACACAATATTTTACATCCAGCAGGTTTTTAAAGGACCAAACAGTATGTTCTGCTTTGTATTGTTTTATATTATATATATATTTGCCATGAAAACAATATTGTGATATCACATTCTAATATCACAGCCCTAATGTAGTGTATATACAGGTACACACACACACACACACACACGCACACACACAATGACACACACATGCACACACACACACACACACACACACACACACACACACACACACACACACACACACACACACACACACACACACACACACACACACACACACACACACGCACACACACACACACACACACACACACACACACACATGCACACACACACACACACACACACACACACACACACACACACACACACACACACAATCCTTTCCTTTAAGTGAAACATCACAGTAATTCAGAGAAAAAATACAACTTAATTAGTCAATCTCAATAACATGATTCTCTTTTCACACTGTAAATTGTTTTTCGCTCAGTTCTTGAGGGATTTAAAAGCTAATTGAATGATTTATACTAATTACGTGTTGCAGTAACGGGAGCTGTATTTGCAGATCGTGGCAATTTGCAGAACCACCATTAAATGTACTATTTGACAAGGCTGCATTACAAATGGAATATTTCTCTAATTTCAGGCAGAAAATCATCTTTACAAACCATTTTATTTGTTTAATTTGAGATGTTTATTGGTTGAGTCGTTCTTGAAATATAAGAAAAGTACTCTGATGAAAGTAGATGCATTTCATGGTTAGTTAGAAATGGGAAACAACTGTATTGATGCATCTGTAACACTTTATAAATACATCATTAGATATTCATACTGATTTCCTACATGATATATACTGTGTGTTTGTTCTAAAGATGGAGTTTCGTCACATATCCTGACAACTAGCTTAGCTACAGTGTAATGTTTTTGTTCACTACACAGGACATGGCCTTGGTTACCATTGTCTACAACAAGAAACCCTACAAAAGAGGACAATATTGACATGGTTATTATCAGTATCTTCTTGCATAGAACAACACTCACATTTCCGTTCCCTCTTTGTGATTACCATGCTCAATAATTCTACCCCCAGAAAAAGAGATGCAAAATATGACCACTTTGTGATTCTGCTGTTTTATCTGATAGTGTGTGCAAAGATATTATTTTTTGAGAGGGGCACTGATGACCAAATCTTTGAATTCATTATTTGTATTGTATTTTCTGTATATCTATAATAAATACATTATATGGATAAGTATCAGATCACCTGCCCCCCTCAGTTTCAACAGGCATCATGCCTCGGGGGTGCATGGCTCGTGTGGTTGGTTACTGAAACCTGACGTTGACCGGCGGTTGGAGGCTTCCTGTGCCCATGACATGAGTCACCTTGATAGCTTCCCCACTGTCCATATGGCCCCTCTGTTCCTCAAGCTGTGTGGCGTTAATATGGGGGGCATTTCCAGAGCTAGGCCTGACTGCATGGGCATCTCTGGAACGCTAAATGCTTAAAGGCTAATGCTAAAAAGGCTAATGCTGAAAAGGCTCATGCTAAAAATGCTAATGCTAAAAATGTTAATGCTAAAAATGCTAATGCTTAAAAATTATCGCTCTGCTTCTTTAGATATGAGAATTAACTGTTGGTTTTGATTGATTCACCTTTTTTTATGTATATTTTGTACCGTAATGGTGTACTGTGCGTCTCTTGTGAAGTTGAAATGTCATTTAGACATGCTGGGTGAATTTTGTACTAATAAACAGAAACAGAAACAGAAAACTGAAACTAATTCAAGGCATACGTTGGTTGTTGTATCTATGCAATGACACTGGCAGTAGACATTTAATTGAATGAAGTGTCTGATACATCTGGGACAGAATGTGATGTGAAAAAACACCATATAATAGACCCTCAGTCAGCACAAACTACAGTACAAATACATTTTAAGGGTAAGTGAGAGAGCGAGAGAGAGAGAGAGAGGAACAGCGACAAAGGAAGTGTGGGAAAATGGAAATACGGTGGAGAGAGAGAGAAAGGGTAGTATAAATATATACCAGAGAACAGGAGAAAGAGAGAGAGGAAGAAAGCAAGCTAGAGAGAGAGGGCATTCTCTTACCTCCGAGTCTGGGGGGCTGAATCCACATAGGCTGCACACCTGGTTCTTACACATGGTACAGTTGCTGAAGTTGGGCGGCTCCTTGGAGCCCACGTTGAGCTGGGTACTCTTGCACAGCGGACACAGCCCACCTCCAGGTGGTTTACCAGGGCCTTGTGGACCAGGGGGACCCCCAGCTTTAGCTGGCCCGCCTGGCTGTGCACCGGGGCCAGGGGGTCCTTGCTGCCCAGGGGGCCCTTGACCGGGGCCAGGGGGTCTAGGTCCTTGCTGCCCAGGGGGGACTTGACCAGGTGGTCTGGGCCCTTGCTGCCCAGGGGGCCCTTGTCCGGAGACAGGGGGTCTGGGTCCTTGCTGGCCAGGGGGTCCTTGACCAGGTGGTCTGGGCCCTTGCTGCCCGGGGGGTCTGGGCCCTTGTCCGGGGCCAGGGATTCTGGGCCCTTGCTGCCCAGGGGGTCCTTGACCAGTGGGTCTGGGCCCTTGTTGCCCAGGGGGTCTGGGCCCTTGTCCGGGGCCAGGGGTTCTGGGCCCTTGCTGCCCAAGGGGTCCTTGACCAGTGGGTCTGGGCCCTTGCTGCCCAGGGGGTCTGGGCCCTTGTCCGGGGCCAGGGGGTCTTGGCCCCCCCTGCTGGGGGCCCTTGCTGCCTGGCCCTGGGGGCCCACCTTGGGGCTTCTCTCCAGGCTTTTCTTCCTTGTCAAACAGGCCAAATGAGGGCATGTTGACCCCGGAGCCCATGGAGGTGACCTCGGAGGACATTGAGGACATTCCAGAGGACACCTGGGAGGTCATGGACGAGACAGCGTTAAGCGGGTTGGCCCCACTCAGGAAGCTGGAGCCAAACATGCCTGTTTTCTTCTCTGGGTCCTTAGGCTCCTGCCTGAATCGGGACTCTAAGAGGCTGAGGGACGAGGGACTGCGGCCAGGGGCCGGCCTGCCAGTGGGGCCCTCTCCAAACGCGTCTACGGTGCGACTCTTGCTAAGCCGAACAGAGGGTCCAACTCCTGGCTGCTGGGGCCGCTGCTGAACATCTGCCTCCGAGGGCCTGAGAGAGAGAGTGTGAGAAAGAAAGAAACAAACAAACAAAGAAGAGTCATTTGGCAGTACAAATGGAAATAGATGGTGTGTATACATTTCAATACTCTGTGACTTCCTTTCATTCCCTCCTTTCCTTAATCTGTACTGATGTGACAGAGCTGGATAGGTGAAAGCAAATTGCCATAGGCTTCCACCATGTTGTTGCATTTTCAGATCAGCGAAGAGGAAGGAGAGGAGACAAGGAGGGGAAGCTACTTTACACTATCAAATGGCTGATATTTGCCGGTTGGCAAACTTAGAGATGAGACTAATTAAACACTCATGATCACCATCGCCGCAGAAGAGCTCCTAAATACATCATTCAACACACATACAGACACATATGTATCCCAGATAAACACATCTTCCAAACAACCAAATCATTAAGAATGATAATTGTTATATGACAACTCATCACTCAAATTCTACAGACATCTCAACAATCTGGTATGGTGTGTTGTAATAACATAGCCTACTTAACTACAAGGCCTACATGAGGTGTGGCTCTTTGGGGGTATTGAGCAATACTGTAGGCTAAATGCTCAATGATGAAATGCACTTAAGCCTCTGCCCGACACAACAAGCTAACCTTTCACCCCAAAGCCATTGGACATAGGCCTATCATCGGCACAGCGAGCACAAAGCAAGCATACTACCAGCCCTAGGCTAGTGCTGATGGGAAAGTGAATAGCTCTGAATGACATCTACAGTTGAGAGATCATGGAGATATAGGAGAGAGAGTGAGAAACAGCTCAATGGGGTAAGATGAGATGGCCTTATTAGATCGAGCTGAGAGGCGGGATAGACAGCCTAGCCTACACTGCTGTCAGGTGCAACCCAGCTACTCATCAACTGAGATTGAACCTATCACGTAGATGATAGATAGATCAATGCCGAGCACGAAATAAGATCATGCGGTTCAGGTTTGGAACAGTGAAGCGTCATTGTGAATTTGACCTGAAGGTAAAGCATGAATTACAGAGAAAAATAGCTTCCTATTTGAGGCCAACAGACCATAAGCTAATTGGTGTTTAAAAGGAAAACTCCACCCAAAAACTATCTTTTGGTATTTGTTTCATTAGTCCATTGTTGACATAGACCCAACATATTTTGTTTGTCAGAGTTTTCAAGTTATGTAACATTCAAAATACAGAAATTATGCAAAACGCAGCATCATATGATGCAAAATACATCATATGTGGATGATTTCTGTACTTTGAAAGTTACATATCTTGAAAAAACTTGATTGCTGACAAGCAAAAAATGTTGGCAATATGTCAACAATGGACTAATGAAACAAATACCAAAATATCGTTTTTGGGTGGAGTTTTCCTTTATGTGTCAAAAACAGCCCGCCAGTTCTGCTATTGGCAACTGTTGGTTTCAGCACCATGGAAAGCAACTAGCTCATAGACAGACCGCTCATCCACTTGGCTAATGCGCTTCCTTCCACAAGATGTTCGATATCTTTCCATTTACAAAATTAAATTCAAAACCCACTTTCAAGATGCAATAAGGGGAAATCAATGACTGTGATGACATTTGCGATCGCTGTTCTATATATAGCCACATTAATATGTATGTATCCCCTCCCCCTATTCTGGCTTGGGTAATAATAACTGTTCTCACCAACAGAGCGAATTAGTGATAAGGAATTTGTGATAACGTGTATCGTGTTCCAATGTATATGTTAATGATATACTGGTGGGAATTGTTGGTCAATAGGGGACACACAACCAGCGTCGGCCTGAATATCGACTCTTGACATATATTTGCAATAGAAGCTATGTAAATACGAGTAGGTTATGATATATAATTGACAACATTGGAATGGTGATATACAATGTTGGCACCGTGAGTGGAGAGGCTATTTGTTTGGGATGATAGCGTCCTTCGTGGGGAAAAATACAGTGGCTTGACAGAGTAATTTTTACCCAGGAGGCATTTCGTTTCTTTACAAACGCTGGTGTCTTACCACCGATTTTACAGCGGCTATCCTTTGATAATGGCACAATTAAACGATTTAGGCAGTAATTCGCATGCAAATAATTGTTACAAGAGATTATTTCAGTATCATACCATTTAGTGCATTCTAATATTTGATCTGATGCGGTATTGTGAACGAACTGACAAATTGTCCAGCATTTTACCAGATGCTTTAAATTAATAAATTAAGCGAATTAACAATTTATGGTAAAAACAGCATTGGTCTTATGGGTATCAATGCTTCAAGACTATCTTTGTAAATGTCAATAACAATAACCACCTATCCCATTTTTGAATGGTATCATCTATCCCCATGGTAAATGTGAATGGGTGTGAACATGCATTCTCCTTTCCTGTGCATTCATAGTGATACACTGCTGACAAGCTGCAGTGCTCTGCCTAATCAAAACACGGCACAAACACACGCCTTTCGTTCTCTTTCATGAATAGGCCCGATAAATGACGGGGTACGGAGAGGAGTGGACATTTTAAAGTGCACAAAAATGCCAGTAAAATCCTGCCTTCGAGCGGGCGCGCCCCCGGGCTTGTTGGCTTGCGCCCTTGACATAGCCGCGGCGAGTTGCTTTCTGTCATCCTCGCTGAGTTGGCTCAGGTCCACCTGTGCCCCCGTGGAGGTCCGAATGAAGCCTCCTTTCCCGTCCGGTGCGAGCCCCTCCGGTAATCCAGCAAGCACCCCTTCGCCGCCTTCGAGGCTCGCTTCGTTCCCCATGATGGCCCCCTCCCGCCGCCCCCCGTTTCGATTTCGACGCGACGCTCAGCGTTTCTAGCTCCAAAGAACGTGGTGAAAAGCGGTGAAAACGGCCCCCCTCGACTCTGCGTGCATCTCAAATTATTTCTCCATCTTTACATCGCCCTCTCCCTCGTTCTCTCAGTTCTGTGTTGATATCGCGCATCTCTTCTGTCGATGGACGACGGTTCTCCGTGCGGGTCTGTCTTCAGTTCTATCCTACTACACCACATCCTCTCCCTCTCTCCCTGCGCTCTCAAACGCGCATGTTCCGCATCTGACAGGTGACAGAAGACTTCACTGAAGGAAAATATGTAGGCTTTAAAGGGATCAACGTTAACCGTTAAAAACATAACGTGTAGGCTACAGAAGAGCTCTTGTTAGTTCAAAGGGGCAAGTGTATTTCCCTTTACTCATTTGTAACCTTTACTACAATGACACGACTTAAGCTGCTGACTATTGATTTCTGGAATACATGACGTCCTGGTGACGTTTTGGCTATTATGTAAATATCACGATGATCATGTAATCTCAAGGTAGGCCTACAATGAGTGGGTTCAAGTGTTTAGGCATCACACATCCAGATGTATACACACACACACACACACACACCTAAATGCCAGTGATATGCCATTATAGCATTGTAGTGCTCTGGGTCAAGTGTGCAGGTGTGCATGCTTTTGTTCCAGACAAAACACATCTTCAATATATTATCACGATTTTGATTGATTTAATTGAAACTACACCCCGCAAATCATGTAGTTCTCCACTACCGGACTGGCAGCATACAACCCCTGCATCCCACTGCTGGCTTGCTTCTGATGCTAAGCAGAGTTGGTCCTGGTCGGTCCCTGGATGGGAGACCAGATGCTGCTGGAACTAGTGTTGGAGGGCCAGTAGGAGGCACCCTTTCCTCTGGTCTAAAAAAATATTAGATTGTGTAGGGTGCTGTCTTTCGGATGTGATGTTAAACAGGTGTCCTGACTCTTTGTGGTCACTTTTGGAAGAGTAGGGGTGTTAACCCTGGTATGCTGGCTAAATTCCCAATCTGGAACTCACACCTGATCATCCCCAGTTTACAATTGGCTCATTCATACCTTGTAACTATTCCCCAGGTTGTTGCTGAGAATGCATTTCGCTACACTCGCATTAACATCTGCTAACTATGTGTATGTGACAAATACATTTTTTAAAAATTGATTTGAATGTGTTCTCAGTCAACTTACCTGATTTAATAAAATAAAATAAAGTTGGTGAACATGGGGCTTGGATGATACTTCATTTCCCAGAGTGCATCACTATGGCTGGATCTGTTTATCTGCACTGAACCTCAATTAGCTGCTTTTTCCTCATACTGTATCCTTGACACTATTCAATAAAATCCTATTACCAGGTCTTTGTGGTGTTCTGGTACAATTTGGATTCATGTACCAAGCCGAATACTGTTTATAGTTTTGGACATTCATGTGGCATGTAGCTAATCCTGGAAAAATGGAAACAGTTTTTGATTGAATAGGGCCCCTTGTGACTTGACTGATACACTAATACGCGTAAACAGTTTGGTATTTACTCCACGTAAACAGTTTGGTATTTACTCCATGTAAACAGTTTGGTATTTACTCCACGTAAACAGTTTGGTATTTACTCCACGTAAATAGTTTGGTATTTACTCCACGTAAACAGTTTGGTATTTACTCCACGTAAACAGTTTGGTATTTACTCCACATAAACAGTTTGGTATTTACTCCACGTAAACAGTTTGGTATTTACTCCACGTAAACAGTTTGGTATTTACTCCACGTAAACAGTTTGGTATTTACTCCACGTAAACAGTTTGGTATTTACTCCACGTAAACAGTTTGGTATTTACTCCACGTAAACAGTTTGGTATTTACTCCACGTAAACAGTTTGGTATTTACTCCACGTAAACAGTTTGGTATTTACTCCACGTAAACAGTTTGGTATTTACACCGAATGTATTAATCTACATATAATAATCATTAAGTGGGCTTACATTTGTCCTATTTCACACATGTTCAAGCACATGTGTGAATTGGATTATTCTTTTTTTGCGTATCCAACTCCCCCTGAGACAGGAATCAGCCATTATTGACAGCAACCCTAGAGCAATTAGGGCACATCAGCAGAGTTTTCACCTAGTCTGCTTGGGGATTTGAACCAGCAACCTTTCAGTTACTGGCCCAACACTCCTAACTGCTAGGCTACCTGCCAACCAAACATGATGCCTAGTTTATTGGGAAAATATGTACCATTCTTTTAATTCGTAACAGATTTATACATAATATTCTCAAAAAACATCCACAATATGAAAACTATTCACACAGTTGTAGCTCAAGCGGAGTTCCACACTCACTTCCTCCACACACAGTGATTCTAATTCTATATTTTAAGCAGGCACACCCTCCAGATCACTGGTTATGATATTATAGAGCGTCCACTGTGCTTTCCATCAGTGGGATGCGCTGTCATGTGACGGTCAGTGCTTATTCACAGCTTACAGAGCTCCAGGTTGGATATGTCCTCTGTAACCCCGCTTTAGGCTCTCCCTCCCTGGGTAACGGCAGAGGAGAGGTCCTAGGGTGGGAGAGTCATTGCGGTGAGCAATTTCTCTACAGATATCTTGTAATTGGCTGTGTTTCAATCCAAAAGATCCCTCGGCCTAAATTCATTGCCCTCATGGATAGAAACAACTGGGTAGGTGTAATCACTAGATCCATCTAGTTCCCACCATATTGCATTTCACCTATCCAGCCCTATCAGACCTGTGAAGGGGAGTGAACGAGGTCAGAGGGGAGGGAACATCCTCTTGGAATAAAACGCAGCCATTAACTTGTGTACTTGTGTTTATTATAGCAGTGGAGAGTCATTGTGTTTATTATAGTATTGGATGGTCATTGTGTTTATTATAGTAGTGGATGGTCATTGTGTTTATTATAGCAGTGGATGGTCATTGTGTTTATTATAGCAGTGGATGGTCATTGTGTTTATTATAGAAGTGGATGGTCATTGTGTTTATTATAGCAGTGGATGGTCATTGTGTTTATTATAGCAGTGGATAGTCATTGTGTTTATTATAGCAGTGGATGGTCATTGTGTTTATTATAGTAGTGGATGGTCATTGTGTTTATTATAGCAGTGGATGGTCATTGTGTTTATTATAGTATTGGATGGTCATTGTGTTTATTATAGTAGTGGATGGTCATTGTGTTTATTATAGTAGTGGATGGTCATTGTGTTTATTATAGCAGTGGATGGTCATTGTGTTTATTATAGCAGTGGATGGTCATTGTGTTTATTATAGTAGTGGATGGTCATTGTGTTTATTATAGCAGTGGATGGTCATTGTGTTTATTATAGCAGTGGATGGTCATTGTGTTTATTATGGTATTGGATGGTCATTGTGTTTATTATAGTAGTGGATGGTCATTGTGTTTATTATAGCAGTGGATGGTCATTGTGTTTATTATAGCAGTGGATGGTCATTGTGTTTATTATAGCAGTGGATGGTCATTGTGTTTATTATAGCAGTGGATGGTCATTGTGTTTATTATGGTATTGGATGGTCATTGTGTTTATTATAGTAGTGGATGGTCATTGTGTTTATTATAGTAGTGGATGGTCATTGTGTTTATTATAGCAGTGGATGGTCATTGTGTTTATTATAGCAGTGGATGGTCATTGTGTTTATTATAGCAGTGGATGGTCATTGTGTTTATTATAGCAGTGGATGGTCATTGGTTATAGCAGTGGATGGTCATTGTGTTTACTCTCTCTCTCTCTCTCTCTCTCTCTCTCTCTCTCTCTCTCTCTCTCTCTCTCTCTCTCTTCCTCTATTCCTCTATTCCTCCTCCTCCCCTATCCCTCACTCATCCCCTCCCTCTCTCTCCCTCCCCCTCCTTCCTCTCCCTGGTGGTGACAGTGTGTGTGTAGATGGAGGTGTGTTTTAGTCAGGCGCTGGGTGCTGTCTCCAGTGATAAACTATGGTATTGAACAGAGAGCCTTCCCCACACTGGGCTGGCCACTGGAGCGAGCCCTAATGGCCTCAAGTCTGTGGAGCGGAAACAGCCCATACGCGCGCGCTCACACACACACACACACACACACACACACACACACACACACACACACACACACACACACACACACACCCTACACACCCACATAAGCGTGCATACACTGGTGTACGCACTCATATCCGTACACTGACGCACACTCTTTTGCATACATGTATACACACTGTGTGTGTGTGTGTGTGTGTGTGTGTGTGTGTGTGTGTGTGTGAACATCCAATCACCAGCCTTGGCAATTCCAAGGCAAATCCCTCCCACTCTGCAGCAACAGGTGTCAGAATCAGGAAGTTAGTTTCATAAAGAGAGAGAAGCAGTCACATACCTTTGTCAGGGTGTATATCCTGTGTCTGTGTCCTCTACTATCCACTCTGAGAACAGGTTCCTCAGTGGTTTCTCAGTAGCACTAGCCCTGCGAGCGGAGCGATGTTTAACCAGAGGTTTATTAGTCCTGAACCCTTTCTATTCCCATTAGCGACCTGGCACACGCCTAACTCTGTCCTTAACACCAGATTCTTCTGACCGCTGACCAGAGAGAAGCCCTGAACTAAAAATATTTTTAAAGGAACAGTGTACTCTATCTCCTTCTCTCTTTCTCAAGACACACCTCATAATCCTCTTTACTCTGAGAGATAGGCCAATCACGAACTATACTATAATCTGTTGTTGTACACCAGCAAAGTTCAGTCTGTCACTCAGGCGACTCCGACTAGGGGTCAAATCTGGGGTCAAATTCCACCTTTAATCTGGTAAAATCTGATTGAACTGCAGATCTGATTGAACTGAAAAGGGATTGAACACAAGTCGGAGAAACACCTTTGCTCATGGTATAAAACCATCAGTCAACTCCTAAAGCAAACACCACTGAACATCCCAACACGAGTAATACCGCTAGGGCGTATTTCAAGACATGAATACAACATGCATACTACTGCGTTCAAGCAGCTCGCTGTCAACAGATTACTGCATCTTTTCCTCTACAATGCCTAGACAGCCTTCTGGTTACATAACGTATCTATCTAAACTCTTTGTTCCTCGCACACTTCATACTGCCAAACTGATTTACAGAGCTCTGGGTCCTATTTTTTAGGCACCAAACAAGAGAAAACAGAATGAAAAAGGGAAACTAACTTAAGCTTGTCCAAAACATTTTGCTACGGTGTGTCCTAATGAATATGACCCTGTTTTGGTGAAGTAGGATGACGTTGCCCCTAGACACTGACGCTCTACGGTTGGTTTTGCGTTTTCCTCATAATTGTCAAGGTAGGGTTGGAGAAGGGTAAGCTGATAGATCTGCAGATCAGGACATTCAGGCATTGTCTGTCAGGATTTGTTTTGGTGCTCTGACCTCACCAGGAGGGTGAGGCTGATTAATAAAGGACATCAGGTTCTTCTGTTCTTAATGGGATTGACAGGTCAGAGAAGTCCCTGGTCGCATTCCCCTGTTCGGATGTTGCATGCATCAACCACTGGTTGCGGGTCTTGTCGTCGACCATGTCATCGACTGCCAGATTACTATAACAAATGATATGCTTAGTTGATACATAAAATACTTATTAAGGCGTTGTAAGATCTGTCAGGCGTCAGCAACGCGTCTTAACCATTGGTTTCCCTTCCAATGATTAAGGGTCAGCAAGACCCATAGTCCATCATGACCCATAGAATTGGCTGATCCTAGATGGGGCAGTAATACACTTTTTACACTATTGAGATGAGCTATACTGTTTCAGCGTGGGTACACACCCACCATGGCTGCTGGAACCATGTTGGAAAGGGAAAGAAGTCAGCTCAGTACAGTTCAGGTAGGCATGAAGGTGGGAACAGGGTCTATCACTGTCTTTTATCTGTCTTCTCAATTCACTCACTCCACCAAATGTGCATTTAACCTTTATTTAACTAGGCAAGCCAGTTTAGAACAAATTCTTATTTACAATGACAGCCTATGAACAGTGGGTTAACTGCCTTGTTCAGGGGCAGAATGACAGATTTTTTTTACCTTGTCAGCTCTGGGATTCGATCGAGCAACCTTTCAGTTACAGGCCCAATGCCCTAACCACTAGGCTACCTGCTGCCCCAAATGCTCAAATGAACTCTCTCTTCCCATTCTCCTTCCTATCATCGCCATAGCTCCTTCTTATCCCTTTCTCTCCTTCTCTCTAACCCCTCCTCTCTTCCTCTAACTGCAGAAGGATTCCTCAAATCAGTTAAAATTTCCAGACGAATATGGTGATGTAGCAACACCATCGAATTATTCAACTGTAGTGAAGTGGGAGGAGTCCCTTGACAACTCACTGTCTAATCCTTCAGAGAGGGGGGGGGGGGGAGCAGACATACAGAGAGTTAGAGAGAGAGAGAGACAGAGAGAGAGAAACAGAGTGAGAGAGAGAGAGACAGAGAGAGAGAGAAACAGAGTGTGTGTGAGAGAGAGAGAGATAGAGAGAGAGAGAAACAGAATGAGAGACAGAGACAGAGAGAGACAGAGAGACAGAGAGAGAGACAGAGAGAGAAAGAGAGAAACAGAGAGAGGGAGACAGAGAGAGACAGAGAGAGAAAGAGAGAGAAACAGAGTGAGACAGAGAGAGACAGAGAGAGACAGAGAGAGAGACGGAGAGAGAAACAGAGAAACAGAGTGAGACAGAGAGAGACCGAGAGAGAGAAAGAGAGAGAAACAGAGAGAGACAGAGAGACAGAGAGAGAGAAAGAGAGAGAAACAGAGAGACAGAGAGAGACAGAGAGAGAAAGAGAGGGAGACAGAGAGAGAAAGAGAGAAACAGAGTGAGACAGAGAGAGACAGAGAGAGACAGAGAGAGAGAAAGAGAGAGAGAGCAAAAGGAAGAGAAAGGGGTTCCCTCCTTCATTTGTGCTCTCTCTCTCACACACCCCGTTGTGAATCCCTAGCAACACCTATTGTTAGGGATGTGCGTCACAGGTGGTGATGTCACTGTAACAAGGCCGGTCCACTTGGTACAGATTAGGAGGAGGAAGGTGGAGAGAAGGTGATTAGCCAGGCTTGTAATAGATGAGTCACACTGAAGGACACACACATACACACACAGACAGAAAAAAACAAACATGCATACACACACACACATACACACACAGACACACACGCAGACACACACGTATACAAACAAAGAAGGCAAAAACACACGCCTACGTACAGGTCTACATACTGTATATGAATTGAAAAACATTATAAACATTGGGGTAAACATTCAAGGTGAAAGACACCCCGAACACATTCAAAACAACATGGGTTTTGACCACAGCAAATAGAGGATTCATTGAGTGCAGTAATCTCGCCAGGGCAAAACCGAACCATACAAACTCCAAGGCAACTCAAGTCTCTGACACAACTTTCTCAAAATGAACTCCCCAAGCAGTTGTTCTGTAGCCTGGTCTGTTTGTGCTATCTTGCTATATCCTTGTCACTCATTGTCACACCAACAGGCATGTCCTTCCACTTAAAGGTCACCTTTGGGCACCAAAAACGGTCCAAGTCCGCCTCTTTCTCAATTTTCAAACCAAAATGGGGTGTGCCTTTGGTGGTTCATATGTGTCATTCTGGTGATTTGTGCCGTGACCGACGTAGCTAGTTCCTTAGCTAAGCTAGCCACTATAGTTAGCCTCCTCCAGTATGTGTTGATGCCATTTCACAGGATTTATTTTTTGGACGGAAGCTGTAGACATTGGTAGGAAATGGCACTTCTGTAGCCAAATATCTTTGTCATTTTGTTTTGTTTTTAAGCATTAAATGGCCTGCTATGATGGTTCATTGATCGGTTATACCGTTTAAAGTCATTTGTCGTCCCCCCCCCCTCCAAGTCGACCTTTATAGCTGGAATACACATTAGGTTAGCAGCACCACTGTTTACCCCAACACATTTGTTTTTGTTTATGAAACAGGAGAGGAGCATCATGGTAAAAAAAGGTGCAATAAATGCTTTGCTGTTCTGTCGCGCGTGCAATAATGTGCAACGATTTCTGAGGGGAAAAAAACACTGTTCGTTGTTGGAAGTAATTTCTTTCTATTTGGAACATCACAAACGGATGTGGCAGTTTCACCATGACTGATTCCAGCTTTAAAGAGACACTGATTGGCACGTGTTTTTGTGTTGCTCATTAGAAAAACACGTTTTCAGTCTTGGAGGTGTGTTTCCTGACCGATTCAGCGTTTGGTTGATGATGTTTGTCCCCCATAAGACACTTAAAGCATGGAAGCCTATTTCACTTCCTCACAATCCCCAGAATAAATCTGAGACAACTCAAGAAATCTGTAATTCATTTTCATGTTTTTGCCGAGGATGTTTTAGTTTTACATCTGACTAAGGTGTTTGGTGCAATATTTCTGAAGTAACAAAATGCACAACGTGTTGTCTTATGGAAACAAAGTCGTAACTGCTGGGCAGGTCTGGACAGTTTCACTGCAGCTGTTCACCCCATGTTAGTCGGCAAATGGACATCGTCAAATCAAAACCTTCATTTTAGGCCAGAATGACTTTATGATCAAAATGTAGTCAATTTGAACAATACAATAACAGTTTCTGACTCATATCGATAACACATAGGCTGTTTTCAAAGGGATTTGTTGCTTTTTAACTCTCTTTAACACTGGACACTATACATCTGTATTCCATCCACTCAGGGGAATGGCTATAGAGGAGCGATTGATCCTAACCTATAGCAATCAATAGCCTCACAATCAAACCCCCAGTGGGGAAGATTTTATGAGGTCCAACCTGCGTGTGTGTGTTGGCATGAGGGGGGGTCGTTATGTGTGTGTGTTTTATGTGGATGAATTGTATGTGTGAATTTCGTTTTGATTGACAAGTGTGTGTGTTTACGAGGTCGAAGGGTGTGTGTCGTTGAACCTTGAGGGCTTGTGTGTACAATAGGATCCAACAGACATGAATACAACATTCCCAGAGCTCACTGAATCCTCTCACACTTCTCCTGGGAATAGCTATGGAAACTGGGAAGAGAGAGAGAGAGGAAAATGGGAGGTGTAAATGATATAACTGACCACTGTTAGAAATGTAAAACCATCTCTGCTTTTAGACCTGTACATAAGACTAAGTGGTGTTCTTGAAGTCGTCACAGTGCTGGGGCTGCTCACTATATGTTAATGAGGTCTTCCAAGGGCTCGGTCTAGACTCCAAATGGCCGCCAGTGACTCCTCTGTTTCTGGGGGTTTCTGCAACCCTTCAAGAGTCAAGCGTTGCCATGGCATCTGTGAACCCCTGCCGCCTGAGGGGTCGTAACTATGGGGTGAGTGAGGGTTGGAAATCCGACATCAAACAATCAAGGTGCTCTGTGTGTGTGTGGCTGAATGTCCTGTGTGTACTCAAGAGCAGCCTCGAGGTATCAATGTTTGACACTGTGCCTTATGTGAAGTTGTGGTCAACTGGGGTATAAAGAGAGAATAGGGTTCAGCTTGGTACAGCTGTTGAGAGGAAGAGATGAGGAAGAGATGGTTAGAGAAAGGATGGGAGGGAGAGGGAATGAAATAAATAGAAAGACAGGGAATAAATAAGAGAGAGATATTTAAGGAGTAGGTCTGTGTGAGCGCTGTCTTGTCACGGACCTCTCTCCCTGCTGACAGAGTTGATTTTCCCAGAATCCCTGGAGCCCACTCCTGGGCTGCGGAACGAGTGTGAGTCAGAGCTTCTGAAGAGCCCAATCTGGGAGTCGTGAGGAGACTGGGAGACACACACATAGAGGACGAACACACACATAAGAGAATATCGCAGATGTCACATACACACATATATACAATTATTATTTTTTTTAAATTGGGGGGGTCTCTCAACTTATTGTTAAAAGTTAGAATAGTAGAATACACCAGATGCCATTTCTAAATGTGTCGTGCATCTGCAGTGTTTCTCTCTTTCTCTCTTTATGTCACTCCATTAATAATTTTGCACGCCCAATTTTTCAGTTTTTGATTTGTTAAAAAAGTTTGAAATATCCAATAAATGTCGTTCCACTTCATGATTGTGTCCCACTTGTTGTTGATTCTTCACAAAAAAATACAGTTTTATATATTTATGTTTGAAGCCTGAAATGTGGCAAAAGGTCGCAAAGTTCAAGGGGGCCGAATACTTTCGCAAGGCACTGTATATAGCCTGGCAGATAGTCTAGCCAGCCATCTAAACTTGTAGTAATCATGACCTGACCTCCAGGGGGATCCATTGATTGTGTTAGTCATTCTCACTCAGCTCTTATATTAACACGACATAAGTCATTACAAAATGTGTAGAATTGCAGAAAACTTGCTTTACAACTGCTACATTTTCTCTACAGCCCATGGCAGTGTTTTCTCTACAGCCCATGGCAGTGTTTTCTCTACGCCCCATGGCAGTGTTTTCTCTACAGCCCCATGGCAGTGTTTTCTCTACTCCCCATGGCAGTGTTTTCTCTACTCCCCATGGCAGTGTTTTCTCTACAGCCCCATGGCAGTGTTGTCTCTACTCCCCATGGCAGTATTTTCTCTACTCCCCATGGCAGTGTTCTCTCTATGCCCCATGGCAGTGTTTTCTCTACTCCCCATGGCAGTGTTCTCTCTATGCCCCATGGCAGTGTTTTCTCTACTCCCCATGGCAGTGTTTTCTCTACAGCCCCATGGCAGTGTTTTCTCTACTCCCCATGGCAGTGTTTTCTCTACTCCCCATGGCAGTGTTTTCTCTACAGCCCCATGGCAGTATTTTCTCTACTACCCATGGCAGTGTTCTCTCTATGCCCCATGGCAGTGTTTTCTCTACTCCCCATGGCAGTGTTTTCTCTACGCCCCATGGCAGTGTTTTCTCTACAGCCCCATGGCAGTGTTTTCTCTACAGCCCATGGCAGTGTTTTCTCAATGCCCCATGGCAGTGTTTACTCTACTCCCCATGGCAGTGTTTTCTCTACAGCCCCATGGCAGTGTTTTCTCTACTCCCCATGGCAGTGTTCTCTCTATGCCCCATGGCAGTGTTTTCTCTACTCCCCATGGCAGTGTTCTCTCTATGCCCCATGGCAGTGTTTTCTCTACTCCCCATGGCAGTGTTTTCTCTACAGCCCCATGGCAGTGTTTTCTCTACTCCCCATGGCAGTGTTTTCTCTATGCCCCATGGCAGTGTTTTCTCTACTCCCCATGGCAGTGTTCTCTCTATGCCCCATGGCAGTGTTTTCTCTACTCCCCATGGCAGTGTTTTCTCTACAGCCCCATGGCAGTGTTTTCTCTACTCCCCATGGCAGTGTTTTCTCTATGCCCCATGGCAGTGTTTTCTCTACTCCCCATGGCAGTGTTCTCTCTATGCCCCATGGCAGTGTTTTCTCTACTCCCCATGGCAGTGTTTTCTATACAGCCCATGGCAGTGTTTTCTCTACAGCCCCATGGCAGTGTTTTCTCTACAGCCCATGGCAGTGTTTTCTCAATGCCCCATGGCAGTGTTTACTCTACTCCCCATGGCAGTGTTTTCTCTACAGCCCCATGGCAGTGTTTTATCTACTCCCCATGGCAGTGTTCTCTCTATGCCCCATGGCAGTGTTTTCTCTACTCCCCATGGCAGTGTTCTCTCTATGCCCCATGGCAGTGTTTTCTCTACTCCCCATGGCAGTGTTTTCTCTACAGCCCCATGGCAGTGTTTTCTCTACTCCCCATGGCAGTGTTTTCTCTATGCCCCATGGCAGTGTTTTCTCTACTCCCCATGGCAGTGTTCTCTCTATGCCCCATGGCAGTGTTTTCTCTACTCCCCATGGCAGTGTTTTCTCTACAGCCCCATGGCAGTGTTTTCTCTACTCCCCATGGCAGTGTTTTCTCTATGCCCCATGGCAGTGTTTTCTCTACTCCCCATGGCAGTGTTCTCTCTATGCCCCATGGCAGTGTTTTCTCTACTCCCCATGGCAGTGTTTTCTATACAGCCCATGGCAGTGTTTTCTCTATGCCCCATGGCAGTGTTTTCTCTACAGCCCATGGCAGTGTTTTCTCAATGCCCCATGGCAGTGTTTACTCTACTCCCCATGGCAGTGTTTTCTCTACAGCCCCATGGCAGTGTTTTCTCTACTCCCCATGGCAGTGTTCTCTCTATGCCCCATGGCAGTGTTTTCTCTACTCCCCATGGCAGTGTTCTCTCTATGCCCCATGGCAGTGTTTTCTCTACTCCCCATGGCAGTGTTTTCTCTACAGCCCCATGGCAGTGTTTTCTCTACTCCCCATGGCAGTGTTTTCTCTATGCCCCATGGCAGTGTTTTCTCTACTCCCCATGGCAGTGTTCTCTCTATGCCCCATGGCAGTGTTTTCTCTACTCCCCATGGCAGTGTTTTCTCTACAGCCCCATGGCAGTGTTTTCTCTACTCCCCATGGCAGTGTTTTCTCTATGCCCCATGGCAGTGTTTTCTCTACTCCCCATGGCAGTGTTCTCTCTATGCCCCATGGCAGTGTTTTCTCTACTCCCCATGGCAGTGTTTTCTATACAGCCCATGGCAGTGTTTTCTCTATGCCCCATGGCAGTGTTTTCTCTACAGCCCATGGCAGTGTTTTCTCTACAGCCCCATGGCAGTGTTTTCTCTACAGCCCATGGCAGTGTTTTCTCAATGCCCCATGGCAGTGTTTACTCTACTCCCCATGGCAGTGTTTTCTCTACAGCCCCATGGCAGTGTTTTCTCTACTCCCCATGGCAGTGTTCTCTCTATGCCCCATGGCAGTGTTTTCTCTACTCCCCATGGCAGTGTTCTCTCTATGCCCCATGGCAGTGTTTTCTCTACTCCCCATGGCAGTGTTTTCTCTACAGCCCCATGGCAGTGTTTTCTCTACTCCCCATGGCAGTGTTTTCTCTATGCCCCATGGCAGTGTTTTCTCTACTCCCCATGGCAGTGTTCTCTCTATGCCCCATGGCAGTGTTTTCTCTACTCCCCATGGCAGTGTTTTCTCTACAGCCCCATGGCAGTGTTTTCTCTACTCCCCATGGCAGTGTTTTCTCTATGCCCCATGGCAGTGTTTTCTCTACTCCCCATGGCAGTGTTCTCTCTATGCCCCATGGCAGTGTTTTCTCTACTCCCCATGGCAGTGTTTTCTATACAGCCCATGGCAGTGTTTTCTCTATGCCCCATGGCAGTGTTTTCTCTATGCCCCATGGCAGTGTTTTCTCTACGCCCCATGGCAGTGTTTTCTCTACAGCCCATGGCAGTGTTTTCTCTACGCCCCATGGCAGTGTTTTCTCTATGCCCCATGGCAGTGTTTTCTCTACTCCCCATGGTAGTGTTTTCTCTACGGCCCATGGCAGTGTTTTCTCTACAGCCCATGGCAGTGTTTTCTCTACGCCCCATGGCAGTGTTTTCTCTACAGCCCATGGCAGTGTTTTCTCTACGCCCCATGGCAGTGTTTTCTCTACTCCCCATGGCAGTGTTTTCTCTATGCCCCATGGCAGTGTTTTCTCTATGCCCCATGGCAGTGTTTTCTCTACGCCCCATGGCAGTGTTTTCTCTATGCCCCATGACAGTGTTTTCTCTACGGCCCATGGCAGTGTTTTCTCTACAGCCCATGGCAGTGTTTTCTCTACTCCCCATGGCAGTGTTTTCTCTACAGCCCATGGCAGTGTTTTCTCTACTCCCCATGGCAGTGTTTTCTCTACTCCCCATGGCAGTGTTTTCTCTACAGCCCATGGCAGTGTTTTCTCTACTCCCCATGGCAGTGTTTTCTCTACAGCCCATGGCAGTGTTTTCTCTACTCCCCATGGCAGTGTTTTCTCTACGGCCCATGGCAGTGTTTTCTCTATGCCCCATGGCAGTGTTTTCTCTATGCCCCATGGCAGTGTTTTCTCTACGGCCCATGGCAGTGTTGTCTCTACTCCCCATGGCAGTATTTTCTCTACTCCCCATGGCAGTGTTCTCTCTATGCCCCATGGCAGTGTTTTCTCTACTCCCCATGGCAGTGTTCTCTCTATGCCCCATGGCAGTGTTTTCTCTACTCCCCATGGCAGTGTTTTCTCTACAGCCCCATGGCAGTGTTTTCTCTACTCCCCATGGCAGTGTTTTCTCTACAGCCCCATGGCAGTGTTTTCTCTACTCCCCATGGCAGTATTTTCTTTACTCCCCATGGCAGTGTTCTCTCTATGCCCCATGGCAGTGTTTTCTCTACTCCCCATGGCAGTGTTTTCTCTACGCCCCATGGCAGTGTTTTCTCTACAGCCCCATGGCAGTGTTTTCTCTACAGCCCATGGCAGTGTTTTCTCAATGCCCCATGGCAGTGTTTACTCTACTCCCCATGGCAGTGTTTTCTCTACAGCCCCATGGCAGTGTTTTCTCTACTCCCCATGGCAGTGTTCTCTCTATGCCCCATGGCAGTGTTTTCTCTACTCCCCATGGCAGTGTTCTCTCTATGCCCCATGGCAGTGTTTTCTCTACTCCCCATGGCAGTGTTTTCTCTACAGCCCCATGGCAGTGTTTTCTCTACTCCCCATGGCAGTGTTTTCTCTATGCCCCATGGCAGTGTTTTCTCTACTCCCCATGGCAGTGTTCTCTCTATGCCCCATGGCAGTGTTTTCTCTACTCCCCATGGCAGTGTTTTCTCTACAGCCCCATGGCAGTGTTTTCTCTACTCCCCATGGCAGTGTTCTCTCTATGCCCCATGGCAGTGTTTTCTCTACTCCCCATGGCAGTGTTCTCTCTATGCCCCATGGCAGTGTTTTCTCTACTCCCCATGGCAGTGTTTTCTCTACAGCCCCATGGCAGTGTTTTCTCTACTCCCCATGGCAGTGTTTTCTCTATGCCCCATGGCAGTGTTTTCTCTACTCCCCATGGCAGTGTTCTCTCTATGCCCCATGGCAGTGTTTTCTCTACTCCCCATGGCAGTGTTTTCTCTACAGCCCCATGGCAGTGTTTTCTCTACTCCCCATGGCAGTGTTTTCTCTATGCCCCATGGCAGTGTTTTCTCTACTCCCCATGGCAGTGTTCTCTCTATGCCCCATGGCAGTGTTTTCTCTACTCCCCATGGCAGTGTTTTCTATACAGCCCATGGCAGTGTTTTCTCTATGCCCCATGGCAGTGTTTTCTCTACAGCCCATGGCAGTGTTTTCTCAATGCCCCATGGCAGTGTTTACTCTACTCCCCATGGCAGTGTTTTCTCTACAGCCCCATGGCAGTGTTTTCTCTACTCCCCATGGCAGTGTTCTCTCTATGCCCCATGGCAGTGTTTTCTCTACTCCCCATGGCAGTGTTCTCTCTATGCCCCATGGCAGTGTTTTCTCTACTCCCCATGGCAGTGTTTTCTCTACAGCCCCATGGCAGTGTTTTCTCTACTCCCCATGGCAGTGTTTTCTCTATGCCCCATGGCAGTGTTTTCTCTACTCCCCATGGCAGTGTTCTCTCTATGCCCCATGGCAGTGTTTTCTCTACTCCCCATGGCAGTGTTTTCTCTACAGCCCCATGGCAGTGTTTTCTCTACTCCCCATGGCAGTGTTTTCTCTATGCCCCATGGCAGTGTTTTCTCTACTCCCCATGGCAGTGTTCTCTCTATGCCCCATGGCAGTGTTTTCTCTACTCCCCATGGCAGTGTTTTCTATACAGCCCATGGCAGTGTTTTCTCTATGCCCCATGGCAGTGTTTTCTCTATGCCCCATGGCAGTGTTTTCTCTACGCCCCATGGCAGTGTTTTCTCTACAGCCCATGGCAGTGTTTTCTCTACGCCCCATGGCAGTGTTTTCTCTATGCCCCATGGCAGTGTTTTCTCTACTCCCCATGGTAGTGTTTTCTCTACGGCCCATGGCAGTGTTTTCTCTACAGCCCATGGCAGTGTTTTCTCTACGCCCCATGGCAGTGTTTTCTCTACAGCCCATGGCAGTGTTTTCTCTACGCCCCATGGCAGTGTTTTCTCTACTCCCCATGGCAGTGTTTTCTCTATGCCCCATGGCAGTGTTTTCTCTATGCCCCATGGCAGTGTTTTCTCTACGCCCCATGGCAGTGTTTTCTCTATGCCCCATGACAGTGTTTTCTCTACGGCCCATGGCAGTGTTTTCTCTACAGCCCATGGCAGTGTTTTCTCTACTCCCCATGGCAGTGTTTTCTCTACAGCCCATGGCAGTGTTTTCTCTACTCCCCATGGCAGTGTTTTCTCTACTCCCCATGGCAGTGTTTTCTCTACAGCCCATGGCAGTGTTTTCTCTACTCCCCATGGCAGTGTTTTCTCTACAGCCCATGGCAGTGTTTTCTCTACTCCCCATGGCAGTGTTTTCTCTACGGCCCATGGCAGTGTTTTCTCTATGCCCCATGGCAGTGTTTTCTCTATGCCCCATGGCAGTGTTTTCTCTACGGCCCATGGCAGTGTTGTCTCTACTCCCCATGGCAGTATTTTCTCTACTCCCCATGGCAGTGTTCTCTCTATGCCCCATGGCAGTGTTTTCTCTACTCCCCATGGCAGTGTTCTCTCTATGCCCCATGGCAGTGTTTTCTCTACTCCCCATGGCAGTGTTTTCTCTACAGCCCCATGGCAGTGTTTTCTCTACTCCCCATGGCAGTGTTTTCTCTACAGCCCCATGGCAGTGTTTTCTCTACTCCCCATGGCAGTATTTTCTTTACTCCCCATGGCAGTGTTCTCTCTATGCCCCATGGCAGTGTTTTCTCTACTCCCCATGGCAGTGTTTTCTATACAGCCCATGGCAGTGTTTTCTCTATGCCCCATGGCAGTGTTTTCTCTACAGCCCATGGCAGTGTTTTCTCAATGCCCCATGGCAGTGTTTACTCTACTCCCCATGGCAGTGTTTTCTCTACAGCCCCATGGCAGTGTTTTCTCTACTCCCCATGGCAGTGTTCTCTCTATGCCCCATGGCAGTGTTTTCTCTACTCCCCATGGCAGTGTTCTCTCTATGCCCCATGGCAGTGTTTTCTCTACTCCCCATGGCAGTGTTTTCTCTACAGCCCCATGGCAGTGTTTTCTCTACTCCCCATGGCAGTGTTTTCTCTATGCCCCATGGCAGTGTTTTCTCTACTCCCCATGGCAGTGTTCTCTCTATGCCCCATGGCAGTGTTTTCTCTACTCCCCATGGCAGTGTTTTCTCTACAGCCCCATGGCAGTGTTTTCTCTACTCCCCATGGCAGTGTTTTCTCTATGCCCCATGGCAGTGTTTTCTCTACTCCCCATGGCAGTGTTCTCTCTATGCCCCATGGCAGTGTTTTCTCTACTCCCCATGGCAGTGTTTTCTATACAGCCCATGGCAGTGTTTTCTCTATGCCCCATGGCAGTGTTTTCTCTATGCCCCATGGCAGTGTTTTCTCTACGCCCCATGGCAGTGTTTTCTCTACAGCCCATGGCAGTGTTTTCTCTACAGCCCATGGCAGTGTTTTCTCTACGCCCCATGGCAGTGTTTTCTCTATGCCCCATGGCAGTGTTTTCTCTACTCCCCATGGTAGTGTTTTCTCTACGGCCCATAGCAGTGTTTTCTCTACAGCCCATGGCAGTGTTTTCTCTACGCCCCATGGCAGTGTTTTCTCTACAGCCCATGGCAGTGTTTTCTCTACGCCCCATGGCAGTGTTTTCTCTACTCCCCATGGCAGTGTTTTCTCTATGCCCCATGGCAGTGTTTTCTCTATGCCCCATGGCAGTGTTTTCTCTACGCCCCATGGCAGTGTTTTCTCTATGCCCCATGACAGTGTTTTCTCTACGGCCCATGGCAGTGTTTTCTCTACAGCCCATGGCAGTGTTTTCTCTACTCCCCATGGCAGTGTTTTCTCTACAGCCCATGGCAGTGTTTTCTCTACTCCCCATGGCAGAGTTTTCTCTACTCCCCATGGCAGTGTTTTCTCTACAGCCCATGGCAGTGTTTTCTCTACTCCCCATGGCAGTGTTTTCTCTACAGCCCATGGCAGTGTTTTCTCTACTCCCCATGGCAGTGTTTTCTCTACGGCCCATGGCAGTGTTTTCTCTATGCCCCATGGCAGTGTTTTCTCTATGCCCCATGGCAGTGTTTTCTCTACGGCCCATGGCAGTGTTGTCTCTACTCCCCATGGCAGTATTTTCTCTACTCCCCATGGCAGTGTTCTCTCTATGCCCCATGGCAGTGTTTTCTCTACTCCCCATGGCAGTGTTCTCTCTATGCCCCATGGCAGTGTTTTCTCTACTCCCCATGGCAGTGTTTTCTCTACAGCCCCATGGCAGTGTTTTCTCTACTCCCCATGGCAGTGTTTTCTCTACAGCCCCATGGCAGTGCTTTCTCTACTCCCCATGGCAGTATTTTCTTTACTCCCCATGGCAGTGTTCTCTCTATGCCCCATGGCAGTGTTTTCTCTACTCCCCATGGCAGTGTTTTCTCTACGCCCCATGGCAGTGTTTTCTCTACAGCCCCATGGCAGTGTTTTCTCTACAGCCCATGGCAGTGTTTTCTCAATGCCCCATGGCAGTGTTTACTCTACTCCCCATGGCAGTGTTTTCTCTACAGCCCCATGGCAGTGTTTTCTCTACTCCCCATGGCAGTGTTCTCTCTATGCCCCATGGCAGTGTTTTCTCTACTCCCCATGGCAGTGTTGTCTCTATGCCCCATGGCAGTGTTTTCTCTACTCCCCATGGCAGTGTTTTCTCTACAGCCCCATGGCAGTGTTTTCTCTACTCCCCATGGCAGTGTTTTCTCTATGCCCCATGGCAGTGTTTTCTCTACTCCCCATGGCAGTGTTCTCTCTATGCCCCATGGCAGTGTTTTCTCTACTCCCCATGGCAGTGTTTTCTCTACAGCCCCATGGCAGTGTTTTCTCTACTCCCCATGGCAGTGTTTTCTCTATGCCCCATGGCAGTGTTTTCTCTACTCCCCATGGCAGTGTTCTCTCTATGCCCCATGGCAGTGTTTTCTCTACTCCCCATGGCAGTGTTTTCTATACAGCCCATGGCAGTGTTTTCTCTATGCCCCATGGCAGTGTTTTCTCTACAGCCCATGGCAGTGTTTTCTCAATGCCCCATGGCAGTGTTTACTCTACTCCCCATGGCAGTGTTTTCTCTACAGCCCCATGGCAGTGTTTTCTCTACTCCCCATGGCAGTGTTCTCTCTATGCCCCATGGCAGTGTTTTCTCTACTCCCCATGGCAGTGTTCTCTCTATGCCCCATGGCAGTGTTTTCTCTACTCCCCATGGCAGTGTTTTCTCTACAGCCCCATGGCAGTGTTTTCTCTACTCCCCATGGCAGTGTTTTCTCTATGCCCCATGGCAGTGTTTTCTCTACTCCCCATGGCAGTGTTTTCTCTACAGCCCCATGGCAGTGTTTTCTCTACTCCCCATGGCAGTGTTTTCTCTACTCCCCATGGCAGTGTTCTCTCTATGCCCCATGGCAGTGTTTTCTCTACTCCCCATGGCAGTGTTTTCTCTACAGCCCCATGGCAGTGTTTTCTCTACTCCCCATGGCAGTGTTTTCTCTATGCCCCATGGCAGTGTTTTCTCTACTCCCCATGGCAGTGTTCTCTCTATGCCCCATGGCAGTGTTTTCTCTACTCCCCATGGCAGTGTTTTCTCTACAGCCCCATGGCAGTGTTTTCTCTACTCCCCATGGCAGTGTTTTCTCTATGCCCCATGGCAGTGTTTTCTATACTCCCCATGGCAGTGTTCTCTCTATGCCCCATGGCAGTGTTTTCTCTACTCCCCATGGCAGTGTTTTCTATACAGCCCATGGCAGTGTTTTCTCTATGCCCCATGGCAGTGTCTTCTCTATGCCCCATGGCAGTGTTTTCTCTACGCCCCATGGCAGTGTTTTCTCTACAGCCCATGGCAGTGTTTTCTCTACGCCCCATGGCAGTGTTTTCTCTATCCCCCATGGCAGTGTTTTCTCTACTCCCCATGGTAGTGTTTCCTCTACGGCCCATGGCAGTGTTTTCTCTACAGCCCATGGCAGTGTTTTCTCTACGCCCCATGGCAGTGTTTTCTCTATGCCCCATGGCAGTGTTTTCTCTACGCCCCATGGCAGTGTTTTCTCTACAGCCCATGGCAGTGTTTTCTCTACGCCCCATGGCAGTGTTTTCTCTATCCCCCATGGCAGTGTTTTCTCTACTCCCCATGGTAGTGTTTTCTCTACGGCCCATGGCAGTGTTTTCTCTACAGCCCATGGCAGTGTTTTCTCTACGCCCCATGGCAGTCTTTTCTCTACAGCCCATGGCAGTGTTTTCTCTACGCCCCATGGCAGTGTTTTCTCTACTCCCCATGGCAGTGTTTTCTCTTTGCCCCATGGCAGTGTTTTCTCTATGCCCCATGGCAGTGTTTTCTCTACGCCCCATGGCAGTGTTTTCTCTATGCCCCATGGCAGTGTTTTCTCTACGGCCCATGGCAGTGTTTTCTCTACAGCCCATGGCAGTGTTTTCTCTACTCCCCATGGCAGTGTTTTCTCTACAGCCCATGGCAGTGTTTTCTCTACTCCCCATGGCAGTGTTTTCTCTACTCCCCATGGCAGTGTTTTCTCTACAGCCCATGGCAGTGTTTTCTCTACTCCCCATGGCAGTGTTTTCTCTACAGCCCATGGCAGTGTTTTCTCTACTCCCCATGGCAGTGTTTTCTCTACGGCCCATGGCAGTGTTTTCTCTATGCCCCATGGCAGTGTTTTCTCTACAGCCCCATGGCAGTGTTTTCTCTACGGCCCATGGCAGTGTTCTCTCTATGCCCCATGGCAGTGTTTTCTCTACGGCCCATGGCAGTGTTTTCTCTATGCCCCATGGCAGTGTTTTCTCTACGGCCCATGGCAGTGTTTTCTCTACTCCCCATGGCAGTGTTTTCTCTACGGCCCATGGCAGTGTTTTCTCTATGCCCCATGGCAGTGTTTTCTCTATGCCCCATGGCAGTGTTTTCTCTACGGCCCATGGCAGTGTTCTCTCTATGCCCCATGGCAGTGTTTTCTCTACAGCCCATGGCAGTGTTTTCTCTACTCCCCATGGCAGTGTTTTCTCTACTCCCCATGGCAGTGTTCTCTCTATGCCCCATGGCAGTGTTTTCTCTACTCCCCATGGCAGTGTTCTCTCTATGCCCCATGGCAGTGTTTTCTCTACTCCCCATGGCAGTGTTTTCTCTACAGCCCCATGGCAGTGTTTTCTCTACTCCCCATGGCAGTGTTTTCTCTACTCCCCATGGCAGTGTTTTCTCTACAGCCCCATGGCAGTATTTTCTCTACTACCCATGGCAGTGTTCTCTCTATGCCCCATGGCAGTGTTTTCTCTACTCCCCATGGCAGTGTTTTCTCTACGCCCCATGGCAGTGTTTTCTCTACAGCCCCATGGCAGTGTTTTCTCTACAGCCCATGGCAGTGTTTTCTCAATGCCCCATGGCAGTGTTTACTCTACTCCCCATGGCAGTGTTTTCTCTACAGCCCCATGGCAGTGTTTTCTCTACTCCCCATGGCAGTGTTCTCTCTATGCCCCATGGCAGTGTTTTCTCTACTCCCCATGGCAGTGTTCTCTCTATGCCCCATGGCAGTGTTTTCTCTACTCCCCATGGCAGTGTTTTCTCTACAGCCCCATGGCAGTGTTTTCTCTACTCCCCATGGCAGTGTTTTCTCTATGCCCCATGGCAGTGTTTTCTCTACTCCCCATGGCAGTGTTCTCTCTATGCCCCATGGCAGTGTTTTCTCTACTCCCCATGGCAGTGTTTTCTCTACAGCCCCATGGCAGTGTTTTCTCTACTCCCCATGGCAGTGTTTTCTCTATGCCCCATGGCAGTGTTTTCTCTACTCCCCATGGCAGTGTTCTCTCTATGCCCCATGGCAGTGTTTTCTCTACTCCCCATGGCAGTGTTTTCTATACAGCCCATGGCAGTGTTTTCTCTACAGCCCCATGGCAGTGTTTTCTCTACAGCCCATGGCAGTGTTTTCTCAATGCCCCATGGCAGTGTTTACTCTACTCCCCATGGCAGTGTTTTCTCTACAGCCCCATGGCAGTGTTTTATCTACTCCCCATGGCAGTGTTCTCTCTATGCCCCATGGCAGTGTTTTCTCTACTCCCCATGGCAGTGTTCTCTCTATGCCCCATGGCAGTGTTTTCTCTACTCCCCATGGCAGTGTTTTCTCTACAGCCCCATGGCAGTGTTTTCTCTACTCCCCATGGCAGTGTTTTCTCTATGCCCCATGGCAGTGTTTTCTCTACTCCCCATGGCAGTGTTCTCTCTATGCCCCATGGCAGTGTTTTCTCTACTCCCCATGGCAGTGTTTTCTCTACAGCCCCATGGCAGTGTTTTCTCTACTCCCCATGGCAGTGTTTTCTCTATGCCCCATGGCAGTGTTTTCTCTACTCCCCATGGCAGTGTTCTCTCTATGCCCCATGGCAGTGTTTTCTCTACTCCCCATGGCAGTGTTTTCTATACAGCCCATGGCAGTGTTTTCTCTATGCCCCATGGCAGTGTTTTCTCTACAGCCCATGGCAGTGTTTTCTCAATGCCCCATGGCAGTGTTTACTCTACTCCCCATGGCAGTGTTTTCTCTACAGCCCCATGGCAGTGTTTTCTCTACTCCCCATGGCAGTGTTCTCTCTATGCCCCATGGCAGTGTTTTCTCTACTCCCCATGGCAGTGTTCTCTCTATGCCCCATGGCAGTGTTTTCTCTACTCCCCATGGCAGTGTTTTCTCTACAGCCCCATGGCAGTGTTTTCTCTACTCCCCATGGCAGTGTTTTCTCTATGCCCCATGGCAGTGTTTTCTCTACTCCCCATGGCAGTGTTCTCTCTATGCCCCATGGCAGTGTTTTCTCTACTCCCCATGGCAGTGTTTTCTCTACAGCCCCATGGCAGTGTTTTCTCTACTCCCCATGGCAGTGTTTTCTCTATGCCCCATGGCAGTGTTTTCTCTACTCCCCATGGCAGTGTTCTCTCTATGCCCCATGGCAGTGTTTTCTCTACTCCCCATGGCAGTGTTTTCTATACAGCCCATGGCAGTGTTTTCTCTATGCCCCATGGCAGTGTTTTCTCTACAGCCCATGGCAGTGTTTTCTCTACAGCCCCATGGCAGTGTTTTCTCTACAGCCCATGGCAGTGTTTTCTCAATGCCCCATGGCAGTGTTTACTCTACTCCCCATGGCAGTGTTTTCTCTACAGCCCCATGGCAGTGTTTTCTCTACTCCCCATGGCAGTGTTCTCTCTATGCCCCATGGCAGTGTTTTCTCTACTCCCCATGGCAGTGTTCTCTCTATGCCCCATGGCAGTGTTTTCTCTACTCCCCATGGCAGTGTTTTCTCTACAGCCCCATGGCAGTGTTTTCTCTACTCCCCATGGCAGTGTTTTCTCTATGCCCCATGGCAGTGTTTTCTCTACTCCCCATGGCAGTGTTCTCTCTATGCCCCATGGCAGTGTTTTCTCTACTCCCCATGGCAGTGTTTTCTCTACAGCCCCATGGCAGTGTTTTCTCTACTCCCCATGGCAGTGTTTTCTCTATGCCCCATGGCAGTGTTTTCTCTACTCCCCATGGCAGTGTTCTCTCTATGCCCCATGGCAGTGTTTTCTCTACTCCCCATGGCAGTGTTTTCTATACAGCCCATGGCAGTGTTTTCTCTATGCCCCATGGCAGTGTTTTCTCTATGCCCCATGGCAGTGTTTTCTCTACGCCCCATGGCAGTGTTTTCTCTACAGCCCATGGCAGTGTTTTCTCTACGCCCCATGGCAGTGTTTTCTCTATGCCCCATGGCAGTGTTTTCTCTACTCCCCATGGTAGTGTTTTCTCTACGGCCCATGGCAGTGTTTTCTCTACAGCCCATGGCAGTGTTTTCTCTACGCCCCATGGCAGTGTTTTCTCTACAGCCCATGGCAGTGTTTTCTCTACGCCCCATGGCAGTGTTTTCTCTACTCCCCATGGCAGTGTTTTCTCTATGCCCCATGGCAGTGTTTTCTCTATGCCCCATGGCAGTGTTTTCTCTACGCCCCATGGCAGTGTTTTCTCTATGCCCCATGACAGTGTTTTCTCTACGGCCCATGGCAGTGTTTTCTCTACAGCCCATGGCAGTGTTTTCTCTACTCCCCATGGCAGTGTTTTCTCTACAGCCCATGGCAGTGTTTTCTCTACTCCCCATGGCAGTGTTTTCTCTACTCCCCATGGCAGTGTTTTCTCTACAGCCCATGGCAGTGTTTTCTCTACTCCCCATGGCAGTGTTTTCTCTACAGCCCATGGCAGTGTTTTCTCTACTCCCCATGGCAGTGTTTTCTCTACGGCCCATGGCAGTGTTTTCTCTATGCCCCATGGCAGTGTTTTCTCTATGCCCCATGGCAGTGTTTTCTCTACGGCCCATGGCAGTGTTGTCTCTACTCCCCATGGCAGTATTTTCTCTACTCCCCATGGCAGTGTTCTCTCTATGCCCCATGGCAGTGTTTTCTCTACTCCCCATGGCAGTGTTCTCTCTATGCCCCATGGCAGTGTTTTCTCTACTCCCCATGGCAGTGTTTTCTCTACAGCCCCATGGCAGTGTTTTCTCTACTCCCCATGGCAGTGTTTTCTCTACAGCCCCATGGCAGTGTTTTCTCTACTCCCCATGGCAGTATTTTCTTTACTCCCCATGGCAGTGTTCTCTCTATGCCCCATGGCAGTGTTTTCTCTACTCCCCATGGCAGTGTTTTCTCTACGCCCCATGGCAGTGTTTTCTCTACAGCCCCATGGCAGTGTTTTCTCTACAGCCCATGGCAGTGTTTTCTCAATGCCCCATGGCAGTGTTTACTCTACTCCCCATGGCAGTGTTTTCTCTACAGCCCCATGGCAGTGTTTTCTCTACTCCCCATGGCAGTGTTCTCTCTATGCCCCATGGCAGTGTTTTCTCTACTCCCCATGGCAGTGTTCTCTCTATGCCCCATGGCAGTGTTTTCTCTACTCCCCATGGCAGTGTTTTCTCTACAGCCCCATGGCAGTGTTTTCTCTACTCCCCATGGCAGTGTTTTCTCTATGCCCCATGGCAGTGTTTTCTCTACTCCCCATGGCAGTGTTCTCTCTATGCCCCATGGCAGTGTTTTCTCTACTCCCCATGGCAGTGTTTTCTCTACAGCCCCATGGCAGTGTTTTCTCTACTCCCCATGGCAGTGTTCTCTCTATGCCCCATGGCAGTGTTTTCTCTACTCCCCATGGCAGTGTTCTCTCTATGCCCCATGGCAGTGTTTTCTCTACTCCCCATGGCAGTGTTTTCTCTACAGCCCCATGGCAGTGTTTTCTCTACTCCCCATGGCAGTGTTTTCTCTATGCCCCATGGCAGTGTTTTCTCTACTCCCCATGGCAGTGTTCTCTCTATGCCCCATGGCAGTGTTTTCTCTACTCCCCATGGCAGTGTTTTCTCTACAGCCCCATGGCAGTGTTTTCTCTACTCCCCATGGCAGTGTTTTCTCTATGCCCCATGGCAGTGTTTTCTCTACTCCCCATGGCAGTGTTCTCTCTATGCCCCATGGCAGTGTTTTCTCTACTCCCCATGGCAGTGTTTTCTATACAGCCCATGGCAGTGTTTTCTCTATGCCCCATGGCAGTGTTTTCTCTACAGCCCATGGCAGTGTTTTCTCAATGCCCCATGGCAGTGTTTACTCTACTCCCCATGGCAGTGTTTTCTCTACAGCCCCATGGCAGTGTTTTCTCTACTCCCCATGGCAGTGTTCTCTCTATGCCCCATGGCAGTGTTTTCTCTACTCCCCATGGCAGTGTTCTCTCTATGCCCCATGGCAGTGTTTTCTCTACTCCCCATGGCAGTGTTTTCTCTACAGCCCCATGGCAGTGTTTTCTCTACTCCCCATGGCAGTGTTTTCTCTATGCCCCATGGCAGTGTTTTCTCTACTCCCCATGGCAGTGTTCTCTCTATGCCCCATGGCAGTGTTTTCTCTACTCCCCATGGCAGTGTTTTCTCTACAGCCCCATGGCAGTGTTTTCTCTACTCCCCATGGCAGTGTTTTCTCTATGCCCCATGGCAGTGTTTTCTCTACTCCCCATGGCAGTGTTCTCTCTATGCCCCATGGCAGTGTTTTCTCTACTCCCCATGGCAGTGTTTTCTATACAGCCCATGGCAGTGTTTTCTCTATGCCCCATGGCAGTGTTTTCTCTATGCCCCATGGCAGTGTTTTCTCTACGCCCCATGGCAGTGTTTTCTCTACAGCCCATGGCAGTGTTTTCTCTACGCCCCATGGCAGTGTTTTCTCTATGCCCCATGGCAGTGTTTTCTCTACTCCCCATGGTAGTGTTTTCTCTACGGCCCATGGCAGTGTTTTCTCTACAGCCCATGGCAGTGTTTTCTCTACGCCCCATGGCAGTGTTTTCTCTACAGCCCATGGCAGTGTTTTCTCTACGCCCCATGGCAGTGTTTTCTCTACTCCCCATGGCAGTGTTTTCTCTATGCCCCATGGCAGTGTTTTCTCTATGCCCCATGGCAGTGTTTTCTCTACGCCCCATGGCAGTGTTTTCTCTATGCCCCATGACAGTGTTTTCTCTACGGCCCATGGCAGTGTTTTCTCTACAGCCCATGGCAGTGTTTTCTCTACTCCCCATGGCAGTGTTTTCTCTACAGCCCATGGCAGTGTTTTCTCTACTCCCCATGGCAGTGTTTTCTCTACTCCCCATGGCAGTGTTTTCTCTACAGCCCATGGCAGTGTTTTCTCTACTCCCCATGGCAGTGTTTTCTCTACAGCCCATGGCAGTGTTTTCTCTACTCCCCATGGCAGTGTTTTCTCTACGGCCCATGGCAGTGTTTTCTCTATGCCCCATGGCAGTGTTTTCTCTATGCCCCATGGCAGTGTTTTCTCTACGGCCCATGGCAGTGTTGTCTCTACTCCCCATGGCAGTATTTTCTCTACTCCCCATGGCAGTGTTCTCTCTATGCCCCATGGCAGTGTTTTCTCTACTCCCCATGGCAGTGTTCTCTCTATGCCCCATGGCAGTGTTTTCTCTACTCCCCATGGCAGTGTTTTCTCTACAGCCCCATGGCAGTGTTTTCTCTACTCCCCATGGCAGTGTTTTCTCTACAGCCCCATGGCAGTGTTTTCTCTACTCCCCATGGCAGTATTTTCTTTACTCCCCATGGCAGTGTTCTCTCTATGCCCCATGGCAGTGTTTTCTCTACTCCCCATGGCAGTGTTTTCTATACAGCCCATGGCAGTGTTTTCTCTATGCCCCATGGCAGTGTTTTCTCTACAGCCCATGGCAGTGTTTTCTCAATGCCCCATGGCAGTGTTTACTCTACTCCCCATGGCAGTGTTTTCTCTACAGCCCCATGGCAGTGTTTTCTCTACTCCCCATGGCAGTGTTCTCTCTATGCCCCATGGCAGTGTTTTCTCTACTCCCCATGGCAGTGTTCTCTCTATGCCCCATGGCAGTGTTTTCTCTACTCCCCATGGCAGTGTTTTCTCTACAGCCCCATGGCAGTGTTTTCTCTACTCCCCATGGCAGTGTTTTCTCTATGCCCCATGGCAGTGTTTTCTCTACTCCCCATGGCAGTGTTCTCTCTATGCCCCATGGCAGTGTTTTCTCTACTCCCCATGGCAGTGTTTTCTCTACAGCCCCATGGCAGTGTTTTCTCTACTCCCCATGGCAGTGTTTTCTCTATGCCCCATGGCAGTGTTTTCTCTACTCCCCATGGCAGTGTTCTCTCTATGCCCCATGGCAGTGTTTTCTCTACTCCCCATGGCAGTGTTTTCTATACAGCCCATGGCAGTGTTTTCTCTATGCCCCATGGCAGTGTTTTCTCTATGCCCCATGGCAGTGTTTTCTCTACGCCCCATGGCAGTGTTTTCTCTACAGCCCATGGCAGTGTTTTCTCTACGCCCCATGGCAGTGTTTTCTCTATGCCCCATGGCAGTGTTTTCTCTACTCCCCATGGTAGTGTTTTCTCTACTCCCCATAGCAGTGTTTTCTCTACAGCCCATGGCAGTGTTTTCTCTACGCCCCATGGCAGTGTTTTCTCTACAGCCCATGGCAGTGTTTTCTCTACGCCCCATGGCAGTGTTTTCTCTACTCCCCATGGCAGTGTTTTCTCTATGCCCCATGGCAGTGTTTTCTCTATGCCCCATGGCAGTGTTTTCTCTACGCCCCATGGCAGTGTTTTCTCTATGCCCCATGACAGTGTTTTCTCTACGGCCCATGGCAGTGTTTTCTCTACAGCCCATGGCAGTGTTTTCTCTACTCCCCATGGCAGTGTTTTCTCTACAGCCCATGGCAGTGTTTTCTCTACTCCCCATGGCAGAGTTTTCTCTACTCCCCATGGCAGTGTTTTCTCTACAGCCCATGGCAGTGTTTTCTCTACTCCCCATGGCAGTGTTTTCTCTACAGCCCATGGCAGTGTTTTCTCTACTCCCCATGGCAGTGTTTTCTCTACGGCCCATGGCAGTGTTTTCTCTATGCCCCATGGCAGTGTTTTCTCTATGCCCCATGGCAGTGTTTTCTCTACGGCCCATGGCAGTGTTGTCTCTACTCCCCATGGCAGTATTTTCTCTACTCCCCATGGCAGTGTTCTCTCTATGCCCCATGGCAGTGTTTTCTCTACTCCCCATGGCAGTGTTCTCTCTATGCCCCATGGCAGTGTTTTCTCTACTCCCCATGGCAGTGTTTTCTCTACAGCCCCATGGCAGTGTTTTCTCTACTCCCCATGGCAGTGTTTTCTCTACAGCCCCATGGCAGTGTTTTCTCTACTCCCCATGGCAGTATTTTCTTTACTCCCCATGGCAGTGTTCTCTCTATGCCCCATGGCAGTGTTTTCTCTACTCCCCATGGCAGTGTTTTCTCTACGCCCCATGGCAGTGTTTTCTCTACAGCCCCATGGCAGTGTTTTCTCTACAGCCCATGGCAGTGTTTTCTCAATGCCCCATGGCAGTGTTTACTCTACTCCCCATGGCAGTGTTTTCTCTACAGCCCCATGGCAGTGTTTTCTCTACTCCCCATGGCAGTGTTCTCTCTATGCCCCATGGCAGTGTTTTCTCTACTCCCCATGGCAGTGTTGTCTCTATGCCCCATGGCAGTGTTTTCTCTACTCCCCATGGCAGTGTTTTCTCTACAGCCCCATGGCAGTGTTTTCTCTACTCCCCATGGCAGTGTTTTCTCTATGCCCCATGGCAGTGTTTTCTCTACTCCCCATGGCAGTGTTCTCTCTATGCCCCATGGCAGTGTTTTCTCTACTCCCCATGGCAGTGTTTTCTCTACAGCCCCATGGCAGTGTTTTCTCTACTCCCCATGGCAGTGTTTTCTCTATGCCCCATGGCAGTGTTTTCTCTACTCCCCATGGCAGTGTTCTCTCTATGCCCCATGGCAGTGTTTTCTCTACTCCCCATGGCAGTGTTTTCTATACAGCCCATGGCAGTGTTTTCTCTATGCCCCATGGCAGTGTTTTCTCTACAGCCCATGGCAGTGTTTTCTCAATGCCCCATGGCAGTGTTTACTCTACTCCCCATGGCAGTGTTTTCTCTACAGCCCCATGGCAGTGTTTTCTCTACTCCCCATGGCAGTGTTCTCTCTATGCCCCATGGCAGTGTTTTCTCTACTCCCCATGGCAGTGTTCTCTCTATGCCCCATGGCAGTGTTTTCTCTACTCCCCATGGCAGTGTTTTCTCTACAGCCCCATGGCAGTGTTTTCTCTACTCCCCATGGCAGTGTTTTCTCTATGCCCCATGGCAGTGTTTTCTCTACTCCCCATGGCAGTGTTCTCTCTATGCCCCATGGCAGTGTTTTCTCTACTCCCCATGGCAGTGTTTTCTCTACAGCCCCATGGCAGTGTTTTCTCTACTCCCCATGGCAGTGTTTTCTCTACTCCCCATGGCAGTGTTCTCTCTATGCCCCATGGCAGTGTTTTCTCTACTCCCCATGGCAGTGTTTTCTCTACAGCCCCATGGCAGTGTTTTCTCTACTCCCCATGGCAGTGTTTTCTCTATGCCCCATGGCAGTGTTTTCTCTACTCCCCATGGCAGTGTTCTCTCTATGCCCCATGGCAGTGTTTTCTCTACTCCCCATGGCAGTGTTTTCTCTACAGCCCCATGGCAGTGTTTTCTCTACTCCCCATGGCAGTGTTTTCTCTATGCCCCATGGCAGTGTTTTCTATACTCCCCATGGCAGTGTTCTCTCTATGCCCCATGGCAGTGTTTTCTCTACTCCCCATGGCAGTGTTTTCTATACAGCCCATGGCAGTGTTTTCTCTATGCCCCATGGCAGTGTCTTCTCTATGCCCCATGGCAGTGTTTTCTCTACGCCCCATGGCAGTGTTTTCTCTACAGCCCATGGCAGTGTTTTCTCTACGCCCCATGGCAGTGTTTTCTCTATCCCCCATGGCAGTGTTTTCTCTACTCCCCATGGTAGTGTTTTCTCTACGGCCCATGGCAGTGTTTTCTCTACAGCCCATGGCAGTGTTTTCTCTACGCCCCATGGCAGTGTTTTCTCTATGCCCCATGGCAGTGTTTTCTCTACGCCCCATGGCAGTGTTTTCTCTACAGCCCATGGCAGTGTTTTCTCTACGCCCCATGGCAGTGTTTTCTCTATCCCCCATGGCAGTGTTTTCTCTACTCCCCATGGTAGTGTTTTCTCTACGGCCCATGGCAGTGTTTTCTCTACAGCCCATGGCAGTGTTTTCTCTACGCCCCATGGCAGTCTTTTCTCTACAGCCCATGGCAGTGTTTTCTCTACGCCCCATGGCAGTGTTTTCTCTACTCCCCATGGCAGTGTTTTCTCTTTGCCCCATGGCAGTGTTTTCTCTATGCCCCATGGCAGTGTTTTCTCTACGCCCCATGGCAGTGTTTTCTCTATGCCCCATGGCAGTGTTTTCTCTACGGCCCATGGCAGTGTTTTCTCTACAGCCCATGGCAGTGTTTTCTCTACTCCCCATGGCAGTGTTTTCTCTACAGCCCATGGCAGTGTTTTCTCTACTCCCCATGGCAGTGTTTTCTCTACTCCCCATGGCAGTGTTTTCTCTACAGCCCATGGCAGTGTTTTCTCTACTCCCCATGGCAGTGTTTTCTCTACAGCCCATGGCAGTGTTTTCTCTACTCCCCATGGCAGTGTTTTCTCTACGGCCCATGGCAGTGTTTTCTCTATGCCCCATGGCAGTGTTTTCTCTACAGCCCCATGGCAGTGTTTTCTCTACGGCCCATGGCAGTGTTCTCTCTATGCCCCATGGCAGTGTTTTCTCTACGGCCCATGGCAGTGTTTTCTCTATGCCCCATGGCAGTGTTTTCTCTACGGCCCATGGCAGTGTTTTCTCTACTCCCCATGGCAGTGTTTTCTCTACGGCCCATGGCAGTGTTTTCTCTATGCCCCATGGCAGTGTTTTCTCTATGCCCCATGGCAGTGTTTTCTCTACGGCCCATGGCAGTGTTCTCTCTATGCCCCATGGCAGTGTTTTCTCTACAGCCCATGGCAGTGTTTTCTCTACTCCCCATGGCAGTGTTTTCTCTGCAGCCCATGGCAGTGTTTTCTCTACTCCCCATGGCAGTGTTTTCTCTACGGCCCATGGCAGTGTTTTCTCTATGCCCCATGGCAGTGTTTTCTCTATGCCCCATGGCAGTGTTTTCTCTACGGCCCATGGCAGTGTTTTCTCTATGCCCCATGGCAGTGTTTTCTCTATGCCCCATGGCAGTGTTTTCTCTATGCCCCATGGCAGTGTTTTCTCTACGGCCCATGGCAGTGTTTTCTCTATGCCCCATGGCAGTGTTTTCTCTACGGCCCATGGCAGTGTTTTCTCTATGCCCCATGGCAGTGTTTTCTCTACGGCCCATGGCAGTGTTTTCTCTATGCCCCATGGCAGTGTTTTCTCTACGGCCCATGGCAGTGTTTTCTCTATGCCCCATGGCAGTGTTTTCTCTACGGCCCATGGCAGTGTTTTCTCTATGCCCCATGGCAGTGTTTTCTCTATGCCCCATGGCAGTGTTTTCTCTACAGCCCATGGCAGTGTTTTCTCTACAGCCCATGGTAGTGTTTTCTCTACGCCCCATGGCAGTGTTTTCTCTACGCCCCATGGCAGTGTTTTCTCTACGCCCCATGGCAGTGTTTTCTCTACAGCCCATGGCAGTGTTTTCTCTACTCCCCATGGCAGTGTTTTCTCTACTCCCCATGGCAGTGTTTTCTCTACAGCCCATGGCAGTGTTTTCTCTATGCCCCATGGCAGTGTTTTCTCTATGCCCCATGGCAGTGTTTTCTCTACAGCCCATGGCAGTGTTTTCTCTACTCCCCATGGCAGTGTTTTCTCTACTCCCCATGGCAGTGTTTTCTCTACAGCCCATGGCAGTGTTTTCTCTACTCCCCATGGCAGTGTTTTCTCTACTCCCCATGGCAGTGTTTTCTCTATGGCCCATGGCAGTGTTTTCTCTACTCCCCATGGCAGTGTTTTCTCTACTCCCCATGGCAGTGTTTTCTCTATGCCCCATGGCAGTGTTTTCTCTACGGCCCATGGCAGTGTTTTCTCTATGCCCCATGGCAGTGTTTTCTCTACTCCCCATGGCAGTGTTTTCTCTATGCCCCATGGCAGTGTTTTCTCTACGGCCCATGGCAGTGTTTTCTCTATGCCCCATGGCAGTGTTTTCTCTACGGCCCATGGCAGTGTTTTCTCTATGCCCCATGGCAGTGTTTTCTCTACGGCCCATGGCAGTGTTTTCTCTATGCCCCATGGCAGTGTTTTCTCTACTCCCCATGGCAGTGTTTTCTCTACAGCCCATGGCAGTGTTTTCTCTACTCCCCATGGCAGTGTTTTCTCTACTCCCCATGGCAGTGTTTTCTCTACAGCCCCATGGCAGTGTTTTCTCTATGCCCCATGGCAGTGTTTTCTCTACTCCCCATGGCAGTGTTTTCTCTACAGCCCCATGGCAGTGTTTTCTCTACGGCCCATGGCAGTGTTTTCTCTACGGCCCATGGCAGTGTTTCCTCTACTCCCCATGGCAGTGTTTTCTCTACAGCCCATGGCAGTGTTTTCTCTACTCCCCATGGCAGTGTTTTCTCTACAACCCATGGCAGTGTTTTCTCTACAGCCCATGGCAGTGTTTTCTCTACTCCCCATGGCAGTGTTTTCTCTACAGCCCCATGGCAGTGTTTTCTCTACGGCCCATGGCAGTGTTTTCTCTACGGCCCATGGCAGTGTTTTCTCTATGCCCCATGGCAGTGTTTTCTCTATGCCCCATGGCAGTGTTTTCTCTACAGCCCATGGCAGTGTTTTCTCTACACTCCAGCAGGAGACCACATACCTTCTATAGCCCTTATATCCATTGACCCATTCTGTCTATTATAAAGAAGTGATGTTGAACTTCCATAGGTCATCTTTACAGTACGGGGATCTGTGTGCCATCTAGTGGCAATCCCATGACAACAACGGTGACTTGCATTTCAATACAGTCTACAATAGGCCAACCTACACACAACCACAAAGAAACAAACCAGTGGGTTAGCAAACATATGGTGTCTTCCTATTCATTCATCTGACTAAGACCCAGTACAAACATATGGTGTCTTCCTATTCATTCATCTGACTAAGACCCAGTACAAACATATGGTGTCTTCCTATTCATTCATCTGACTAAGACCCAGTACAAACATATGGTGTCTTCCTATTCATTCATCTGACTAAGACCCAGTACAAACATATGGTGTCTTCCTATTCATTCATCTGACTAAGACCCAGTACAAACATATGGTGTCTTCCTATTCATTCATCTGACTAAGACCCAGTACAAACATATTCTTCCATATAAGAGCTATGAGTGGAACCTCGAGCAGTGGAGGCTGCTGAAGGGGGGAACGGCTCATAATAACGTCTGGAACGAAGTGAATGGAATGACATCAAACACATGGCAACCGTGTGTTTGATGTATTTGATACCATTCCACTTATTCCGCTCCAGCCATTACCACAAGCCTGTCCTCCCCAATTAAAGTGCCATCAACCTCCTGTCATCAAGAGAGCCTCTTTTCCATGGTAAAACCAGGCATATTTCAATCCATCTCTAAATCCGAGATAGCTTGTTGTGAGACACATCGGTGTTGCATTCCTACCTACCAGCTGTTTAGCCTTGTCTATGCTGCACTACAGACCTGTCATTGACACAACAGAACAGAATGCCTCAGTTCAAAGCTACATGAATATGCATAGATATAGCTAAATTATGCTTGTTGTAATGGCCGCGTTCCAGGTTGATGTTTTTGCAGTCGTGCTGCACGTTTCCGAGGATTGCTGTGTCATTAACAGGTTGTATCTATCAAGCGTCTCAGAGTTGCTGACATAGGATCAGATTTTGTGTTTTAGATTATAATGAATATGATTATATGGACAGGGGAGACCTGACTCTAGATCAGAACCCATACTCTGAGACACTTGATACATACAACCCCTGATGATTAGCCCGCGACACAACTGCAAAAAGGTTAAGTGAACCGCCTGGGCCAGTTAACCTGGATCAGCACCGATGTTTCAAGCAGTGAGCAAGTGTGTGCCTCTGCTTTGAGGAATCTAGGGGTGTATCTCAGTCATCTAAAATGGGTTCTTCTCCTTGTCTCCTTTCCGCCATTGGCATCCACCATACTGCTTTACATTTTCAGATGAGTACAGATGAAGAAGAGACGAGGGCAGGAAGCTACTCCAAACTATTGAGATGCACCCAAAGAGAGCAGTCACTGCAATGTCAATGACATAATAAACCCTGTGTTTAAACAGCCTTTTTAAAGGGGTACAAATATACTGTAGTGTGTTGTTTTATCATTGGTAAGTCACCTATCACACCATTCCAAAGGTGTGTGCATGCACGTGCACATGCACACACTCACCACAGCAGGTTGGTGGCACCTTAATTGGGGAGGATGAGCTCGTGGTAATGGCCTGAGCGGAATGAGTGGAATGGTATCAAACACATGGTTTCTATGTGGTTGATGCCATTGCATGAGCGTCGTTCCAGACATTATTATGAGCTGTCCTCCCCTCAGCAGCCTCCACACACACACACACGTACAGCCCTTGTGTTCTCGGGGCAGTACCCATGGTAACGAACCCTGTGAATTCACAACACGTTTGTGACTCTTGGGGCCTGGGAACATAGATTGTGCTACTCTCATCAGTTAAGCTGAGGATTCCACATGCACACTCTCTCTGTGTGACTGGATGGCTGCAGCGTCTCTCTGTGTGTGTGTGTGTGTGTGTGTGTGTGTGTGTGTGTGTGTGTGTGTGTGTGTGTGTGTGTGTGTGTGTGTGTGTGTGTGTGTGTGTGTGTGTGTGTGTGTGTGTGTGTGTGTGTGTGTGTGTGTGTGTGTGTGTGTGTGTGTGTGTCTGTGTGTGTCTCTGTGTGTGTGTGCGTCTGTGTGCGTCTGTGTGTGTGTGTGTGCGTCTGTGTGCGTGTGTGTGTGTGTGTGTGTGTGTGTGTGTGTGTGTGTGTGTGTGTGTGTGTGTGTGTGTGTGTGTGTCAGTCAGAGGGTTCAGGGAGTTTGTGCCCACGCAGAGAGTGGTAGAGAACCTTTTAAGGTACCTGCAGGGATTCTGTGGTAGAGCACCATTTTAGGTAACACGCTGTGCCACTGTAGGCTCAATTAGAGTGGAGATGACGACCTCACGAAGGCCTTTAGTGACACTGTGTTAACTGTTAACCATCTGTCTCTACACACCAGTGGAATCTTCAAAACTACAGACATAGAGTGACACACAGTGCAAGACGTTGTGGCTGATGAACATAAACAGCTGATGGGCATTGCATTCCAGTCACATAATTGATATACAGGGAACTTAGACTACTAACTAAAGTGTTCGAACAGGGGTGTCAAACTCATTCCATTGAGTTTAGTGTCTGTTTTTTTTTTATTAAGACCTAGACAACCAGGTGGGAGGAGTTCCTTACTAATTAGTGGCCTTAATTCATCAGTTAAGTCCAAGGGAGGAGTTAAAACCCGCTGACACTCAGCCCTCCGTGGAATGAGTTGGACACGTGACTAGAATGACAGCTAAAATGTAATCCCCTGAAAAGCTAGGTAGAAATGGAAGTCCATTGGAACAGAGATCAGAGAGAACAGTGACCTCTTGTGGCTAATCCAAAACATGAACCTCCAGTTTAATTATTCATGGCAAGGGGGTGTTTTCATCCACAAGGAAGGCTGCCTCTTCCTTACACAGCATAACACATCAATGACCTTTTTTTGACACATAATTTCTGCCTTTTGTCAATGAAATCTCTCTATGGGAGCCGTGGTCAACCCACTGAAGGATGTGGACAGAGAGCTTGTGATTCTACTTCAGTATTTACTGTACTCAGCACTGAGAGCCCACTATGGTTGCGTTTACACAGGCAGCCCAATTTTGATCTATTGCCACTAATTGGTTGTTTAATCAATCAGATTGGCTCTTTAGCCTATAATATCAGAATTAGGCTGCCTCTGTAAACACAGCCATTGTAATTCAGCAGGTACCTTAGAACTGAGTCACATCTTCCTCCACGGTCTGGGTTCAGATGTCCTCTGGTGAAGGAGTAGGCTTCACTGTCTGTTGGAAAGTATTTTTAAAAACGTTTTTAAAGAAGATATAATACTGTGTAATTCACCATAATGTAATTCCAGTAAAAAATGTGTTTTTCATCAACTCAACCTTTTATCTGTGTGTTTGAGTGTGCAAACTGACTGCTCCCAGTCCCACCTGTGACTAAATGGGATAAAATGGCACCATTTGAAATGACTGTACAACACAAACAAAATACATTTTGTCAACTCAGATTCACATGCATCAGACTGTACCATATAGAACTGGACAGAAGTTACACAACAACAACAAGGCTAGGTTTTACAGGAAATGTTTAATTAGACAACTGAACGCATGCCAGGAAGAACCATGTTACAGCAGAGGTATCTGTTCTCTCCTCGTCCACCCTACACACCGTGAGAGACCGGAAACATACCACAAACCACCAGGAAACCTTGCTATCTGCTGTCCATTATTGCAATGACACATCAGTCTTGTTGTATACTGAGGGGGAAACACATAGTTGTATGAAAAGTTGAAGGTCTTAATACAAGTTTTGGGATTGGAGTAACATCACTGTGGTGTATTCATTAGCAGACACCATAGCAAAACGTTTAGCTACAGAAAACGATTTGCGACAAAAATGTGCGTTTGTTATTGGACAAGTTCAGGTTAGTCCCTCCCCGTTTAGGCCTGTTTGCTTCTGTTTGGTTCCTAATGAATACACCCCTGGTACATGTTGGCATCTTTGTTTTGGCAAAAAGGAAGAATATTCACATCTCTCTTGCACATGTTGCCCACGGGACCTTTACCGCTCACAGGAAACATCTAGAGACAATAGAAAAGATGCACTTAAGTAGCATTCACATGCAGCTTTAACTCAGCGTCCTCAGACTAGGTTTAGATTGGAACCTTTTCCTTACTAATTCTTACATAGGAATTCACAGCTAATGTTTATCAGGTTTTGGGTAGTATTATCTTACATAAAATGAGTATTTGGGATGAACGAATGAGATAGGTGGATGGGATTCCAAACTCCAACGAAAACACCTCCTGGGTAGAAAAATGAGCCATTTAGGAAAAGACCAGAAGAGACAGAAACGTAGAAGAGGGTTTGAGAAACTTGTGCTTATCATCCTGAAGGCTCTCAGTCTGGATACTGTAAAACACACAACAACCCCCTGCTCCCACCTTCATCCCGTGGTTCACTTCCGAAACACGCCCCCCCCGGAAAAAAAGGGAGTCCTTGACAGAGGAAATCCGTCCTCATTGGTCCGTTTGTGTTTCTCAATGTGCCACAGTTTTTTTTTCTTGATTATTGATGAGCCAAAATACCAGAATATCAAAAATAAATGCAACCCTTTCACAAAACAATGAGAAATAAATAATCAGTGGTGTTCTGGTTGTATATATTTACATACATAAAGAGTCGTTTTGTTGTTGTATGCATATGTACAGAATCAATAGGCAGTCTGTTTTCCAGACTGAGCACGAACATATGACTGGAATTATAAATTCACACGCAACTCCAGGAGAAAGCAAAGAAAGAAAAATAACTTAAAGGGGCAGGTCAAAAAATTCTACTACATAATTGTTTACCCCTACAGGGATGCAGTGGTTTGTAGGGAGAGAGAGAAGTAAATATCAAATAAAAACAGAAAATAGATTTTTCTTTCATAGGACTCCTTTAACATAAAAAAACCTTACATAGCGAGTAACTGGCGAGAAATAGCTTATTCAAATCATGAATATTGACTGACTACGACATGCACAATGCTTTTCAAGCCTTGGGAGGAAGAGAAGCTTGATTTTGCTGCACAGATCACAGGCTAATGTGGATTTTGTCGTTTTATATTGAATAATTCTGTTATTGAACTATAAACAATATGCAGGGCACCGTTGTGGATTGTTAATCAGCTAACTGTGCCCCATTTAATCTGTTTGACCTATAAGACAGTCAAGCTCTATGTACAAGCCCAAAGTGCTCATTCATGAGAGTCATTGTGAATCGAATCAGTTGAATAAAGTTGAGCCGACAAACTGTATTGTGGGAAATGCAGTTCACTCTCTGAAAATGACTGTGCTTCTTTTGATGTATTTCGGTTCTAGTTTGCAATCGACTGGACAAATGATTCTTATCCTCATAGTTCTTCCATTCTCTATATAGTGGACATCCTCTTCCTTCTGCGCATGTCAACAAGGCCAGTAGCTGCAGTAATGGACGTCCCTACTGAACTTAAATGTCTTAACCCCTTCTGAAATGTCTTCTGAAATGTCCTGTAGAGGTCATTGTCCAAACTTGTCCAGAGGTCTGAATATGTATCATCCTCACTGAAAATGAATGTTTTTTAACCCCATCCCAGTCCCATACGGAAGTAGCGTCTGTACAGAAGGGCCATGTGTCCGCCAGATAACTCTGTCCCACTTGCAACACGGACCTGGACTACACAGTTCCTCAAATTGTACCCCCTGGGCCACTATATCCACATGGTTAGCATGTACAGTACGCATACGATTCCAGTTTAGCCTCAGTCTTCAATGTCCTGTTAGTCGCCAGTCTTCTCCAAGTCTTCACAGGGTATTTGCAGTGTGTGTGTGTGTGTGTGTGCGTGTGCGTGTGCGTGTGTGTGTGTGTGCGTGTGTGTGTGTGTGTGTGTGTGTGTGTGTACCCAGGTCTGTAACCCTATGACCTAGTAGCCATGGCTACTGTGTGTGTGTGTGTGTGCTTTGGGTGTATGTTTTAGAGCATTCCATTTGGACGGTATATTTCTGTCTACATATTATGTGTGAATGAGCATATGACCATGAGTATTGCATTATGTGGGATCCTACATTATATCTTTATGGGATAGCAAGTCTATATTTTAATGTACAATATGTGTGTAAGTGTGTGTGTTGCTGTGTGTGTGTCTCAGACACTCCGCGGGGGTCTCTGTTGCTCATGGGTTCTCCTGTTTCGCCCCTTCTTATTCTCCTGCATTCGCCTCCACTTGGCCGTGTGCTGGGGTCCACCTCTGGCCCCACCACCAGGCACCTGGGTTCCCCCCAGGGCGCCTTGGCCCTTCTGGGGGCTCTGGGTGTTGGGTGTGGCCTGAGAGTTCTGGGCATTCTGGTTGTTGTTTTTAGGGGCCTGTGCCTGGGTTAGCGTACCCGCATGGTGTTGCACCTTCTGGGGGTTCGTGCTCTGGGGGCTCCCTTCTTTGTTCTGCTGCTGCTGCACCGTAGGATGCCCGCTCTGCTGCTTCTGGGCATTGGGTGCACCTGCGCCAAGAGGACTACTTTTAGGTTTTAGGCCTGAGCTTGGAGCTCCGCCGTCAGGCCTAGCCAGACTTTGGTCATTGGTGGTGATGGTGGGGGTTTTCAGACGCCGCTGCTTGCGCTCCTTCCGCCACACACGCTCGCAGAACTCCTCCACGCTGTTCAGGTCAGGGTGGTCGAGGAGGGAGAGGAAATCCCTGTACCACAGCTTGTGTTTTGTTGAGTGCCCTGCACCAGCAGGCCCACCTGCACCACCAGACCCACTACCTGCGCCACCAGACCCTCCAGCTCCACCCTGAGGCCCACCAGGCAGCAGCTCACCCAGCCTCTGTGTGGGGATGACCTGGAGGGAGAGGCGGAGGAGGGGCTGGATGAAGCCGTGCTCCACAGCGTGGCAGGTGTAGACGCCTGAGTCGGCCTGGGTGAGGATGCGGATGAGCAGGCCCTGCTCCGTGCGGATCATCCTGTCCTCGGACTTGATCTGGAGAGAGAGTTGGAGAGGGAAATGAGGGGGATGGGAGGAAAGGGAGGGGGAAATAGAAAGGGTGGGGTGGATTCAATATCCACTCAATATGGTTACATTTGAGTGCATGGCAATTGATTATTAACAAACTGAAGCAATTTCAGGTAATCATTTGTGAAGGTTTAGTGTGATTGCAAAGTTATTGAAAATGATTGGGACGTTATTGAGAATGATGGTAAATAGGACACATCTTGCATGCAGAGTGTGTGTGTACCCACCTCATGTTTGCGGTCCTCGTTGGGTCTTTGGAGCTGCCAGTAGATGAGGGCTCTCTGGGACTTGGGACTACACTCCAGGAACATGCTGCTGTTCTCCACTCCGTACACACTCCTGTCCTCCACATGACCCAGCCCGTCCACGTCATCTACACAGACACAAGGATAAGGTTACCAGAGAAACACCACAGTGGGGTTTTGTGTGTGTGTGTGTGTGTGTGTGTGTGTGTGTGTGTGTGTGTGTGTGTGTGAGAGATGAAAGCGTAAAATAAAAATCTAAAGCGTTTGTACCATGATGCTGCAGGTCGGAGCACTGGGAGAGGGGATCTCCATTCCTGATGTCCTGGCGTCTCGTTCTCCTATGAAACAACCAAAGAAACATACACATGTTAGATTGTGTTCCCAGTGAGTTAATAAACGTCCCTCACACACAACATATCAACCTGTAGGTGTCGGTCAGGCCCCTCACTGCTCTGTTTCCTCAGACTTATTTCTCTTCTCCCCAGTTCCATCGGGAAGGAGCCAGTGATTGAGGGCTCTATGTACTGTGACGTTTCTACCACTAGAGGGCGGTCTTAACCAGTGACACAGCTGACACATTTGTGCAGTACAACTGAAGAACAGACCAGAACTGTTTATTTCACCATCAGTCCTCTGTTAAGTCTGATGCTATTGAGTGGGTGGATAAATAAAAAGAGAGAAAATCACAGGCACATTTAAAAACTACCTTTTGCTTCTATTAAAGGAATGATTCACTGTGATTCATCGTTCAGGGACATGTCATTACTAAACATGAAACACAGATAGACTGGGCCTTGAAAATCCTGAGTATGTCCTCCACGACTTGAAAGACCCTTTGGCTGTCTGAACACGTGCAGGGCAGTCCGAGTGCCTGCTGAGCCGAGCCCGGGCGTCTGGTTCTCATTTAGCTGGAGAATAACATATTTGGAGAGTACTGGAGCGCCCCAGCAGCTCTGACCAAGGGTGTACCACCACCCCTCTACCGCCCTCCTTCTGAGGCTGCTATTCAATTCTCTCATACTTCCCTAGTGTAGATGTTGATCTTAGGTCAGTTTTGTGTTTTCGGAACTGATGGTTAGGTTTCAGGGAGGGTACGCTGATCATAGATCTGTATTTAATAGAGAGTTGTGCTGGACGGAGGTGGAGGGCTGGTAGTGGTCAGGCTAATCCTGCTGAATGGAGGAGAAGGTCATTTATGGGTGTGTTTGTTCATAGCTCTCGGCTGGTGGGGTGAAGAAGTCAGACGGCTCCTGTTGGCCTATTATTTGGTGTGTGTGTGGCTATGTGGGTGTTTTATAACTCTTGGCTATAGGGTGAAGTGGTTCTAACACTGCTACTGGCCAGGACTGTGTGTGTGCGGGGAAGCATGGTTTTACCACCCCTGAGCTGTGGAATGCACAACAATCACACAAATTGAATGTGTGTACCAGTGTAAATGTGTACGTGTACAAAGGCAAGAACAGTAGGTGAACCCTTTGGAATTACTCAGATCTCTGCATAAATTGGTCATCAAATTTGATCTGATCTTCATCTAAGTCACAACAATAGACAAACACAGTGTGCTTAAACTAATAACACAAAAATTGCTGTATTTTTCTTGACTATATTGAAAACATCATTTAAACATTCACAGTCTAGGTTGTAAAAAGTATGTGAACCCCCTAGGCTAATGACTTCTCCAAAAGCTAATTGGAGTCAGGAGCTAACCTGGAGTCCAATCAATGAGACCAGATTGGAGATGTTGGTTAGAGCTGCCCTGCCATATAAAAAACACACACAACGTGTCAGTTTACTATTCACAAGAAGCATCACCTGATGTGAGCCATGCCTCAAACAAAAGAGGACCTAAGATTAAGAATTGTTGACTTGCATAAAGCTGGAAAAGGTATTTCTCTAAAAGCCTTGATGTTCATCAGTCCACAGTAAGACACATTGTCTATAAATGGAGAAAGTTCAGCACTGTTGCTACTCTCCCTTGGAATGGCCCTCCTGCAAAGATGACAGCAAGAGCACAGCGCAGAATGCTCAATGAGGTTAAGAAGAATCCTAGAGTGTCAGCTAAAGACTTACAGAAATCTCTGGAACATGTTAACATCTCTTTTGACGAGTGTACAATACATAAAACACTAAACAAGAATGATGATCATGGGAGGACACCACGGATGAAGCCACTGCTCTCCAAAAAAACAATTTCTGCACGTCTGAAGTTTGCAAAAGTGAACCTGGATGTTTCGCAGCGCAACTGACAAAATATTCTGTGGACAGAGGACACTACAGTTGAGTTGTTTGGAAGGAACACACAACACTATGTGTGGAGAAAAAAAGGCACAGCACACCAACATCAAAACCTCATCCCAACTCTAAAGTATGGTGGAGGGAGCATCATGGTTTGGGGCTGCTTTGCTGCCTCAGTGCCTGGACAGCTTGCTATCATCGACGGAAAAATGTATTCCCAAGTTTATCAAGACATTTTGCAGGAGAATGTTAGGCTATCTGTCTGCCAATTGAAGTTCAACAGAAGTTGGGTGATGCAACAGGACAACGGCCCAAAACACAGAAGTAAATCAACAACAATGGCCTCAACAGAAGAAAATACACCTTCTGGAGTGGCCCAGTCAGAGTCCTGACCTCAACCCGATTGAGATGCTGTGGCATGACCTCAAGAGAGCAGTTCACACCAGACATCCCAAGAATATTGCTGAACTGAAACAGTTCTGTAAAGAGGAATGGTCCAAAATGTCTCCTGTTATGCAGGTCTGATCCGCAACTGAGTTTGGTTGAGGTTGTTGCTGCCAAAGGAGGGCCAACCAGTTATTAAATCCAAGGGCTCACATATTTTTTTCACCTTGCACTGTGAATGTTTACACCATGTGTTCAATAAAGACATGAAAACATATAATTGTTTGTGTGTTATTAGTTAAAACAGACTGTGTTTGTCAATTGTTGTGACCTAGATGAAGATCAGATCTAATTTTATGACCAATTCATGC